>NC_081295.1:14249924-14552954 GCF_030435805.1 Mustela lutreola | reverse complement strand
AAATGGGGTTTGTCTTTAGATGTATTAAAACTTATAATAGGGGCGCCTGTGTGGCTCAGTCAGTTAAGCGGCTGCTTTTAGCTCACGTCATGATCCCAGAGACCTGGGATCGAGTCCCGCATTGGGCTCCTCACTCAGCGGGGAGCCTGCTTCTCTCTCTGCCTCCTCTGCCTGCCACTCTGCCCGCTTGTGCTCTCTCTAAATCGCTCTGTCAAATAAATAAATAAAATCTATAATAAAGTAACAGATATACCGTGCCAGTCAGTATATTAGTGGTTATATTTATACTATTTACTATATATCTATGTTATATCAATATGTAGTCAGATATAATATAGATATATACATTATAACTTTGTAGTCAGATATAATATGGATATACACATTACGTTTGTAATCAGTTTTTCCATGTAATTCCATATACTGCTACAATTAAGACAGCAATGGAAAGACAGATCAACAGCACACCAGAGTCCAGAAGAAAAATCCAGATTTATGCGAAAACTTATTTGATGCAATGGATAAGTTTGTGGGGGAGGGATGGGAAAATCGCTTATAACGAATGTGGGCTCTGCGGCCAGCGAGAGAGAGTGAACCAGTCCCAAGATGGAGAAATCTGGGGCAGGTGGTGGCCTAGAGCCCAGAGTGGTACATCGCTAATGAGTTTTCAGGTAGCACAGACGTCCTGGACCCGAACCGCACCTGGAGGGCCCTGGCCCGGACAGACCGCACCCCTACAGTTTCCGGTCAACCTGCGAATCCCACGGACGTGGGGAAGGGGAGGGAGGGGAGCTGTGCTGGGGGGGTTGGGGTTGGGGGGACCGCTGGGAACGCTCGGCAGTGTCGACAGCTGCTTGGCAGCCTCACTTTCCGAGCTCAGCAACTGCCTCAAGAATGTGTCCAGCAGGATTCGGGCCTGGGCTTGGAAAGCACATCTGTGAGGCGCCGACCCTACTGTGGGGCAGGAGGACCCGGATTTCTTCTCCACCGCCTGTGGCACTGATACAGTCCGTCATGGGTACCACAGCCTACCAAGGACTGTCTTCTGATAAATGGGAGTTTTTAAATTGTTATGTTCCTGCTCCTGTATTAGGTAACAGGTTTTAAAAAAAAAAAAATGGCAAGGTTGATTTATTTTCCTGTGACCTTTATATTTTAGAAGGATTATACCCCTGTCCCAACTGGCTTCCTCGGCTCCCCAGATTAAATGTTCCTCATGGTTCAGCAAATGGTATGGGGTTACAGCATGTCGCTGTGTTTTTTATTAGCAATTCTCAACTGTCTGACTTCTCGAGCCTTCCAAGATTCTCCTTCCTCAGCAGTTCCAGTGAATTCCTCCAGAGCCTGCCCTTGCCCAGTGTCCTGCCCAGTGGCAGGAAATGCCCCCGATTCACCCGCTCCTTTCACTGACTCGTATGAATGAGGATTCTTCCCCAAATTCAGGCTCCTCTGTGGCATTCCCAAATGGATTCCTGGAAGAGATTTTTAAACTCTGAGGGAGACGTCAGTGAGAAGCCAGGAGCTGAAAAATAAAAGCCATTCCTTTTCAGTTTCATTGTCTCTGGATTAATGGAAGTCTGACAGTCAGCCTCTTATCACAGTGTTTTATTAACTCTAAAACAAAAATGACCACTCTTGGTAAAATGTCCCTTCGCGTCACCTGAACTTGGTGCTGTTCACGACAAACGGCTTCCATGCCCGTCCATCGCCTCCCTGTCCCTGCGTCCGCAGACGAACACTCACGCTCTTCAGAAACACACACGCCACCGTCACATAGATCAGGTGACGAAGAAGCGAAAAGAAGAAATTTGCTGCTAGGAAATGACAAAGACAGATGCAATAGATTTAAGCTCCCCTTTCTCCCCTAAATCAAACACTGTTTCTGTTTGGTTCCCTTCTAGTCTCATTGACCTTGAACCCCGGTTTCAGGCCATCACTGGTGGAGCCAAGTACACATTCTTCCATATTCAAAGGACCTGTGAGGGTTGCACAAGAAGTGATGGTGTCCCTCCTGGCTGAGACCGGCCTCCTGAGCTCTGGCGCAGGTCACGCACCACAGTGGGCATTGGATAAACACCGTGACAGGAAGGGAATGTCCTCTGCCTGGTGTGTCTGGACCTATTCAGGGCGCCCTCCGGGCCTCTTCCTTCTCCACAGTTCCCCGAGGATACATCTGGTGATGCCGGCCCGGTGGGCAGCGGGGAACGAATCCACCCAGTGTGGCTGGTCCCAGGCCCACCCACACCAGCGCCTGGAGACCCTGTGTTTTTGGCCACGATCAGCTTTCAAAAAACAACCTGCTCCACCTCTTTTTGCTTTACAATATCTTCCGTGGCTTGTCAGTAAAGTTCTTTAGCTTTAGTTTCTTAATAATTGGCCCCGGAGCATAGGCTGTAAATCAGTTGACCACAACCTGCGTTTTTGAACAGGAAATCCCAGACCTCAGCTTGCTGAATTTCTCATCCAAGCCTTTTGCAGGTGTCTCTCCTCTCTTCATACAAAAACAAGGGAAGCTGCTGCCGCCCCATTTTGCAGGAGGCAACACTCCTGCTCCCCAGGGGCGGTTTTCCCAAAAGTCTTTCACTCGTCCTTGGAATTCCCGTGAAGTCTCTACTTTTAGGTCTCCAGGCCTTTACTTCTCCATGTTGGCTCTACAGGTTTTCCTCTTTCCTCACCACTTCTAACAGTTCCTGGTTGTCTGCGCAACCTCACCATGTTCCCAGTCGGCCAGTGGCTCTGGGCCTTGCCCCTCCTCGTTCCCCACTCTCGGGATCACCGGCTACCTCCAGGCCATAGCAGGGCCCGTGGCAGTCTTTAACTCCAGAAATGAGGGCCCTTTTGCCCCTTCAATATTCTTTTAAACCCCCTCCTCTTGTCCCCAAACATCCTTTCTTTCTTACCAGGGTTGGCTGGGGTGCAGGTAAGGGTTCTCCTGATGCTTTCCTGTGTCCCCTTTCTCAAGAGGCAGGCAAGAGTGGGAGAGCTCCGAGCAGATGTACAAGCCCCCATTGGTGGCTGGCTTGGTCCTCAAGAGCCTGGTCGTATCAGCCCCTGGGGAAAAGCCAGGACCTCACGGCTTCAATGTTTCCACCCGCCAGGACTTTCCACTTCTGTTCTGTCTCATTGTTGGATGAAGTCTTCAAAAATTAAATAGAAATGCACCTCACCCATCCCTCTGGGTGCTTCACAGGCTTATTTAGAAAGGCACAGAAAGATTAGAAGATTTTTCTTAGTCAAAACTAAACTTTTTTCTCAGCCACATTTAACACTTGATTCTTCGGTGATGGGAGATGCCTCGTCAGTCAAGTAATCATAATGCGGAGAAGCAAGGGCCCTGCCGTCTCTTGGTGCTGGTCTCCATGAGTAATGTCTCATTGTGTGGTGATTTTCCTGAGAGCAGCAACATTTGTCTGTTGTAGGGCTGGACTGCCCCGACCCCACTACTCGGCAGGAGTAGCAGGGAAGTGAGGTAAAAGCGTGGCCCCATCTCCGGAAAAAGTGCCTGCAGCTCATTCTCTGCCACAGCTCACAGCCTTTCCAGAAGCAGGAGGATGGGAAACTTTAACACAGGTTTCTCTTATTTAAAATAAGAATAACTCAACTCTGATCTGTTCCCTCACTGACGTTCTGGGGAAAAGAGATAGGAATCATCTGACAGTAGAAAACAGAATGCTCGGGGCACCTGGGTGGCTCAGTGGTTAAAGCCTCTGCTTTTGGCTCAGGTCATGGTCTCAGGGTCCTGGGATCAAGCCCCGCATCGGGCTCTCTGCTCAGTGGGGAGCCTGCTTCCTCCTCTCTCTCTGCCTGCTTCTCTGCCTACTTGTGATCTCTGTCAAATAAATAAAATCTTAAAAAAAAAAGAGAGAACAGAACGCTCATGTGAGGAAAATTCAGTAGGGGGAAGTCTTGAATATAGTCTAAGAGTGGGCCGCGAAGTCTTCAGGGAGGGTGGCTTTGTGAGTTGAGTCTTATCGGAGAGGATAGAAAGAGTGGTAAGAACAGAACTGTGGAGGTAAGAGGAGATGGGGAAGTTCTTTTCAACAGTCAGGCTACAATCACGTCAGGTGTCTGTTTCTAATGCAAGCCCCCCAGGTCGTACCCCCCAGAGATGGGATGAGAAGGTCTGTAGTGACCCCGGGAACTGGGAGAACTAATAATCCTCAAGGAACCCTAGTTGAGATGTCACTCAGGCTACATCATCATGGAAACCATGGCAGGCAGCTTCAGGTTGAGTACCTCAGTTTGGTTTAGATTCTCCAAGTAGAGCAAGATTTGTGCACTAAATGCCCACAGGAGTAAACTGGGACAGGTAGTGGGCAGAGTTAATAGGCAAATGTAAAAACTGTCTCTTCGTGCTCTTCAAGTGACAGCAACCACGTCACCCCTGCCATGATTGGCATGCAAGAGTATATACCCAAGGCACCAGAGCTTTCCATGTTCAAGGGAAGCCTGAAACCTGGGCTTTATATAAATCCTCCTCTACCAGTTATTAAAGGATGGATTAAAAGTCCATGAGCACCAAGCAATTCCACGATGGCCGCTGGCTGGCAAGATCGGAGGGGCAGAATAAAATCTTATTATATTCGGACTTGAATGGTGGATGAAAACTCTATTTCTTCTAGCAGGTAATGAAAAGCAACAGAGGGTTTTGGAGTAGAGTAGGGATGTGAACAGGAGAGCTTTAAGAAAATCCACATAGCTGTTGAGTATCCTTGGGATGGAAAGGAGATGTGGTCTCCATGAGAAGGTTAGTGTGGGGTTTCTTCCAACTGGGCAAAGGGAATAGAGAAGAAAGGGGGCTGTGAAAAATGCTGGGGAGTAAAAGGTCAGTGGATTTGATTAGCTGTGGGAAGGGGAAAGGGAAAGAAATCATCCAGAGTCCTTTATGTCTAAATGTGCGCTACCTGCGATCATCTTTTTCTCTTTCATATATACTTATGTTTCAGCTTCTCTTATTCTCCACAAAGGATCATTTAGGTTGTGCTATGCTAAGTGCCTGCTTAGTATGTAAATTTAGAGTCATTTCTCCAGGGGGGAGGAAAAAAAATCACAGACAACATATTTTATAGTATCTATAATAAATGCAAAGAAATCAATACAAACAAAACTTGGCTTTAGCAAACTGTACATACATAAATAACTTTTCTTTGACTGTAACATTCAACTTTTTTTCACATAAAGCCTTTCATGATCTTATTTATTACATCCAGTTTTTCTTTATACCTTTAAAAAAAGTGCCTTTAGATTTACAGCTTGTGCTTCTAAAGCAAAGGTTAGAATCTCATGCCCCAAAGGAAACAAGGTAAAAAGAAAGGTGCCATATAAGCCCTTAAAAACTGTATGTTACAAGGTTCTAAAATCTCATCAGCATTGGTTGTTTGGTACATTGCTCGATGCCAGCATGGCTCCCAGGAGAGTCCTTTATTGAATGGATGGAGCAGTGCTGTGGGAGAGCTGCTCAGTCTAGTGACGTCTTGGGTGTGCATAGGATGAGCCAATGGCCCAGAATTCATGCGTCCAGAGAATGTTGGAGGTCCTCAATCTCTTTAGCGCTGAGGCTCAGAGTTTGTCTGTCTGCTCTCCTCCTGTCCTAGTTTACCATCCACCTTTGGAGCCATGATTTCACCCACGGGACATGGAGGAGAGCTAAAGCTGCCGCACCGAGGGCATTCGCCAAGATTCGGGTCCTGTTTTTGCTAGCTTGGGATCCCTTTTGGCCAAACCCTTCTTATGCTACCAGCACCGCTGCAGATGGCGTCTGCTTGGTTCAGAGCGGAGGAGGGCCGTTTGTGTATCTGAGCATGGGGTGGAATGATCGGGCAAAGTTGTTGGAGAGGGCACAGCTGTAGTCCTCCTCTGACATCGGCACGAGGCAGGCGAGCCCGATGAGGAGCAGCAGGAGAAGCTGAAGCGGAAGAGCCGCTCGGAGGACTCTGAACCAGAAGGCTCGGCCGGACCGAGCGGGCCGAGGCTCAGAAAGGGAGGAATCGGAGCCACCCTTTATGGACCTGAGAGGAGAATCAACATAAATAACTCAAGTATCTCCAGTGTTGGATGGATGCTGCTTTCTGCTTCCTCACCTTCCTGAAAGCTAAACCCAACCCATCCTAGCAATGAGCGGGCGGCCTTCTGCAGTATGCCCGCGTGATCTCCCCACCACCACAAGAAGAGTTTTGTTTTTTTTTTGGACACATCACTGATGAAAAAATAAACATTTAGTCAGTCAACGTAAGGCAACTAATTGGTTTCAAATCCCATACCTTAATTTGGTAAAACACTTTCCATCCACAAAGATAACTGCTCTACACACATCCGACCAGCATAGATCAAGCAGATCCAGGATAATTAAAATGTGGATGTTTGATGCAGGACATTTTGGTTTAAGGGTGTCAGTAGCACCATTAGGCAAAATTAGTTGCTGTCAGAATTATGCAAAGTATCCCATCGTGCCATCTTGGATGGGCCGAAACCTATGCAGCAAGGTTAAAAACAGCGGCAGCCATCTTGAAGAGAGTCAAAGTTCAAATAGTCTTAGAGTAGACCCTGGTTTCATCTTGCACTGAATCAGCATCTGACCCTGAGCCATGTGGGTCCCAAAGCTGTCTGTGAAATGGTGGCAGCACTTGTGGGGGATGGCGTAGATTCTAGGCCAATCCTATCTATTGCTGGCACTGTGACTTTGGGAAACAGACACCATTTTCGGAGAACAGATGATCTTCTTGAAGGCTCCTTCTAGACTCACAGTTCCAAGTTTTCCTATCTACTTCCATTTTCCCTTCTAATTTTAAATAGTACATTAGAGATTAAGTATGAATTTCAGCATTCTTAAGAAAGACTGCAAAATTCTGAATATGGAAGTGAAGTCCTGGGTGAGGTACACTATTTTCTCTTTGTGAGTATCCACTAATGTCTTATGTGGTTATGAGCAGAAAAGCCGTAGAAGGAAATGGTATTTACGAGAGGCATTTGGTATACACATACACACAAAACACTCCACGAACAAAAAGAATATATGTACCAATGAGACACATTTCCCCATACCTACTACAAATTTCCTAATGGTGATAATATCACTAAGTGTTATAGTATCACTTAGGGTAAAGACACTGAATATGAGGCCACTGGAGAAATAAAGTTTAAAAACTATATTGGTTACTCTACATTTTTCTCATAAGAAAACATTATGTTTCCAGGTATCCTATAAGCCATTAATTTCTGAAAACAGATTACATTCATAGCAGTGAGGGATAAAGGGTGGCACCAAAGAAGATAAATGTTAAGACAAAAAACCAGACACAAATCCCTTAAAAGAGAACAGAGGGAGTACTCGAAGCTTTCTTATTACACCATCATGAGACAAGCAGAGTACTCGGGCAGGAGCTCCAAACAGCCACATACCACACTGCGTTTCTAGAATGGTTCTTGCAGTTTCATGAAACAAACAAACAAACAAAACAACCCCAAAACAAATTGTTGGCCCAAATTGTTGTATTCTTGTCCGAGGTCTACGACTAACATCTGTGTAACCTTGAACAACTCACTTCACTTCTGAGTGTCAATAGCTTCAAACCTTCCAAATTAGATTAGATGGTCTTCCAACTTGAAAGTTCCATATTTTATACATTTTATGTCTTCTACAAGTTGGTCAGTATAGGCTACCAACTGGGAGGCCATAAGAGTTTAATCACCATCTAGTGGTCAAACTGATTAACTGCCCTTATGCTCAGGCCACCGAGCTACTCCTCATAAAGTAATTAAGAAAAGTTGTATATTTTTGTGAAAATATAGTAGAACATACATGAAGTATGTCACATATCTATTAGTGGAAGGAGAAAACAAACTTCTCAAGCTTCCAGATTATAAAATATTCATGTTGAAATATCTAGGGAATATCTAGTTCATCTTCTAACTCCATACATAAGTGGCTAAGGAGGGTTAACATTTACTCTTCTAATCACTGGGCAACACACTAAGCACTTATCTTATTCTCTCACTTAATCCCTTCGATAGTCTCCATGTGCTCATTACCATTAAAGATGACGAAAAGGAGACTCAAATAGAGTAGCCGGCTCAAGGTAATACAGTTAGCAAGTGGCAGCATTAAGATTTCAACCCTGAGGGGTGCCTGGGTGGCTCAGTGGGTTAAGCTGCTGCCTTCGGCTCAGGTCATGATCTCAGGGTCCTGGGATCGAGTCCCACATCACGGGGGGAGAGTCTCTGTTCACCAGGGGGCCTGCTTCCCTTCCTATCTCTCTGCCTACTTGTGATCTCTGTCAAATAAATAAATAAAATCTTAAAAAAAAAAAAAAAAAAAAAAGATTTCAACCCTGAGATCTTTAAGTCCCAGAACTTGGACTCTCTGGATCACTTGCCCCAAATCACACAGTGAAATGGAGAGCTCTAGCAGGAAGCAGGGTTCCCAAGTCACGCCCTACCACCCTCTCTGCAACATTTTGTTGTTTGATGACACAAATGAAGGTCGCCCAGGCCATACTCACGTATCTCACATGTAGAAGCAAAGAAGACAATGCTTGTATCCTAAAATATCTGGAGGTGAGTGGTTTCCTTGGGTCTGAAATAAATGCTTCTAATTGTAAAGCCTCATAGTATCACACAGATCAACTTAGTATTATGGACATAAGAGCATTTTGCTTTGAGGCTATTGTACAATCTTGGGCAAGTAACTTAGTCTGTCTTGTCTTCAGTTTTCTCATTTGCAAAGACAAGTGGTGCATTAATTTTCTCAAATCATTTTGGGTCTGATAATGTATGAATTCAATGGTTTGCCTTAAAGTGTGTTGAGAAGAATGGGCAGTCACCCATGAACTCTGGATTGAATTTTCCTTCACCGTATTTTTCCTTTGAGCTGAAAACATGCCCTGGCAAACACCATGCATCACCTGTCCCTGGATGAGTTATAACAGGAGCACCAAAGCCAATTCTACATTTCCTCCTTATTCAATATTTAAATAAAATGAAGTTGATTTCTAACAGTCTCTTTCTTTCGAAGACAGACATTTAAGGACATTAGTGACGGGCAAGTCTGTGCATATACTTAACAGTACAATTTGACTGACAGTGGTGAATAGCCCGTTTGTCAATTATTACCTTCTCTGAGCAGGGAAGCCAGAGATCAAGATGAAAACAGGGGCTGCACTTTGACAAGTCCGCTCCTGAGAAACACTAGAAAGGTCACCATCTTTGGAATATGGGCTCATGTGCTACAGAGTCTGTTGAAGGACATGGCACATTTAACAGCATCAGAGCATTTCTTATTAAAATTTAATTAGCATGTGCCTTCTAACGTTGAAGAATGCTAACCTAGGGAGAAGTAATGGGCTGAGATAGGGACAGAGAGAACACACAGTGCTGAGCGGGCTTCCGTGCAGTTGGCTGCTCTTGGAAATGTCTACTTTATCTACTGAAATAAATGCCACCCCCTTGGGACAATTATCAGGGTATCAACATGCCCAAAATTGCCTCTCCTAAGACGAACCTGTACTAGAGCTCTTAGTACCAGCAGGATAATGGTGCTCAGGTAAAAGGGTACTTTTAATATTTATCTATTGACCTAAGGGCACCTGTTTCCAGAGTCTTGGGAAATCTGACAAGGGAAAGAACAAAGACTACTCATTAACTAGTCACTCATCACTCTCCGATGGCCTTATTACATAAATAGATGTGAACTGAGATTGTGTTTATAGAGGAAAAATGAAATGTGTGAACTTATCCAAGAAACTCAGTCCATGGAGCTGTTCCAGACAATTCTGCCCAGCAAAAATGTGCTTATGCTCTCTAAGTAAATATTTAGTTTATCGTTTTTCTCTCTCCCCTCACTCGAATTTCTGGGTAAACAGCTGCCCAGGACTTGTTTAATCTCTTTCCCTAAATACATACAGTTGGAGAAGGAAGAAGGTAGGAGAAGAACCAGGACAAAATAACACACCACACACACGAAAGGACGATCCAGGGATGTCAAAAGCCTGAAGAGTTTGCACAAAGTAGGACTCATCTCAAAAATTTTATATGATCAAGGAGAATAAAATGAATTACTTCTGGGCATCAGTTATTTAAAGGCAAGTGAAGAGAAACTTTCAATGCATTTTGTTCCTTGTTTGCTAACAGTGGCAGTGTCCTAACAGGAATTTATTGTGAGAGAGTAGCTAGTTGTATATGATCTTGCTGTCTGCTCTAGTGTGGATGGCCTTTGTTCCTTGGATGTGTGGTTCAGAAGACAAATTTCCAGAATCAATTTAGGATTTCAGTCTTCTTTTTTTTAAAAAAGTGACCCGGCTGGTCCTAAGCAGTGTCAGGCAGCCTTGGGCAGCCCAAGGTCTAGAACTGTTGTGTAAAGGAGCCCTCCCATTCTCTGGCGGAGGGAAGGATTTACAAGCTAGGATCCAGAGTCAGGTCGGCCTGATTCAAATCTATAATCTTCGTGCCTCTGACCCTTGGTGTCCCTGTCTGTGAATTTGGGAATACAGCCATGCCACGGGGATGTGGTAAGAGTTAAATAAGATGGCAGATATACAACGCTTAGCATAGTGCTTAGGATACATTAAGCGCTAAATAAATGTCACAATTTATCATTATTATCTTATCATCATTGTTAAAGCAAAGGCGTGCTAACTCATACCATGAGAGACTGGTTGTATATAGGGGCTTGTCTCCCAGGAGAAGGGTCCTGATTTCTTAGTAGTTCTTTCAAAGACGTGATACATTTGCCAAAGTGGTTGACCTTTTCCTGGGGAACATTGGGAATGCATACCTCAAAATATCAGAAAAGAAACATTGGCGATTTACCCTACAACTGTTCTCAGCCTTGGTGGCCAGCCTGTCCTAGTAGTACACTGGTATAGACCGAGACTCTCTGAATGCCTACGGATAAGTAGATCCCATCAGAACCTGACAAAAGACTTGAAAAAAAAATTCCATAAGAAATTGGACAGTGGGGGCCCCTGGGTGGGTCAGTGGGTTAAAGCCTCTGCCTTCAGCTCAGGTCATGATCCCAGAGTCCTGGGATTGAGCCCCACATTGGGCTCTCTGCTCAGCGGGAAGCCTGCTTCCTCCTCTCTCTGTCTGCCTGCCTCTCTGCCTACTTATGATCTCTGTCAAATAAATAAAAAAAATCTTTAAAAGAATGCTTATTTAAAAAAAAAAAAAAGGAAACTGGACAGTGTTTACAGTAAAGTGCTCACAGTTTTTTTTTCCCCTTCCTTTCATCTGCTGCTTTTCTTTCCACCTTAGTTCTCTGTGTAGAAGGTGCCAGAGACAAAAGGTGTCTGAGGAAACTTTGCATGTTTGAACATTTAGAATATGTTTTAGAATTTGTGGTTAACTTTTGGAATGAAGTCATCACTTCACTGTATCCACACTATAGAGCAATTTCTCCTTTGCCTTGCTGGGAGCTGGAGTAAAATCTTCCCGTGTGTCATCTTTGAATAATCGACAGTAGAGTTGGGAAGACTTACTGGTGATTGCGTTAAATGATTTTTAAGTCAAAAGAAGAAAAATAAAATGCAGCTGGACCACCATAAACATTCCTTCTTAAATCTATTTAATCTAAAAATGATGAATTATTACTATGAATGTCTTTCAAATGTTCATAATTTTCAGGGAGTCTTGAGGAGCTCCTTGTAATGGATTTGGGAATCTGCAGGTTCTGACACATGGCAAGGACCATGTGGTAGTGATTTTGTAAGCCCAGAACGTAAATGTAGTAGGGATACAGTAAATACTGGCATCAAGTTATATGTAGGCTTTGAATATTAGATACGAGGACACAGAACTGTAGCTATAAGATCAACCTGAAATGATAAACAGCAGGTAAACAACTGTATCGTGAACACCAGACCTTAAACAACAAAAACAATGTAAGAACCCCCTTCCTTCAAACGGTTTCTTCCAGCTCAGCCTCTTTCCTCTCTTTGAAAGAATATGTGTCTACCATTTTCCATGGCAGATTGGTGGGGTCAACATTCTAAACTGTGTGTGCTTTCAAATTTGCTGGACCAGTGCAAGATCAAACACAAGGTACTCTCAAGTCTCAACGTAAAGGAACACCATGACAGCTTGGATAATGAGTGAATTAATTCTTTCCCAGCGGACTCCGCATTCCATTGTCGGGGTTGGGTGCACCCCAAACAGAGGTGCCAAGAAATTAAGAAGTCCAAGAATGTTCAACCACAACCTGGCTGCCAAGGGGTTTGATGACATCTGCCCTTCAGGTGTAGATCATTTGTATTCCAGACCCTCTACGGAGCAAAGTAAACACTGTGCTGTGTGCTCAGAAAGATGTTAATAAATAGCGCTGGGCAGAGCAGAGCTGAAAGGTACCTGTGGATGTCACAGGAAGAGGGTGGCTGTCCCAGCTGCAAAGCCCCAGTAGGAGACACACTGAAGCACCTGCTACCCTAGAAGATGATGCCTTGGACATTTTCAGAAGACCCATGGACTGAAAGAATTGGGGCTACAGACTGATGTGATATTTAGGAACTAAAAGGTGGTTGCTATTGGTGTTGCATAGTAATGTAAAAGACCATCATTGATGTCAACCAAAGAACTGATCTCTGGCATCCTAAAAGGACTGCTAGAGGGACATTGCCCATCTCTGTTCATGGCGTATCAGCAATCGGTAGTGGACAAGATGGACAAAACAATAATCTGTCTTTAGTACGTGATTGGCTTTTCTTCACAGGGGACTAAGAGAACATCAGAGCAGCTGTAGATCTCCATCATTATCTTTAAAAATCCTTGTGAGTTTTTCTCCATTCATATTTCATTATTGATGTATTATAGACAAAAAAAAAAAAAGAAAAAGAAAAGAAAACACACAAAATTGTCATCAAACCAAACCAAAGGGAAAGAAAAAAAAAAAGTGCAAGGCTTAAAACCAAAAAGCACATCAAAGTACATTCTGTATTGCTTCAGCTGAGTAGGAATCACCAAATCAAACATCCAGTCCCTTCAGCGCGCAGCTGGAAAACGAAAACTATTACTCAGGGATCGCTTTCAGCTCTACACTTCCTGACCCCTCTTGAGATTCCAGCTCAGGAATGGTAAGTTTCCAGAGGGGCAAACTATGTGAACAGTCTGCTTGGGCTTGGAACGAAAAATTAGCTCCAGGGACAGTATTTTCATGTCTAAAAAGTCAACCCGGGGAACACGAACTGAGTAGTGAAAGGGCAGAGCAGCACAGACATCACACCAACAACGAAGAAGGCAAAGCACCAGTAAGGGCAGAAACAAGGGGCTGTTGGAAGCCAGGCGTGAAGCACGGAGTGGCAGCTGTGCGTGGGCTCTCGGGGCGCCCCCTGGCAGGGGCGCTGACTTCCCTCGTCTCTAGCGTGAAAGAGCTTGCCAAGTGTCAGGAAGGTGAGTGACTGAGTGTGCTGGCAGAAGAGAAGTTTTGGGATAAGCAAAAGAGAGAAGGTGCTTATAAATGTTAAATAATACCAAATTAGGACTTGCCGTTTTGAGAATTCAAAACCCACAATCTGGATAAAACATGAAAATAAAAGAAAAAGCTGGGGATGTTAGTATATTTTATTCAGATTTGTGGGTTCTGTGAGTGGTAAAATAATTCATTGATCTATTACCTGTCTTATTGTAAAATCTAGAAATAAAGAGGATGATGAAAGTCTGCCATGAATCAAATGTGCCATCCACGGCACCGAATCCTTCCACGCACACAGAATACGATGGGGCAAAAAGTACCAGATGGCCTATGTATAGTTAGATGAAATTCTGGTGGGATCCAAATATTTTGGACTCCGGGCTTTACTTATACTTTGCACTTAGAAAAGTCTCTTCCAATTTACTAGAAAAAGGGTGTGCGGATGAAACAAGAAATTTCTCAACTACCCTGAGGCAGACCAGATAGAGGCCTACCTAAATCACGGACCATTTTCATCATCCTCTTGGGAGTTCTAGAACAGTGTGGAAACCAGGAGAATAAGGTACCTGCTATGTGGACTGCTGACAGAGGGTCCAGGCTGTGAGAGACTACATTTGCCTCGTGGCTGTTTGCAATGAACAGGGGTAAAGAAAGAAGAATGTTCAGTCCAGGCAAATAAAGACAAGCTACTGAAAAAAAAAATAAACTAAAAGTGCGGCAAAGGAAAAATAAATCAAATGAAATGATCAGTACCCATGAATTCAGGAAACTGGCTTTTCTTTTATGGAAGAAATGAAACAAATTCAAATCTCTAGCATTGGTCACTGAGGAAACAGTGGGGGTTTGGAGTTCCCACTATAGTGGGTATATTTTCCCCCATTTTTCATGGTTTAAACACAGGTGACTACACCAGCCAAGGATTCACTTACAATAACTATGAAGGTCAATATGGCTTGGCACCCCATTATTTCTTAGTCTTCTAGAACACTGAAACAGTATTGAAATTCTCGGCAGATAAAAAATAACAATGGCAATATGAGATTTTTCTTTGTAGAATGCTGAGGACCCGACAAGTTAAATCAGGGCTAGAATTTGACTCGAAAAGCCAGTATTCCTTCACATTCTTAAACTAGGATCTATAGGAAACTAGTGAATGTAGTAAAAAACAATCCTAAATAAGATAATAACATTTATCAGCATAGAACTTAAGTGTTTATAACAAAAATAGTACAAACAAAATCAATACTTCTAAAAACTAAGGAAAATGGGATGTAATAAAAATGAATATAATCATAAAGCCGGACAAAAAAAGAACAAAACAAAAACAAGCTTCTAATTACACAGAGAAATCAAAGTATAGAGGGTAGCAGGGGCCAGATTCGTCTTTCCGTCCTCACAGAATGCCAGTGAGGCAGCCTCCCGAAGGTTCTATGGCTGAGGCCTCTTGAGCTGTTGCCTCTGCGTGGGCAGCACAGTCGCCCAAAACTGTCAGAACCACCTTTAGGAGCTTCTTTGCTTGAGAGTTCAAAAGAACCTCCACTTGTCTCAGACATTCACGGGTCTCATGAGACGCTCTCAGTTTTGTCTGCTCCTGGCTGAGACGCCCCTTTACCTGGAACCTACGTTTTTAGGTGGACTCTGGTGCTAGTGGTTTGAAGGGAGGAGCCACCAAAGAAACAAGGAAACACCATGCTGTCGATGGCCCTTGGAGCAAGAGAAATAATTTGTCTCCCTGTACCAACCACAGCTTGAGCCCTCCTTCTTTGGAAAAACAGAATGTTCTTTTCCATTCCTGAGTGCACATGGGGAGGGCATGCCGCAGGGCTGAGGAAACACCACGTGGCTGGGTTACTGTGTGACAACCCTCTTCTGTAGGGGGACTCCTACTCTCCCCAGGGGGAGCCTATGGACCCTGAGGTAGGTATAGATAGTGTCGCGTCCCTGGGTTCCCTCCCTTGGGCCAACTGAGAAGGACCAGTGGAAAGTTACCGTTCTTTGTCTGTTTGGGGTGCTTCTTCCGGAAGTAGGACTCACAGATCCCGAAGTGTCCAGCTCATCAGCCGAAGACCAGGAAGACAAATCCTATGTAGGAAACAGATTCCTCCAATGACTCCGTGTCCCAAGGCCATGATGACTTGGTCATCCCCAAGGCATTTACCAGCCCATCCCCCCCCCCCCATCCTCTGTAAAATCAAACCATTCCTTGGGCAAAATCGAATCAGACAACTCTAAGAACAGAACCTAATTCTTCTAATGTATCAGGACTTTTCTGGTTGTAAATTTGTTCCTGCTGGGAAACACAGGTACAGTTTTGCTACTCCTAGGTCACTTACAGCTTTCTCGTTTCTTGATGACACAGGTGGGGATGAGTGGAAGGGAATGAGCAGAAGGGACTGGTTTTACACTCCAGGTCTCTCGGGCCAGGGACAGACCAATTCATTTGAGTTAGAAACAAAATATAGTCATCCAGCAGCCTGCTTTTGTAGTACGTCTGGTGCTACTGATTTTCAGAGGAGACTGGTCCTTTGCAGGCTTATGACGGGGTGGGGTGTTTGTGTGCTCAAAACAAGATTTCGCAACTGATTGTTTGAAGTCTCACCAAGCCCCTCTGTCTCTACAGACGCATTTCTCAAAACCAATAATATGGCCACGATGCAGTAGATTTAAGCAAAAAATCTAAAAATCTAGATTTAAAAATCTAGATTAAAAAAAAAAATCTAAAAAGTAAATGAGCAGAAGACATTCTCTGTGAATGAATTGCCATCTATGTCAGGAGATCTCATGCCTCCCAGTGTTTGAATACAAAACTCAGACGCCATGACTGGTTATGATCTACCACAGCCATGTGAATGAAAATGTGAAAACGTGTGAATTTGTAAATAAACAGGTAAAATACAATACCACAGTAGAGACGGTAAAGGGTTAGCGGTAACAATTGTAAGAGGTTTTTTTTTTTTTTTGATGTAATAGAATCAAAAGCAGTGTCCTAGTATAAAAGTTTATGAGTCCCTTTTTTGAATTTTCAGACAGGGCTTGTGAGAGCAGTGATTGAGAGCGGGCACTTTATTTTGACAAGTACTATATTCAAAGTACTTCTAAAAATGGATAAAGATGATGCTTCTTTGGTTTTCTCTAAGAGATGCCACACAATGATGTCTGCTTAGAGCTTACCTGCTGACTGCTTGACATGTCTAATAGCTTCTCCAGCTCCTTGATGTGACGACTGACCTCCTTCAAGAGAAGTTTGAGCCGATTTCCAATTACGTGGACTTTTTCTTTGGCTTCCAAACAGTCTGTGCCTTCAGCGTTCACCAGGAGTTGGCAAGACATGTCTTGCAGTGAGGCCACTCTGAGCTGGGATTCCAAGAGCTCATGCCTTATTTGCTACGTGCATGATAAGAAATGCTTTACTAACAACTTTTGATATTTGGGGAAAATTCCAAAAAGGCAGAATGACCTCAGTTTAATTTAGCGGGCAATTAAACCCGAATATCCGAATGCTGTGCTCACATAAGGAAGAATGAAGCAGCCTGTGGCATTTGGGAATTGGGGTCTGGGTTCTAACCCTGCCTCTGCCAAAAATAGTCCATAAGTCCCCTGAACCTTTCTGATCTCAAGTTTTGTCATTTCAGAAAATGATAATACTCTTTCTTGCCTGGTTCACAGTAAGTATATTAAAAGGTTCAAATTGGTGATTATACATGAAAGTGCTTAAAATATCAAGTACTTAGCAAAAGAAACATAAGATATTCTTTTATACAGAAAGAGAAAAATTAACATACAAATATAGCAAAACTCAGGTATGTCTAAGTATACGCTGATCTTTGTTCAACATTTTTTGAAGGCTATAGTAGTGATTCATTATTTATAACTACTATCTTAGGTTAAAAGTCAGTAAAAATGCCACTGCATAGCTATTCCCTCTTGGTTTCTAAGACCTTTATGGTACTGAATCAAAAGCTATCAATTCTGTTGGTTAGGTTAGTAAGCATTAAATGTTGAGAAATGACATTTTGAAAACACAGGAAGCTACAAAATGCAAATCATTTTCTCCTAATGGAACTCAAATATACTGCTTTATCTTCTATAAAATCTCCTAAGTACACTGTACATTATATTGTCTAAAGTTCTTTGTATAAGAATCTATGTCAAGATTCTGCAAATTTCCTTTTGAATTCAGTGCTAGAAAAAGTTTCTTTCTCCTTGAGAACTGGTATGTTTTCTTCGCCTCAGATAATGAAAATAACTTTTCACATTTTCCTTTTTGTCTTCATTTTCACAAAATATGATGACAAGGTTATTGTTAAATCTAAATTTCTTTTTTTTTTTTTAAAGATTCTATTTATTTATTTGAAAGAGTGTGAGTGAGAGAAGGAGCATGAGCAGGGGTAGAGGGAGACGCAGACTCCTCACTAAGAAGGAGCCCAAAGCGGGGCTCCATCCCAGGACCCTGGGGTCATGACCTGAGCTGAAGGCAGACACTTAACTGACTGAGCCACTCAGGTGACCCCACTTAATTTCTTCTTAGAAGTCTTAATGGTCTCTTTCTAAATAATAGTTTCAATGTCCATAAAAATAAAATTTAAGGGGCGCCTGGGTGGCTCAGTGGGTTAAGCCGCTGCCTTCGGCTCAGGTCATGATCTCAGAGTCCTGGGATCAAGGCCCGCGTCGGGGTCTCTGCTGGGCGGGGAGCCTGCTTCCCTCTCTCTCTCTCTGCCACCCTCTCTGCCTACCTGTGATCTCTCTCTGTCAAATAAATAAATAAAATCTTAAAAAAAAAAGAAAAAAAATAAAATTTAAGCCACCCAATATACTCTTATTTTATGCATAGATGTAACAAATACAGTTTAAATTAAAAATAAGTGTAATTGCCAAAGATCTGCTTTAGTAAAAACAACCTCATTAAGATGAAGAACATGTAAGATTTCTACAACTGAGCAATGGCTAAAGAACCAGATTCTAAAGCTGGTAGACATTGTCTCCTATAAGCATGTTTGCCTCCCCCAGATCAGAAACTATAACAAATAAAAAAGAGGAAGTTAGAGAGCCGTATGCAAAATGTAAAAAAAAAAAATAATACACACACACACACACACACACACATATTGTCACCCACATTCTTTTTCTGTGCATGAAATGGAGACTGCTGTGATGAGTCAGGCTACCAGAGCTCACAGTCTTACCAAGAGCTGCCTGTGATGGTCTTGAAGTGTGTCTGCATCCAGGTTAGAATCAATAGGGACAATTTCATTTTTCCTTCTGTCTATGTTCTCCAGCATAAGAAGCAAACCATGACTCATTTCATGGAAATCCTATGGAGAAAAAAAAATGGAGTATAAAGTCATCTTGAATAATATATTTTTCTTTCCCTTGCAGCTTCAATTTCTAGTCTTTACAGTTGGTGCCCCTGGCGAAAAAATGTTGCATTTAAGGTCTGAGGCACAACTCCTTTCTGAGAAAGGCACCATTGCTGTGGCAATGATCTGAGTTCACATTTCTCACCAAGAGCATCTAGTTCGCTGTTTGAGGGGGAATTTGGACATAAGGGAACACTGGCATCGGGTACTTAATTTCTAGGGTTACCATTCAGTTTGGAAGGAAACAACTCCGCTCCTGGCTCTTCCCCTCTATTCAAGCCTTCCCATGTTGCAAGGCCTTAATCTGGCTCCCCATGCCCTTCATTCATCCATTTGTTCATTCATTTATTCAACACGTAGTCACTGAAAATCTCTTAAGCACAGGACAGGGAGGGGGCCCACAGTGAAACAAGAGTCTGTGTGCCTGCTTTCAGGGTATTCCTGGGGCACATGCGGACCCGGGAAGCAGGTCTGCACTGTGTTCAGATGCCCTCCACGCCCGCTTCGGACCTACAGGGCCCTGCATGATCCGGTCGCTAAGCATCTCCCTGATCTTTCTGATCACTCCCTCCTCTCTGACGACATTCTGATCCCACTGGCCCCTTTTCCGACCTTAAAGACACTAAGCCCTTTCCTGTTTATGGGACATCCCATTGGCTCTGTTTGGCAAAATCCCTCCAGCGTCGGCTCCAAGATTCCTAGAAGTTCCCTGACCTCTATCCCAAAGTGGCTTTTCTCATCATCAACACTTGCAAGCATTTTGGTTAAACAATTACTTGTATTTTTTTTTTAAATGTATTTATTTGTGTGTGTGTGTGTGTGTGTGTGAAAGAGACAGAGAGAGAGAGCATAATCAGGGGGAGCAGCAGGAAGAGGGAGAAGCAGGCTCCCCCCTGAGGAAGGATCCTGACTTGATCCCAGAACCCTGAGATCATAGCCTGAGCCAAAGACAGACGCCTAACCAACTGAGCACCCAGGCGTCCCAACAATACTTGCATTTTACTGTTTGTCTTCCCCAACAGAAGTAGAGGCTGTGTTGTATCCTGACTGCTCCATCAGAGAGTAGGCACTCATCAAATAATTATGGTAAAATGGATGAGCCAGTATTTGTAATGCTCACTTTTGTGCTCAGGAGATGTTCTGCCAACATGCTAAGTATCAGTTGAATGAATGAATGAATGGGTTGGGGCTGAGATAAACTTGTGGGACTAGTTCAGTTAGCTGGATACAAGACAGGGTCCAGCTGCTCGAACTCCTGTTCCGATGTACAGATTCTCCACTATAATGAGTACTTTGGGCACGAAGTTATCTTGTTCACATCCTGGCACTGGGGAATGATGGCATCCCTTGAAGTGACCTTAGATAAATCAAGTCCCAGACTCAGCTACCCTGGAAA
This sequence comes from Mustela lutreola, assembly GCF_030435805.1. Classification (NCBI taxonomy): domain Eukaryota; kingdom Metazoa; phylum Chordata; class Mammalia; order Carnivora; family Mustelidae; genus Mustela; species Mustela lutreola. The sequence continues at coordinate 14,532,805 of NC_081295.1, read as the reverse complement.
TGTGTGACTCCCACGAACCTGACACTGCATCAGCGCGTCCTGGAGTAGGCCCCGCCACTCCTCCAGCAGCGAGCACACCCGGTCCCAGCGCCCGTTCATCTGGCACAAGCGGTCTTGCAGATCCTGGCTCTTCTCACTGCCGGTCTGGGTGAACTCAGAGCTGCACAGGTTGATGGAGAGGATGATGGCTTTGCGGTGGTCCACGGCTTTCTGGAGCTCCTACAAAGAGAAAGGAGAACCACGAAAGAAAGGAAATAACAATAAAAACATTTAGAGCATGGTTGAAGATCATAGGGAATGCTTCACCCAAATTAAAAGATCCACTCATTAAAACTGGCCTTAACTGAACGGCTAGATAAGAGACAGTGTTGCACACCACCGAGGGCCACACTTTAGGTAAAGGAAATGGATTAGACGTACACTGGGCAACTTGAGTGGCTTTTAAAATATGGTGTAGAGTGAAAGAGTCAGAAACAGAACAGTATATGCAATATAACAGCATTTATGTGATTTAAAAGGCACACGCACACACACAAATCCACATTTTTCATGCATATATGAATGAATACTCATTCGGTATTTAAGAAGGCTTGCCATGGGCTTCAGGAATGGAAATTTAAAAAGTGGGGGGGGGGGGAAGGATAAATAAACACAATTAAGAGGAACTTCGCAGGAAACGCTGATGACCCTGTGCAATGAACTAAGGAGCTGATGAACTCAACTCACAGAATGGGAGTCCAACAGCGATAAAACCACACACACCCAGATCTGGCTCGAAGAGTTCTGGGCAAGAGGAAATGTTCTGGCCTAAGAATCTCATCACTAGACCAATGGGACTCCAAGTTGTGTGCAGAAGAATGAAATGGGAAACTTGAAAGTAGGCAGGTTCCCAGGCCTCCGCCTCCAGCTGTTTGGACTTGACAGGCACAGAAGTTAGTGGCCCAGAAGGGGAGAGTCCTGCTGGTGTCCCAGGCCACATTCCTGTGATGGCTGAGAGAATGGATGGGTATTTCAACAGCTAACCAATTCAGTTTGGTTTCACAAGAAACTAGACAACTGATTTTTGCACGATGCCTTTCCCAGAAATCTAGAACTATCCCAAGAACTTGCGTAGCACATGATTACACATTAATGATTCAGTATCTGGGTATTGTCGAAACATCCCTAGATTAGTTTCAGGTCGGTGATCCTGCAAACCACATCTGCCCATGTTACATTTTCTTCTAAGTTCTCAACGTTGCTGTTATGTTGCCAGCTTGTCTTAATTTTTTACTTTCCAGAAGATTCTTAAAATGCCGTAATATAGATTTGACCACAGAGATATTGTAAGATCAAGGTATATTGTGGAAAGATACTTGGTTATTCCACAGACTTATCCTCAGGAAACAGACAAGAAGGACTGGGAAGGCCTGGGGAGGGGGGCTGCTGCTTATCACAGAGGCTGACGATCAAGGTCTCATTTCCCCACTCTAATCTCACATAGGTCTCACACTCTGGCCGACATTCGTTTTATCAGCTTTTTAAGGAGTCTGTCATCATACACACACTGCCTTACATTTTACTAAAATAATTTAAGTACTCTAGAGAGAACCGTATTTTATAATCCAGATAATATAAATCACATCTCCCATCTGATGCTTCGACCAGAAATCGATGGGGCTAGTGCAGAGGCTAGTTCTATAAGAAGAAATCAGAGCCACAGTGGGGAAGACTCCTTTCTCTGGAAATTTAAAACAAGCCACCAAAACATCACTCCAAAATAAATGACACACATGAAACCTGAGAGACACAAAAGCAGCACACTTGACCCTTGAGCCTGGAGAGCCTAGGTAGTTCCATTCTGAGGAAGAGTGTATCTCGAGGTTCTCCAAACGAAAAGAGAAGACCGAAGGAGCTATTAAAAACAAACTGGGCTCTCAGTCCAGAGTATGCTTCCCAAAGTCTCCGCATAATAATGCACTTCAAGAACTGTGCTAAGGAGGAGAGTTAAGACCCGGAGATGGAGCTTAAGGACATGATGCTGTGTGGACAGACAGCCATCCAGGTCAAACTCAAGTGCCCATGCCAGGTGCTCTAGCCCTGATCACTCCACAGTTTTGTTTTGCTGTATTCATTACACTGAAAATTGCTTCTGTGACTGTTATAATCGATTTCAGATGTTCTGCTACCTCCAGAGTGTCCCACAATTTTACTACGTCTCCACAAAGTCACAAAGATGCAGTCTTGGAGAGGAAACCTCTCCAGCTCTAGATACGGACTTGCAGGAACCTGGTCATTTCTGCATTTCCTTTAAAAGAAGCTAACCAGGTCCCAGAAGTTCCTGGGTGTTTCATGAACTTTTACGATTAGTCATTCCTAAAGAACCAAGTCATGAAATCATACGTGATTGTTTATTTACGTGGGGGTTGGTTCTACGACATGGTCCATTTTTTGCCCTTCCCAGCTTGCTCTGTAAGTACTGGTTTGCGACAGTTGCGGGAGAGGAGGGCATTTGTGTCTGTCTCTGTCCACAGCTTCCCTGTGGCTGGGTGACAACAGATAAGCTAGAGCAAGTGGTTTCATGGGAGTAGGCAGTGTACGTCACACTGAGGGCAGCTACCTTGAGCTTTTTGATTTGGAGCTCGATAGCCTGGATGTCGGTGCTGAGCTCCAGGCGCCGCAGCTGCTCCAGCTCCTGCTCCGCCTCCCCCAGCCACGTCCAGACGCTGTGCAGGTCCGCCTGGAACTGCTGCCACTTCTGGAGACTCTGTTTCATTCTCAGCTCCTTGCTCAGGGCCTGGGCCTGGATGAGCTCCCACCGGTCGATCACACCTGGCGGGACCCGACACACACACAGGTTAGTAAGCTGCAGTTCTCTGCACAGGATGTCTGAGAAATGCCTTAAACATACATGGGTAGCGACTGATAAGTAACAACAAAAAGAAAAGTCATCTGAGCGCCTGGGAGGCTCAGCTGTTAAGCGGCTGTCTTCTGCTCAGCTCATGATCCCAAGGTCCTGGGATCCAGCCCTGCATCGGGCTCTCTTCTCAGCAGGGAGCCTGCTTCTCTCACTCCCACTCACCTAGCTCGCGTTCCCTCTCTTGCTGTGTCTCTGTCAAATAAATTTAAAAAAAAAAAATCTCTAAAAAAAACCTAATTCTTTTCCTTTTTTTATAGTGTTCCATGATTCACTGTGTATAACACCCAGTTCTCCATGCACTACGCACCCTTGTTAATGCCCATCCCTGAGCCAGCCCATCCACAGACTCCCCGCCCCTCTGAAACCCTCGGTTTGTTTCCTGGAGTCCATAGTCTCTCATGGTTCGTCTCCTCCTCTGATATCCCCCCTTCGTTGTTCGCTTCCTTCTCCGAATGTCCTCCATGCCACTCCTTACGTTCCACGTATAAGTGAAACCACATGATAACTGTCTTTCTCTGCTTGACTTTCTTTTTTTAAGATTTAATTTATTTATTTGATAGAGATCACAAGTAGGCAGAAAGGCAGGCAGAGAGAGAGGTGGGGAAGCAGGCTTCCTGCTAAGCAGGGAGCCCGATGTGGGGCAGGATCCCAGGACCCTGAGATCATGACCTGAGCCGAAGGCAGAGGCATAACCCACTGAGGCACCCAGGCGCCCCTCTGCTTGACTTATTTCATCTAACATAAGCCCCTCCAGTTCCATCTATGTCCATCCAAATGGTGGGTATTCATCCTTTCTGATGGCTGAGTAATATTCCATTGTGTATATGCACCACATCTTCTTCATCCATTCATCTGTTGAAGGGCACCTCCGCTCGTCCACAGTTTGGCTATTGCAGCCATTGCTGCTATGAACACTGGGGTACAGATGGCCCTCCTTTTCAGGCATCTGTATTCTTTGGGGTAAACACCCAGTAGTGCAATTGCTGGGTCACAGAGTATCTCTGTTTTTAACTTTTTGAGGGACCTCCACACTGTTTCCCAAAGTGGCTGCCTCAGCTTGCCTTCCCACCAATACCTTACCCCAGTTAGAACAGCAAAAATCGACAAGGCAAGACATAACAAATGTTGGAGAAGATGTGAGGAAAAGTAATTCTAACGGGCACGTCTGCTGCTGTCAGCTGTAAGAACAAAACAAAACAAAACAAAACAGCATAATGGCTGTGTTTATCCTACCTGCATTTTTAATGATAATGGGGTAGAAAAACAACTACATAGGATTTGATCCCCTAAAGACCTGTATGAAATAATAAGCAGGAATGTGCCTGAAGATAATATTCAGTTGGTTAACAGAACTCAGAAAGCACACAAATAAAATGCCAGACGAGGGGAGTCTGGGTGGCTCAGTCAGTTAAACGCGGACTCTCGATTTCAGCTCAGGTCATGATCTCAGGGTTCTGAGATCGAGACCCGTCTCGGGCTCTGCGCTCAGTGTGCAGTCTGCTTGGGATTCTCTCTTCCTCTTCCTCTCCCCCTTCCCCCACCCACACTCTCTCTCTTCCTCAATAAAGCTTTAAAAATAAAATAAAATAAAATAAAATAAAATAAAATAAAATGCCAGACAAGAGATGTTTCAGAGAATGCATTAAAATAAATGGGTCGCAGAAGAGAACACGGTGGTGCTGCCCCCCACCCCTTCTGCCAGGAGATCAATGGAACATGGAGAGAAGCTCTCAGGGGAGACTCGTGTAAAGTGAGATGCGCCACACAGGGTCACACAGGGGCAGCAAGGTATTTCAGGATCTTCTATTTCCCTCTTTCCTGGACTGAGCTCCACTCACTCACCAGCCGTTTGGGTTTCCGTAGTATTCAGGTTAACGAAGCCGGGGAAATTCTGTTCTTCCTCCTTCAGTTGGTGTTCTAGTCTCCTCACGGAGTCGATACTGCCGCTGCACTCACTCAGCAGCTTCATCTGTAGAGACACAGAAAACGGGCCCCCCGCTCAGAATTCTCAGATTTTCATAAGGGCAAGAGCTTCTGGGGGGAAATATCTTTCTAGTTCCTTAAAAAGGACAGTGGCTGTGTTCTACTGCTCTGTGGGGAAAAAATCTGCTAAAAACAAAACAAAACAAAAAAATCAAGTTCAAAATGAAATAAGATGAGATTGGGAGAGAGACAAACTGTAAGAGACTCTTAATCTCAGGAAACAAACTGAGGGTTGGGGGGGGTTAGGGAGAGGGTGGTTGGGTTACGGACATTGGGGAGGGTCTGTGCTGTGGTGAGTGCTGTGTAATGTGTAAGCCTGATGATTCACAGACCTGTACCCCTGGGACAAATAATACATTACATGTTAATTTAAAAAAATATGTTTCTGCAACATAGGTCACATTCATACACACGCAGAGCCATGCCTTGAAGATACACTTCACATAATAGGTTTTGCATGAGAATCTCTCAAAATTTCTTTTACGTCTCTGAGACAAAACAGACTAAAAAGCAATCTGGGATTTAAAACTCAGAGCCTTCAGCTGGCAATATAATATATAATTCTTGGCAAGTTGCTTCTTCTTCCCTAAATTGAAATGTGGGAACAATAATATCACCACAAATCCCAAAGGAACATTTTTTTGCATTAAATAATTAAAATACTTAGAAGCAGAAAGTACTATTAAAGCCAGCTATTTCACAAGAAAATTTAAGAGAAGTTTAATAGGTGTTAAGGGAATAAATTCTAACATCAAAGGAAAATCTTCCAAGTTTAGTATCATGTACAGCATTCAAAGAACTCCTGCTCTACTAACCATAAAGTTCTGTGTCAAAGCCTTTAACAAATCACACTGCTATGAAATTTGACTATATTTGACTGAGACTGAGTACAATCTCAGTGATGTCAGCACGGTCACCATGAAACTTTACCATATATTTTTTCAATGGTTCAAATATTTCTATGTCTGTATGTATTTATTTATTTTAAATTTTATTTTATTTTTTCAGTGTTCCAAGATTCATTGTTTATGCACCACCAAATTACTAGAGCTCATGCAGCAATTCAGTTATGTGGTAGGATCCAAAATCGGTGCACAGAAATCAGTTGTTTCCTTATACACTACCAATAAAACTACAGAAAGGGAAATTAGAGAATTGATACCATTTACTATAGCACCAAGAACCATAGATACCTGGGAATAAACCTAACCAAAGAGGTAAAGGATCTGTGCTCGAGGAACTACAGAACACTCATGACAGAAATTGAAGAAGACACAAAAAGATGGAAAAACATTCCATGCTCATGGATCGGAAGAACAAACGTTGTTAAAATGCCTAGAGCCATCTATACTTTCAATGCCATCCTGATCAAAATTCCACTGGCATTTTTCAAATTACTGGAACAAACAATCCTAAAATTTGTATGGAACCAGAAAAGACCCCGAATTGCTAAGGAAATGTTGAAAAAGAAAAACAAAGCTGGTGGCATCATGTTGCCTGATTTCGAGCTTTACTACAAAACTGTGATCACCAAGTCAGCATGCTACCGGCACAAAAACAGACACACAGACCAGTGGAACAGAGTAGAGAGCCCAGATATGGACCCTCAACTCTATGGGCAAATAATCTCCCACAAAGCAGGAAAAAATATCCAGTGGAAAAAAGACAATCTCTTCAATAAATAGTGCTGGGAATCTTATCATATTTTTTAAAAAAGAAGTTTCACTATAACAGAAGTTGGCCCAGCTGGATAGGAAATAAACTCATGATTGATTAATCTTCTGTAATTGTGAGGATATTAATGTCTGCATTAATTCCTCACAATTAAACCTTCCCTGCTTTCAAAAAGCAGTACAATGGAGTTATTAGATTTAGGGAAATTAATTTTTCTTTCCTTTTACTAGGCAGTCTTTTGGGTGTGAAAAGAAAGTATGAGCCATGGAAGAGATTTATTTACTTCTTTATTTTTATTAACATATGTGTTATTTGTCCCAGGGGTACAGGTCTGTGAATCATCAGTCTTAGACATTTCACAGCACTCACCATAGCACAGACCCTCCCCAATGTCCATTCTCTTGCTTAAGCATGTGTAGGAAAATGGGTAGCTCTCCAGGAAAAATTATTTGATCAGTAACTTGAGCGGAGCAAATAAACTTAGTATATACTTTACTAGGTAGGAACTTCGAAAACAGAAGTTAGTAAGAGGTACAATCTTTTGCCATTTTCCCCCCCAAATCCTTCTTGTTAGTCCTATTTATTTTCTCCAGAATAAGCACATATAACAGAGGATAAAAATATTCCTAAATCCAGTAAGTGAACCAATAAACCCCAGAAAAAAAAATATGTGTATGTATACACGTGTGTGTGTGTGTGTGTATGTATATTTCATGTTAGTAATCTATCAGCTAAATCTGTTGTTCCAAGGATAACTTCAGCCCCAAAATTATTAGGTGAACTTGGAAAAAAGCCAATCACTTTTGGGAGCCAAAGCATTTTGTTGCTTTCAATCAAATGGGGCTCACTCAGGTCTCCATGTAAAGGAACAGGCTGGTCACTGCAGTAGGTCAGTGCATCTGAGCACCGGCCAGTTTTACTCAAAAGGTAACCTGCTAGTATGGCTTTGTTTTCTACACCCAACTGTGTGAGTTCAAGGACGGTGTGGTGCTTCGATAGCTCAGAAAGCCGTGTGCCGCAGACAGACTGTTCTCTGTCACACAGCTATGATTCCCAGGTACATGCGGGAATGACAAGGCTCAGGATACTCACGTAGCCCCTGTAGGTGGAGTCTAGCTCTGGTCCTGTGGGAGTTTTGCTGCGGATAATATTTTCAGTTTGCTGCATCTGAAAACGGCTCTCATCCAAGGCTCTGTCCAGTTGTCGGATCTGTGACTCTAAGGCACTGGGAGCTCCTGCGGTGTTAACCACAAGAACCTTTAACACGCTTGACAGTCAAGCAGCAGTTAGAGAAATTACTTCGGCTAAGGCGATACAGGAATGGTGTATGTGTGCATCATTACAAAGCAAATTTAGTACTACCATGCTGGTGAGTTAGATGTTCAAAGACCAGACCGATCATTGAATGTGGTTGGCTTCCAGGCCCGATACTGCAAAGAGGTTCTGCAGCGGGCTCTAACAGCCTGGGTGTCCTGTCTGCTTCCAGCAGATTCCCTGAGAATCTACATGCTCTAAGCTGTAGAGGACCTCTCCAGAAGGCTAACATGGTGCCTTCTGCTCCCCCAAACCAAGAGGCAGTTATGTCTCATACTCCCTCTGCAGGCACTTATCAAGCAGAAAAAGGCACAATCCTCTGTTTTCTTTCTGCATCTCAACAGAATACCGCGTGCTCGGTGGAAGACAGTCACCCGTGGCTGCGTCATTCACTTAAGACTGGCTTGGGTTACGTATGGGTGGACATGCCAAATGACCAAGGGCTGGCTTTTGTTTAAAACCCAAACCCAAACCAGGAGAAAGCCAAGATTTCAGCATTTGCCTTAAAGCATGCTTTTAGTCAGAGCCCAGAACTCTCGGCTCATCGCCTTTCCAGGTGTGAGGTGTGTGTGTGCAAAATGTGCGTGTGCTAGGATTTCTGAACGAACTGAGCAAGAACATTGGTGGTCAGAGTGAAGCTGACACAGGGTGAGAGCAGAGCATGTATTAGTAAGCTTTATGAATTATTTTTTTAAAGGCTTCCAAATACACCTGGATGAGGTCTCTCCCTGGGGTTACTCAGAAAGTCACTGTTTCGCTAACACGACTTTGCTTCAAAGACTAAGTGTAAACTAACACCTTTGCAATTCAGTATTCATCGCTGTGGTTGAACCCTATTCTCTCCACCTGCCCCCAAACTGCTCAACTATGCTGAACTGTAGTTAATCTAGTGTAACCTGAAACAAAATTGGTTCGATTCTCCTTTCTTTATTTTATGCAGTATGACTTATTAAGGTCGATTAGAATTTTTTTTTAGAGCCACACATCTGGTCTCACCCCTCGTTTTGTATGTGGCCCTTGAGATGAGGAGAATGAAGGGGGGGCCTGAGGTCACATGTGCAGGCTTGGGGGGCGTGGGGCGGGAGCCCTGAGCCCCGGAAGTTATGAAGGCAGCGTGGCTACCCTGAAGCAGGGCGCCGGGGCACAGATGCTGAACACTAGTGCTTCCATCAAGTACTTTCTGCTGTGCGTGGGCAGCAGAGGTCTGTACCTAATGGCACTCATTCCCATTTAACAAGTTGAGAAGTTATTTCACTGCAACTTGATTACTAAAATCTTAATTCTTGGTGTTGATCAACAGAATAGTTTTAGGTTTTGTTTCTTTGTTTCTACTGCAGCAGTGAGAGGAGGTGGTGGTTCCTTAACATGCGGGTGCCACAGAGCTGCGAGAGAGGGGCAGCAGGTGTGCTCGGAGAGGAGGCTTGTTACGGGTGAGGAAGGGGGGCTTGCTTTGGCTTTTGGTGCCTACCAGAGGTATTTCTGATTGCACTTTCTGTGAGTTTTACATAGGCCTCAGGACTTTCGGGGATCATTACATCTGCAAAAAGAGCACAGTCTAAGTTGACAGCTAGATTCCTTGTGGCGGGAAATAACCTTCCTAGGGAAAAAAAGGAAGTTAGTCACTCTAGACAGACAGCTCTTGAATATGCAGAGGACTATGAACACACGCACCGAAGGTTTCCTAAAATAAAATCGTCAGAGCTCCCACCGAGGGTACTTTCTGGAGCCAAGCACTGTTCTAAGCACGCGTTTATCTTTGAAGAAACCCTGTAGGGTTCAGGGAGGTCTTACTCCCATTTTATTGCCGAGAAAGCTGAGATCCAGAGGAATTCAACGACCTCTCCCAGTATCAACAGGTAGTAATTGGCGGAACTGAGATTTCAATCCAGACGGACTCTAGAGCAGCGCCGTCTCGTAGAAATACAGTGAGCCATGTGTCATTTTAAAGGTTCTAAGAGCCACATTTAAAAAAGTAACAAGAAACAGATGAACATAATTTTGGTGCTTTACTTTGCTAACCCAATATATCTGAATTATGATGTGTAACTACCATAAATATTATTATTATTTTCCATTCTTTCTTTGTGCTGAGGCTTTGAAACTTGTAAAACATAAGTACATTTGACACAGCAAATCTCCATTTTGTGTGGTCACAGTTCAGGGCTCAGTACGTTCAGTCACGTGTGGCTGACGGCTGTATACTGGAGAGCTCTGCTCTAGACAAGAAACGCTCATTAGGTGCTACTGTAAAAACCAAACAGAAATGAGGGAAATCATTTTCTTTTTAGACAGTGATCTACCCTGGGGAATCCAAATGTGAACCACCAGAGACAGCAGATACAGCCTTTTGGAGACCGTGTGAGACACATTTATAAGTGCCGTGGATTTGCCTCTGATTGTTCTATTTTTACTCATTTTCCTTATAATGTTCCTCTTTCTCGGCCCTCCCCTTCACTACATGTGCTTCCTGGGGTTTTGTCTTTCTTGTTTTGCTTTATACATTTTTCCTGGGTGATTTCCTCCCTGCCCTCGGGGACAATTACTATGTGTACGTGGATTGTCACCTAATCCGCATTTCCGGTTCTGGAATTCCAGACCATGCATCTATTGCTGGGTATTTCTTTGGTCTATTCTACTCTGTCTCAAATTCAGGGTGTGCACAACCGAATCAGCACCCTTTTCTCGCTGCCCTGCCTCCGGCCCACAGGCACCCACAACCTTCTCTCCCTCTTGAGGTCCTCAGGGCCCCGGGCAACCTGCACCTTTCCCCAAGATACCCAAGTCCGAAAGGTGCCTCAATCTCAGTTGAATCCACTATGACGTAAGGAAGAGACTTGTCAGGATTTGTCAGTTCTCTTGCATTCTCTCCATCCCCAGCGTTGTTCCTTCGTTCAGGACACCATGGTCTCTCTGTCCTTGATCATAAAATGTTTCCACCAGAGTCCTTCCCCCATGCCATCCCTTCCCTACGGTACGGAGACGGGTTCGGTGGAAGTAGGTATCTGGTCATGTCTGGTCATGTCACGTCCTCCTTAGAGATCTGCGATGGCGCTCCAGCGTCTTCGGGAGAGAATCCCCTTCCACGGCAAGTAGGCTGCTGTCCGACCAGGTCTTCGTTTGGCCTTTCCACCTCCTCTTTGTTTGCTCTGTGTCTTGCAGGCTACAGCCTTGTCATTCCAGACACATTTTGCGTGACCAAAGCTCTGTGGTTGATCATAAAGCTAGGTGGGTACCCTCTCCTCTCCGCCTCTGAACTTCGCTGTGTCTATCTGACCGACTGCTGTGAGCTCGGAGTCTCAGCTCAAGAGTCTTTTTTTCCCTAAAGCCTTTCCTCAAAGCTCTGGCTGGTCACTGCTTGGCAGTGTCTCTGTGCCACCCTGTCTGTGTCCGATACTGTCTGAGCACCAACACTGCACATAGGTGTTACTTATCTGTCTGTGTTTCACACTAGAGTGTAAGCTCTTTGAGAACGAAAGGAACCATGTATCCTTAATACATACACAGTGCTTGTCACACAGTAAGAATGTAAGTGTATTTGGGATAAACCAATGGCCATGCCAGTTTTTGTCTCTGGTAATCACATTAGTACCCGATTATTCTATGATGTGCAATTTACTCTCACGGAGAAAGGAAGAAGAGGATTGTGCTTCGTTTACACATTTCAAATACAATATGCAGTCCCTTTTATTTTCTTTCAAGCTGGCCTATTGGAAGAGCTCTTTCTTACCTGATAAGCCAACAGCTCCCCTGAGGTAGAAATCCTTATCATCCTGACCCTCTTCGTCCTCAGAGGGCAGCGTTCTGGACACAGCAGACTCCAGGTCACGACTGAGATCATAGTCATGGTCCCACTCCAGGGGGATGGAGTCCACACTGGCAGGGGTGTCTCGTCCCGACCGCTCGCTCCGCAGGGGCTGGGCGAGTGAGAGGGAGGGGTTGGAGGAAGGCTGGGGGGAAAGCACGCCGTCCACAGAGGTGTCACGCCAGTGGAGGTCGGAGAGAGCTGCGGAGTCATCCAGCTCCAGCTCCCGGTCAGAGAGGTCATGCTCATCATCTGGGAGCTAGAAATGTAGTCAAGCCAACTCCATTACCGCAGCGGTCAGGTGATGCCCTTACCACTTCCTGTTCTGCCTTTTACCCAGTCTCAGTGTTCGAGCTCATCTGGGCCATATTCTTACCTCAGGGGGCTAATTTATAACTTTCTATCAGCAAATAAGTAAGAATCCTCCGATCACTTTTAGAAATGTCTTATAAATTAACCTACCAAAGCTCCAGTTTTTAATCCCTGTTGAAATGGAAATAATATTAAAACATACTTCAAATAATTAAGATTAAATAAGATAATGTAAATAAAGGCAGCCTAGTAGCATGCCTGCAACACAACAGTTACACAATGGCACATTTCACAAACAAAAGGAAATTGCTAATAAAAACTTTACCTGGTCCTTTTTTTACCTTATATCCCAGATGCAAAATATTTTTTTTAATCACAGAATATTCTAGATATTCTAATAACATTTTGTGGTGTGGTTATGGTAGCAGTTAGGAAAGGGGATGAAAAAAAATTAACTAAACAACTTCATAAAGTGAGCAACTGTTTCCATTTCTCACTTTCGTCTCCCTATTTCTTCTAGAAGCATCTTTATCTTCCACAGACGATGTGAGCCGAGTACTCCTTAAGGTTTTACCTATGTATTAACTTGTTTCATACCCAAAGCAATCCTGTCTACCAGGTAGTGTTAAACCACTGTCACATTTGAGGACACCAAGGCAAGAGATGGGGAGTAACTTGCCCAAGGTTACATAGCCAACATGTGTCAGAGCTCAGAGCTCAGAGCTCCTGACTCTGGGATTTTGGCCACTGTCCAGTGCTAACTAACCCCATGCAACTACTTCTCTTTAGACTTAGTGAAAATGAAAAACAAACAAACAAAAACAAACAAAAAACAGATCACATACAGGTAGGCGAATCAGTTTCTTATGGTATCTCTCCACGCGCCCGAAGACCTCCTGACAATAACGTCGGAGTTCGTCCAGCTCCTCCTCAATGACTGCGGCATCCAACGGCTCGCTCTTCTCTATGAGCTGCTCTCCTTGGGCAATTATCTGCTCGATCTTATTGTGGTTCAGTGAAATTTCCTGCTGAAAGGCCTAGGGAACACAAATCTCGTGTAATTTTTTTTTTTTATTGTTCACAGTGACATAAATAATTATAAGATATATATTTAGAAAAACCATGCAGGGGATATTGAATTTACCATATACAGTGACAAGCCAAGAAGCTATTACTTTCTGAAGTCAAACACAAAAATTTTAAATCAGAACAGGACTCAGAAATAGAATCGTCAAAATTCCATGACCAGAAAGGCGCCTTTGGCTAATGAAATTTACTGCCACAGACAGTGTGGGTAAAGAATCACAGGAAAAAACATTTAAACCCATCATAAAGTTGATAGCACTGGTTATCCCTAATGAAAAGCCATGGCAAGCAATAGAGTGCCACCGAAATAAATTTATTTTAGAGACTTAATTAAATACTTTAATTTTAGATTTTCTGATCATATGTCAAATATGACTAAGAGAAACCATTCAAATGATAGTGTCACAAATTCTTCTCAGATGATTCTTTTATTGGTTCAGGACATAATCAGGAAAGATTATGAAGATGTGAAAAACAGCAAATTCTGGGGGATTATTTAGACTCATTCTATAAAGTTGAAAAGAGGTAAGCTGGTGGCGTCAGATTTCGGGGGTAAATTTTAATTCAATACAAGAATAAACTCTGGGGGGCGCCTGGGTGGCTCAGTGGGTTAAGCTGCTGCCTTCGGCTCAGGTCATGATCTCAGGGTCCTGGGATCGAGTCCCGCATCGGGGTCTCTGCTCAGCAGGGAGCCTGCTTCCTCCTCTCTCTCTGCCTACCTCTCTGCCTACTTGTGATTTCTCTCTGTCAAATAAATAAATAAAATCTTTAAAAAAAAAAAAAAGAATAAACTCTGGGACAGTTGCAATTATTCACGAATGAAAAGGCTGCTGGGGGGAAGGGAACACGGTAGGGAGTTCTGCGACTTCGCCAGAGTCTAAAAAGAAAAGATTCAGCTACCACTTGTTAGAAATTTCCTGTTTGTTTCCCATTTGTCTGCCAAAGGACTCAGACTCCCAAGAGTCAGTGGGGGTGGGGTCGGGTACACTCTCACGGTTTGTTATTTTACCATTTTGTTTTTCATCCTGAAAATCTCTGAGAATCTATGATTTTTTTTATCCTGAGTATTTATCCTTGTGTGATACTGAGGTTGTTAAAACACTCTCCTTTCCAGGGACTCCTCATATCTAACGCGTATCACTCCTATTTAAATTTTTAATTAGCCACTGTGTTTGAACTGTGGGTGAAACATATCAAATATGTTTAAAAATTAACTTGGCATCTAAGGATGGAGAATATGTGGAATGAAACCCTAACACGAACAAGTTGGAACGTGGAGGTCAAACTATTTGAAGGTGTTACAAACAAAGCAGGAAAATGAAAACAAAAACAACAACCCCCCAAAAAAGATTCCTAATACCCTGGCAATGAAGTTAATAACTAAAACTATATAGACTAATGGTAGTTATTTCTGGGTAATGTTCTTTATTTCATTTTTAATATATTTTGTATTTTCTGAATTTTTTTTCAATCAAGAACTAATTTTTTTCAAGAGTTGGGCGAGCCTGGTGTTGGGTATGAAGGAGGACATGTACGGCATGGAGCACTGGGTGTGGGGCATAGACAGTGAAGTTTGGAACATGCACAAAAGAATTAAATTAAATTTTTAAAAAGTATATAAAAAAAGAATATATACACATTGATCAGCATCAACTAATTCAGATTCTTTTGAAAACGACTTGAAGCCAATTAGAGTTTAATTCATATGAAATAGGCCTGCTAAGAATATTTATGTTATAATCAAACATAATTATAAACAAATCCTTAACCTAATTAAAATAAAACTCAACTATTTTAGCTTAATAATTTTAGTGGCAGCTGGAATGTTAAAATGAAAAAAATTATTTTTCATAATCGCCCTTTCCATTAAATTACTTGATTATTTATTACTTTAAATGACTGGGGGTTTTTTTGTAATAGAAAATCCTAGGTTTTTTTTGTGATAATTTAAAATTTTAATTTCCAACTAGTTCAATTTAATAAAATACAGAAAATTGGGAAATTGTATGTGCAGATTCTATTGAACAAATGATTTAGATGAGATTTTCTCCTGGAAAAAGTAATAGCCAGGTAGCCTTATATTTTATTTTTCAAACTTACAAAGTATAAAAGTGTCTAGTACATAAATAGTTCCTTAATATTCATCAGATGAATTCCCTGCAGTCATTCACAAGCTTGTAATAATTTTAAATTACAAATCCATGGATTTGATATGACTCCATCAGCATACTGTATTTTTGTAAAGTAAAACTTATTGAAATAAATGAAGAGTGGAATAATGGAATAATTGAACTTGGAAATGCACTCATACAGTTACTGAAGAAGTTTTAGCTCTGTGACTTTGATCAAACAAATTAACCTCTCTGTGGCTTTTATTGTATAACAGATCGATAACAGAAATATTTCCTATCCCATAACATTATTATAAACTTTAAAAAATTCAGAAACCTATTGGGTACTTTGTGAAAGCAAGGAAAAAAGTGTTCTCTATCAGGCAACAAACACTTGCTTATAAAACTCAAAATTAATGTATTAGTGTATTAATACATTGTAATTTAGAATATTTGTATTATATCTTGTACAGCAGTATAGGCGAGCTAATATTAGTGGAGAAGAATTAATAATGTATACTTCACATTAAATATATCCAGTTGAAATATTAAAACAAAAATAGTTTATATAAATAAAACTATTGCAAAAAATAAAAATTTTTTAAAAAGTAAAAAAAAAAAAGAGTTCCTTACTATGTTCTTTACAAAAGGATCTATAAATCCCTTCCTCTTCGCATCTTCTTCCTAATTTGAAAAATCTCTACTATCTTACCTTGAGTTGCTTTATTTTAGCTTGAACGTCACACTCCGAAAAATGCTCGATATTCGTGAGCTGTAGATCCATCTCCGTCAGCCACACCAGAATGCTGTCCCGCGCGGTCTCAAACTCCTCACGCTGGCCAATGAAATGCTGGACGTGAAAAGAAAATGATAAAAAACTGAAGTCCACGTCGTGCATATGGAGATGACACTGCCAACTGCGATGTTCTTCTGGAAAGTCACCTTCTCAACGAGCAATGAGAACCCTGTAATCCTTCACCATACAAACTACCATACAAACCACTCTCACCATCCCAACCTTACAGAATCACTGAGATTACTGTCTTAATATGTTCGAATGGCCCTCTGGGTCTCTAAGCGACAGGGGAGGCATGATAAAGACCTTGAGTCTGCGCAAGATGGAGGTGACACGTTTTTGCAGGTTGTCCCATCGCTGGTTGCCTTCGTGAACCATCTGCTTTAGGCTGCAGGAGGAATCGGTGCGGTTCTCTCTAGCCAGGCGACGGTACTGCTTGTTGATCAGCTCCAGCTGGGTCAGGCTCTCGTGCACCTGTCGCTGGAAAGCCTAGGACCGCAGAGAAGCATGTCAGTGAGGGGGTCAGTGAAGGGCTCTCAGCAAGGGCACCCGGCCTCATCCTGCAGTGAGAGGGAAAGGACAATTTCTAAAGAGACTTTATTTCCCCTTATTAAAGCAGAATAACAGGATCAGTGTGGCTTAAGGACAGGGCGTAGAGCGAACAAAAATACGAAAGAAATTGGTAAATAGGAAAAACAATATACGTATATATACAAACACATATATATGTATGATGTATACATGTTCCTATGTTACAGCTTTTAAAATACTGAACATTCCGGAAAAAATTCTCATGTGAAAAAAACGGATTACCCAGATATCTATGTGTGCTGAAATGTGCGTCTGAAAGGTTCAGAAATCTCTGATGTCAACACAGAGAAAAGATATCCGCAAAAGAATGCTCTATCTGTGAAAGATGTAACCTCCTAAAAACCCAGACACATCTTTAATTCTGATGTCCGTTAAAATAATTAAGCCCACTTTTTGCAGAAGATGTCTGAAGGCAAGTTTTTATTAGCTTTTAAGAAAATCAGTTGAGTAAAACACAAGGAACCTTAAATAGAGGAAAATTTGGAACATGCTCTGTTTCTTTTTTGTCATTCCCATGAATTACTCAGTTTTTTAAGAACATTTTAGAGCTGATATGTACCAGCTTACATGGTAGTGTCTACTTATTTACTTATTTATTTAATTTTCTTTTACAATCACTTATTTCTACCATGTGCTAACAATTGTACTCCTTTCCTGGCCCAGTTCACATATCTTGGGCAAATTTCATAACTACACCATCACTTTTAATGATGAAAAGTTCGTTTTTAAATGATTAAAACATAGTCCAATCCACTTGTGTCTATTTATTTTTAAGGTTACCCTATGTACATTTTGGAATTTTTTTTTTAAAGATTTTATTTATTTATTTGATAGACAGAGATCACAGGTAGGCAGAGAGGCAGGCAGAGAGAGGAAGGGAAGCAGGCTCCCTGCTGAGCTGAGAGCCCGATGCGGGGCTCGATCCCAGGACTCTGGGATCATGACCTGAGCCGAAGGCAGAGGCTTTAACCCACTGAGCCACCAGGCACCCCCATTTTGGAATTTTTGAAGTAGAATACTCTTTCTTCTTTCTCTCTGCAGTGTAACACAGTCCTACCGTAAGAATCATTTGACCAAAATAAAATGTTTTTTTTTTTCCAAATTCATGTGTATGATTTATGACTGACATTGATCTTGACATTGGGCAGAAAACTGGACAGTCAAGTGATCTGTACTCATCTAAATCACAAAATTCCGCTTCCTTTCATTCATACACTGTTTACTTGCTACCACATCTGTGCCTCTGATATGGCTTTCCTTCTGAGAGCTGCTTTAAGAGACTTTGTCTTAGTAAGTCTAACCTCCTAGTCTATGAAACAATTTAAATTACTTCCCCAGAAAAGGAAGCAATAAGAAAAGTTCAGCTTTTGCCATTACCGAGATTCATAGAATGTGTTTTCCCACTGGAGTGACGGTAGGCACCCCACAGGGGTACACAGATCCATCCCAAATTGTCATGCATTTGAACAGGAAAAGACTGTCCTCAAACAACATTTTTTTATTATGAAATTTATTTTTCTCTTAAGAAAGAACATTAAAAGATAAATGATAAAATCATTTATTATAGAAGCTAACCATATGGCTAACTTTTGCCATAAAATCTGAGAGTCTAAAATAGCATCAAAAACAACCAAGCATAATCTGCTTTGTAGTATAAGCCAATTATAGAAGGTTTAACCTTTACGAAGCAGAGTGTGGCGAGACAGAGTACGTGAATGCCTCCCTGGCTCTAGCTCACACCAGGACGACTTGAACTTGACTGTGCGACCACTGTGGCTTTTCACCAGAAATTTTCTATGGGAAAACATTTTAGATACGAAATTATTTTCCTGGAATTTGGTGGTATAGTTATGGCATAAGCCCATATTATGCATAAGCCCATAAGACCACCGACTAACTCTTATTTATTTTACATAAGTATTGGGGCTTTTTTATTTTTATTTTTTAAGATTCCTATAGCTGCTCATCTAAAACTCTGATTTTAAATCCCACAAGCACAGAAACCAAACTTCATATTTACTCTAAAGGCCTCAGGAAATGCCAGGTAAACTGACATTACAAGGGAAAAATAAATTCGGCTGGATTTGGCTGGATTTTTAATTTAACTTTTAAGCTTCTCAGGCAGCTTGCGGCAGAATTAGTAACCAAGAATGCTTTTGGTAAGGTACGTGCATCAGGACTTTGCCGTCGGTATCTATGGGTACATATCCACCTGCCAGTGGGAACTGATGGAAAACAAACTTCAAATTAAAACATGCTGATCTTTAGGTGATGTCTGGTCCTCTGTGAAAACGGGGGGGGCAGCTGCTTGGGCTGTATCATCTCACGGGGAGAGTGGACGCAAGATCACACAGGCAGGCAAGAGGCAGTTACTGGGCAGATCCTCTGCGAATATGGTTATACTGCTGCTATTTTTGTCTCTGTAACGGAAAAGTCCTGCGGACCCAAGAATGGCACTGCTTTTCATTATTAATTAGAAGTGGCTTATGATTAAAGTGTTTTATTTAATTTTGGAGTCAACTCTACTGTATCAATGATTTAAAAAAAAATATATATATATATATACCTGCTCTCTAATTAGATAAAATGAAAATCAAGAAAATAAATTTGGAAGAGAGATTTTCCTAGTATGAAACATCATATTTTCATCTCAGATATCTGATAGTAAAGGACTATGAAATGAAAAAAAAATGCGAAGATCTTTTTTTGGGAATCATGATTTGTGATTTGTAATAGAATTTCTTGCCAGTATGACTTTGTTTGTGATTCTTGAGACTCTTAACATAAAAACCTCTTTTCCCCCTTTTTTTGCCTACCTGTCAAGCGGTAATAAAGACCACCGCAAGTCACCACCCAACTGTCTGAACAGATACCGCGCAGATGAACAGTTTGTGTCTTGAGACACGAACCACTAACTGGATATGCTCATAGTAAAATAAGGATCTAATATTTGGAATGATAAGTCACCTCAAATTTCTTTAGTTCCTCCTTGGCAACTGTATAGAGCACCCCGGAAGAGCTGGGGAAGGCAGCTGTCCTCTCTGAAATCTTGAGCCAATCTTCAAAACGAGAATAATCATCCAGAAACTTCTGCCACAGTCGCCACGTCTCTTCGATTCTGAGACAGAAAATGAAAACAAAACAAAACAAAACAAAAAACAGGCACTGATTGTTTGGGACTGTTTCTGCTCCAGAACGCTGATGCCTGTCGTGGGATTAAGAGTGCACAAACGAGCGGAGGTTGTGCCAAGCCATCATCGTGCCGTCCGCCAAACGCAAGCACACTGAGAAAGAGACAACTGTCTGAGTGAAAATGGAACAGCTGTGAGTTTGGGGATTTTTTTGTTTGTTTGCTTTTGGTTTTTTGTTTTTTTAAATACACATCCTGGAGTTCTGGATTTGGAATTAGTCAAATTGTGCCTTACAAGCACGTAACATGAACTGTTCTGTCTACGTGCCGGGCAGCTCAGAAGGGTAAGGCCGGGTGTGCAGGGCACACTCGTGTCATGGTTCCACTGAAATAAAACGAAGGTCTCAAAATGCAGGTAAGTTCTGACATCAAATTTACCCTCCTCAAAGTTAACCTATCACAGCAAGACAAATATTAATCTTTCCAGAGTTCTCCAAACATATAATCAAAAAAGAATGTATGTTGTAAATCATTATGATTATTTTCTAACCCATCACTATTGCTTATGCCTTGAATTTCAAAGGGTTTTTCTAAACAAGGATAAGGTCTTTGTATTCTTAGTTCATTTTTAGTAAAAGAATATTACTTTTCACTCTACCAGTTCTAGAACAATAGACTTATCCAGCAGGGTTGTATTTTTACAAGGTCAGGCATAACTGTTTTAGACATTACAGTATATTGTATTTGTATACAGTATATTTATATATAGTAGTACCCTCCCCCCATCTGTGAGAGATCTGTTTCAAGACTCCTGGTCGATGCGTGAAGCTGTGGGTAGTACTGAACCCCTATATATACTACGTTTCATCCTAGACATATTTATGTTAAAGTTTAATTTATAGATAAGGTACAGTAAGAGATTAGCAACAATAGCCAGTAATAAAATAGAACAATTATACTATAATAAAACTTATGTGAGTGTAGTCTCTTGTATCTTACTGTACTGCATTCATCCTTTTTTATTTTTTTTTTTAAGATTTTAGTTATTTGAGAGAGAGAGCATTCGAGATAAGGCATAAGTAGGGGTGAGGGGCAGAGGGAGAGGGAGAAGCAGACTCCCCACTGAGCAGGGAGCTTGAAGACAGGGCACAGAGCTCCATCCCAGAACCCTGTGATCATGACCTGAGCCCAAGGCAGACACTTAACTGACTAAGCCACCCAGACACTCCTGTATTCACCCCCCTTGTGATGATGAGAGATGATAAAATGCCTACGTGATAGATGAAGTTATGCAAATGATGTAGGCATTGTGGCTAGTGTTGGGCTACTGTGGACCTTCTCACCATACAACAGGAGGATCCTCTCCTTCTGGGTCCTGCTTGACCCTGCGTAACCGACACCATGGGAAGAGAAACCATGGATAAGGTTGGTGGGGTGGGGGTAGGGTGACTATTGTAGGACCTTTATGCCTACTTATCTTCCCAACTAAATGTAGATGATGGCAAGTTTGGGACACCAGTGCTCCTTTTAGACCCTGCAACTAAAAGGAAATGGTAAATGGGATAGTCCGGGTTTTGTTTTGTTTTGTTTTGCCCCTCTTTTGGGTCCTTCCTCTTTCCCAGTTCTTTGAGCTGTGTCCCTTACTTGAGCCTTCTTTCCATGGACATGG
Source organism: Mustela lutreola (assembly GCF_030435805.1). Classification (NCBI taxonomy): domain Eukaryota; kingdom Metazoa; phylum Chordata; class Mammalia; order Carnivora; family Mustelidae; genus Mustela; species Mustela lutreola. The sequence continues at coordinate 14,511,438 of NC_081295.1, read as the reverse complement.
CACAGATGTTCCTCCACCGCCGGTCCAGGTTTCGCGTCGCCTGCTGGATGGAGTCACACTCTGCGTCTGTGGCACAGGCGTCACAGTCATGCAGCAGGACCTCACACAGGTTGAGCACGGAGGCCACGCCTGTGCTGTGTTTCTCGATGTCTCTCTGAAGCTCCTGTGGGGAACGAGACACGCTTTATTCAAATACTTGGATGCAGATGAGAGAAACTGCAATTGGATTCACTAAAACGTGGTGAGGCCAACCCTTGACAAGTATCTCCTTTCCTTGGATGCACGAGGTTTCTCCAATGTCGTTATGAAAAATGGCGAGCTCAAAGATAGGAGAAAGTTAAACTAGAGATATATTGGCCATGTGAGCAATGCCAAGATATAAACAGAACAAATGAAATAGACTACATGAAGGGTAATATTGGCTTTTGTAGCAGTTGAGCAAGAAATCTTGCCCCAGACTCTACAGATATATCACTTCCATTTCAACGCATTGATCAATCGGTCAGTCAAAGGAATATGCCTTCTTGTTAGGCGCTGGCACTTAAGAACGGGGATTTCATCTCCAAAGTTCCGCAAACTCTTTAAACAGTTAATTCCACCACCATTAAAAAGTACCAGGGTTTAAAAGACTGAAGTTCTCTATCCTATAGGACATCATAACATCAACAGCTTCCCCAGTGAGCCATTTTAAAGGTAGGACAGAAATAGAGAGAAGATGATGATAAGTGAGGCACTGAATTTCCCCAGTGTCCCACCATGTACAGTCTTCACCTTAATCGCATGTCATTAACTGCATGTAATGTAAATGCAAAATGTACATTATTTTTTTCATTGAGCTTTTAACTCACTTGGTTCAAGGAATTTCATTATTAAAAGTGAGGCTACTGGTATTTTTCTTGCCGTATGCATCAAGGTTCTTAATGTATTTTCCTTGTCTTTAAAACAATTCCTGGATGTGCCTAGCTTTTCGCTTGTTCTAAAGATAAATCTTCAAGTTATTCAAATAGCTGAAATTTATGTTTGTGTATGTGTACTCTTTTTCTTGTTTTTCTCTTTAACACCACGTTTCAATGTCTTCCGTGCAAACTATTAGCTTATTGTCAAATGCAGTAACGGTGCCTTTGATTAATATTTGGAGATTTTATGACCTAGACAGAAGATAGATTCTATAAAAAATATCTCTATTTCACTAAACAGTCTTTTCAGATCTCTTGTGTAACCTCTTTCAGCTATGTGGGAGTTATCACAAGAACTGCTGGTCTAAAAAATATAAAACTGAACTCAATCTTTGCTCAAAGATAAAGACAGACACATCTGTGAATGAGACACTAAGTAAATTCTAAGTCTTAAAGTGCCTTACATACAAGGATATACATTTGGAAGTAGTGTTAGGTATAGGAACATAATCAATGCACTCTAAAATGTTATAGCATTTTGATGTACTTTCCCCCAAGTACTCAAAACTGATTTTTCCAGCTTTGTTGAGATATAATTGACTTAGAACAGCAGTGGGTAAGTTTAAGATGCACAATGTGATGATTTGATATATGTATATATTGTGAAATGATTAAACAGGAAGTTTAAAGAGTATCTATCACCTCACATGGTTACAATATGATTGTGTGTGCATGTGTTGAGAACTTTTAACATCTACTCTCTTAGCAGTTTTTAAATATGCAACAAAGTATTGTTAACAACAGTCACCATGTTGAATGTCACATTTCTAGGACATGTTCACCTTATAACCAGAAGTTTGTACCCTTTGACCAGCTTCATCCATTTCCCTCACCATCTTCCCACCTCTGGTAACCACTCATCTACTCTGTTTCTGGGAGTTCCGTTTTTTTGAATCCACATATAAGTGTTTTTGTCTGACTGACTTACTGTACTTTGCCTAATGACTTTAAGGTTCAACCATGTTGTTGGAAATGGCAGTAGTTCCTTTCTTACGGCTGAATAATATTCCATTGTGTATAGATACCCCGTTTTCTTTATCCATTTATCTACTGATGGGTATTTCAGTTGCTTCCATGCATTCACTATTGTGAATAACATTTCAGTGAACGTGGGGAGTGGAGATTTCTCTTCAAGATAGTGATTTCATTTCTTTCTGAAACCTACCCAGAAGTGGAATTCCTGGATCACATGGTAGTCCTGTTTTTAATTTTTTGAGAAACATCCATAACATTTTCCATAGCGATGATACCAATTTATATTCTCACCAATAGTTCACGAGGGTTCTGCTTTCTCTACATCCTTGCCAATACTTGTTAACTTTTGTCTTTTTTGATAATAGCCATTCTAACAGGTGTGAGGACATATCTCCTCGTGGTTTTGATTTGCATTTCCATAATGACTGGTAATATCGAACATCTTTTCATGTACTTCTTGGCAACTTTAATATCTCCTCTGGAAAAATGTCTATTCAGGTCTCTTGCCCATTTTTAAAGTTGGATTATTTTGTTTTGTTTTGTTTTATTGCTGTTGAGTTGTAGGAGTTACCTACATATTACCTATATATTTTGGTTATTAACCCTATCAGATATGTGGTTTGCAAATATTTCCTCTCATCACAGAGGCTGCCTTTTCATTTGGTTGATCATTACTTTTGCTTTGCAGAAACTTTTTAGTTTTATTTGTTCCAAATTGTTTATTTTTTGTTTTGGTGGTTGTACTTTTGGTGTTATATCTAAAAAATCATCACCAAGATCTATGTCAAAAAGCTTTTCCCTACATCTTCTTCTAGGAGTTTTATGGTTTCAGGTCTTACATTTAAGTCTTTAATACATTATTTTGTATATGTAATATGTAATACATAATGTGTAATGCATAATTTTACATATGTGCACGTGTACATTTACATATGTACATATGCACATAATTTACATATGTAACACATAATTTTTTGTAACTGGTGTAAAATAGGGGACTAGTTTCACTCTTTTGCATGTGAATGAATATCCAGTTTTCCAACATTGCTTTCTGAAGAGACTATCCTCTCACCAGTGGGTATTCTTGGCTCCCCTGTCCAACACTAGTTGACCACATACGCATGGAGTATTTCTGGGCTCTCACTCTGTCCCATTAGTCTATGTGTCTGTTTTTATGCCAGCATCATGCAGTTTTGATCACTATAGATTTGTGTCATTGTCTGAAATCAGGAAGTGTGATACCCTCAGCTATGTTCTCTCTCAGGATTGTTTCAGCTATTTGGGGTCTTTTGTGGTTCCTTACAAATTTTAGAGTTGTTTTTTCTCTATGTATAGAAAGTGCCATTGGATCTTGATAGGGATTGTATTGAATCTATGGATAGCTTTGGTTGTATGTTCATTTTAACAATATTCATTCTTCCAATCTATAATTGTGGGATGGCATTCCATTTATTTGTGTCTTCTTCAATGTCTTTCACCTGAGTCTTACAGTTTTCAATGTAGAGATCTTTCAGCTCCTTGGTTAAGCTTATTGCTAAGTATTTTGTTGTTTTTGATGTCATTCTAAAGGAACTGTTTTCTTTTTTTTCCCAGAAAATTCATGATTAGTATATAGAAATGCAACTGGTTTTTGTGTGTTAAATTTTTTTCCTACAACTTTACTGAATTTATTCATTCTAACAGTTTTTTGGTGGGATTTTTAGGATTTTCTATATGTAAGATTATGTCATTACAAACAAAAAATTTATATCATCATTTCTGATTATATATATATATATATATACTTTGGCCTTCTATTTTTTTCTTGCCTGATTAGTCTCTCGAGGATTTTGAGTATCATGCTCAATAGGGCTGGTGAGAATGGGCATCCCTGTCTTGTTTTAAATCTTAGAGGAGAAGCTTTCAGCCTTTCACCATTGGGTATGATATCATATAGTCTTTATTATGTTGAGGTACATTTCTTTTACACACACCCTTGGTTGAGAGCTTTTCTCCTTTGAATTTTGTGAAATGTTTTTTTCTGTATCTATTGAGATGATATTATTTTTATATTTCATTCTAGTAATGTATCATATTTATTTTTATATGCATATGTTTAATCATTCTTGCATGCCAGGGATGAATCAAACTAAATCATGGTGTATGATCCCTTTAATGTGCTGTTGAATTTGGTTTGTTAGTACTATATTGAGAATTTTTGCATCTCTATTGATCATTAACGTTGGCCTATAGTTTTCTCCTCTTGTGGTATCCTTATCTAGCTTTGGTATTTCTCGCCTTATAAAATGAGTTTGAGAGTACTTCCTTCTCCTCATATTGTTGGGAGAGTGAGAAATGAATTGGCTTCAAATTTTTGATACATTTCACCTATGAAACCATCTGGTCCTAGACTTTTCTTTGTTGGGAGGGTTTTGATAACTGATTCTGCCTCCTTACTCATTACTGGTCTGTTCATGTTTTCTATTTCTTCATAATTCAGTCTTCGTAGGTTGCATGTTTCTAGACATTTATCCATTTCTTTATAGTATGCTATTATGATCCTTTTTATTTCTTGTAATGTCTCCACTTTCATTTATAATTTTTATTAATTTGGGCTCACTTTTTTTTTTTTTTTTAAAGATTCATTTATTTGAGAGTGAGAGCGCGGGAGTGCATGCACAAGTGGGAGGGACAGAGGGAGAGGAGAGAAAATTTCAAGCAGACTCCATGCTGAGCACAGAGCCTGACACAGGCCTTGATCTCATAAACCTAAGATCAGGACCTGAGCCAAAATCAAGAGTCAGACGCTTAACTGACAGAGCCATCCAGACACCCTTTTTTGTTTTTCTTGGTTAGTCTAGCTAAAGGTTTGTCGATTTTGTTTATCATTTCATAGAACCAGCTCAGTGTTGCTAATCTTTTATATTGTTTTCCTATACGCTATTTCATTTATTTATGCTCTAATCTTTATTATTTCCTTCCTTCTGTCAATTTTGGGTTTAGTTTTTTCTTCTTTTCTAGTTCCTCGAAGGGGAAAGCTATATTGTTTGAGATTCTTTTTCTTCATGTATGCATTTATCACTGTAAGTTCCCCTCTTAGCACTGCTTTTGCTATGCCCCTAAGTTTTGGTATGTTGTGTTTCTTTTTTTGTTTGTCTCAAGATATTTTTTTATTTTCCTTTTGTTTTCTTTTTTGATCAGAAGAGTGTTGTTTAATTTAATTTTCATGTGTTTGTGATTTTTCTAGCTTTCTTCCTGTTACTGATTTCTAGTTTCACCTCATTGTAATAAGAAGAGATCCTTGATATAATTTATATATTCTTGAATTTGTTGAGACTTAATTTGTGGCCTAACATATAATCTATCCTGGAAAATGCTCCATGCTCTTAGGTAGGGGTTGAGGTGCCACTGACTGGACTCCGCTCTGGCTGGATGAGGTCACAGGCTATGCTCCCTGTCAGGGTAGGGTTACTGGCTGGACTCTGATTGGGTAGGGCTACAGGCTGAGCTCTGCAACCACTTCTGGTTGGGTGGGATAGCAGGCTGTGATCTTAGACCAGACAGTGCTACTGGCTGGACTCTTTGTTCATAGAGCCATAGGCAGGGCTTTGCAGCTGGACTGGATATCAGGCTGGCTCTTTGATTTTGCAGGGCTGCCAGCTGTGCCCTGCAGTTGGGTGAGGTGTCTGGGCTTTGCCATCAGGTGGGTCATGGACTGTGTTACCCTATTGGACAAGGTCACTGGTTGGGTTCTCTGATAGGGAGGTGTCTCCAGGTATATCCTAAAGGTGTGGAGCTAGAGACTATGCTCCATGGTCAAGCTGGCTCTCCATCCAGGCTTTCTTGTCATGTGGAGTCACAGGATATGCTTGGTGATTGGTGGGGGTCATTGTCTGAATAAGGTTGCAGGCTGTGTTCAGCAAACGGACGAGACTATAGGCTGGATTCCACTGCTGAGTAGGTTTGTCATCTGGGCTCCATGGCTAGCTAGGGTCGTAGGCTGGGTTCTGTGGCTGGGCTAGGCTGTAGGTTGAGCTCTGAGGTGGTCCAGACTCCCTGGTTATGCAGTGCCAGAGACCATGCTCAGCAGATGGGAGGGCTGCTGGCTTGGTTCCTTGGTCAAGCAGGGCTGTTGGATGGGTTCCGTGGTTGCTTGGGTTCTCTAGCCAAGCCTTCTGTTGGGGAAGGATGAAGGCCATGCTCAGCTGTTGGGCGGAGCTGGGAATTGGCTTCCCTGCCCAGGTCAGATGGTAGAAAGGGCTCCAAGGTCAGTTTGGTCCATTGTCTGGAGACCAAAATCAGGCAGAACTGCCAAGTGGACTCCCAGGTCAGATAGGGCCACTGGCTGGGCTCTGCAGATGGGCAGAGATGCAGGCTGGGACCTCTGCTTGGGTCCAGCTGCAAATGGGAATGCAATTTGCTAAGGTATGAGTCCTGGTGGCAGTGAGCCTCAGCCCCCTTCTCCCTCACTACTTGATCCCCAGTAATCAAGCTACAGAAGTTCCCTTAGTGGTTCCCATGAGTTGAGAGCCAAGTGGGCCTCCTGGGAAGGATGGGGAAGCTGGGGGAGCTAGATACCTATCTTGGCCAAGTGATGCCCTCTTGGTGCAGCTCCATGCCAGCCAGGAAGGATGATGCGGTCACAGTGTGACCATACCTCTTACCCTTTTAATGTGGTCTTCCTGGTCTCTGGGGTCCAGAGTGGTGCTTGATGCTTATCCTTGGGTTGGGGGGCGTTTACAATGGTGCCTTGCCTATAGATAGTTGCTCGTTGGTCTTTTTTGGAGGGGGACTTAAGTCAGAAATAACCTATGTGGCCATCTGGATGATGTGATTCTTTCTTCCACATACTTTTGGATTTACCCCAGTGAGGAGATTTGGGGCCAGGGTATGAAAACCAGAACCGTAACTGATGGATTGCTGGAGGCTCAGTGTAGACAACTGAGTTAAAAATTCCAGAGGCTCCAGTCATTGGAGGGGGCTGCACAATTTTGTGAAATTTACCTCCAGGAGCTCAACCACATTCCCACAGTAAATATCAAAGAAAAGACCCCTTGTACATCTGCTTAAAAGTTTTTGTTAAAATCAACTACATGAAATAAGCTTGAGGGGGGTTATAATTATGGGCAAGTGCTCTATTGCAGATAAAGATTTTAGTCTCAGCTTTAACATCCATCAGTAATGGTCCTGAATTGACACATAGTGTCTCTGAATTTATACTTCTTCATCCATAACACAAAGAAATTTGACAAGATGTCTTCTGAAGCCCTCTCAAGTATACATATATTTCTGCTAAATGAAGTATATGAAGATTAAGTACGTTGGCAAGAGAAACATATAGAAACTCCACAGAGAGGAATAGAGGAAAATGTATTTCTTATGAGTTTAATCTCTTTTTAAATATTTAAGAGAATTTTCCGCTTTGGAGACAGATTAATATCTATCTGTCTTTTACAACATGGATTCTAAATGCTATAGTTTTTACAGAATCATGGTTAAACATTTGCCACAAAGGAAGCTGTGGTGAATATGATAGGATTAAAATAAAATAAAATAAAATAAAAACCCACTTTGTGCTGGGTGCTGTGCTAAGTGTTTTTCACATTAATTTTTATAACACTGTGACCATCAGCATTCTATATACATGAAGGTTTTTAAAAATTTTTCTAAGTTTCTTTTAAAGTACTTTTTTTTTTTTTAAGATTTTATTTATTTGAGAGTGAGCACAAGAGGGAAAGAGACTAAGAGAATGACTGGGGGGCGAGGCAGAGGGAGAAGCAGACTCCCTGTGGAGCAGGGAGCCTGATGCGGGATTCCATCCCAGGGCCTGGGATCATGACCTGAGCCGAAGGCAGACACTTAACCTACTGAGCCACCCAGGCATCCTATATGAGGGTTAAAACAATTTGTTACTCAGGTCATGCAGAAAAGTGGTGAATTGCAAATTACCCCCAGGAGTCCTTACTTTTGGGTTTTTTTTTTTTTTCCAACTTTAACTTAACATTGAATTAAAAGGCAGTATGAATATATATTACTATACTAACAGGTCAAAAATTATTGCTAAGCTTCCAGTGAAGTAGTTTCCTTTTCCCTCCTGATTCTCATTTTCATCTCTTGTCACTCTGTCTTCTGGTTTTAACTTCTGAATTTCTAAGTGGCACGTTTATGTTGCTGCTTCTTGATTTTTAAATCTTAGATGTTATCTATGCTTCTCGAGTAGAGACAGAATGAATTTTTTCTCAACTTAAGTGGTTCCACTGCCGTTTCAGCACATCTTCTAGCTGGAGCGATAATGATTGTTTGGATGATTTTGGTCATTTAATATGGTTCCTTAATATTTTTCACATCTGAGCAACAGACTATGCTACGGTTTTATTTTTCTTCTTATATAACTTTCTGTGTTATATGGAATCAGTAGCTTTCTCCCTCTCTTTAAACCATGAATATCCCTAGCTTCTATCCTCTCTCTATGGAGCTAATAAAGCTCCTTCCAGCATGGTTAAGCCCATCAGGTAATCAAGTTTGACTGTCTTATTCCTTGGAGACATGCCTCCCACAGCACCCAGTTCCCTACTCCAGTCTGAACAGGGATGCTCTAGGCTGTGGGGCAGCTGGCATCTGGGATGTTCCCTTACCATCTACCCTGGGAATTTTCTTCTCTCTCTCGTGTTGAGTATTATTTTTCTTCTCATTTTAGTATGTGCGATCTACCTTTCATTAGCATGTATACATGGGGTATTTTATATAGTAAATGGCAGGTACAATGTCCTAAATTAAATAATCTTCTCAGCTTTTGAAAGCACTGTCTCATTATCTTTTAGCTTCAACCATTACTTTGGAGAAATCAGACTTTTTCATCTTGGAAACCTTCAAGATCTTCTCTTTGTCTCCCATGTTCTGAAATTTTATAGTGATTTGTTTTGTTTTTAATTTTCCTGGGCCTTTGTAGGACTTGTGCTCTGGATGTACAACTGACCCATGAACACACGGTTGAAGATCGGCACGTAACATCTGACTCCCCCCATCTGACCTTCTTCAGGTCAGAAGAAGCCTTACCAAAAACATAAATAATTCAATAACAAATATTTTGTAGGTTATATATGTTATACTGTGGTCTTACAATAAAGCAAGCTAGAAAAAAGAAAATCATAAGAAGGGAAAATAATCTATAGTACTCATATTTTCTTGCATAAAAAATCCACAAATAAATGGACCTACACAGTTCAAACCTGTATTGTTCAAGGGTCAACTCTACACATTTTTAAGTTTGGGGATTTTTTTATTTTTTAACATTACTACATTGATCATTTCTTCCTATTTTCTTTACTTTTTGTGGGGGACTTTTATGGAATAATTGAACTGGATTTTAAAGCTCTTGCATGAATCCTGGGTGAGATATAATGCTGGCTAGTGACATGGAGGGAGTTGGGGTGGTGGGGTGGAAGTTATACTATCTGGTACAGAGCATTTCACTTAATCTCTATTTTTAAGATAGTGGCTCCAGCCTCAATGGTGCCTTATAGCTCCCAACCAAAGTCCCTCTGGGTTTGCTTCCTCCAGAGTGTAAACCCTGGGTCTTTTGCTGGAGTGCATGAGGCAGACTAGTCTGGCTAGCTGGGCCAGTCCAACCACTTATTTAGGCTTTTAAGCAATCTTACATTGTGAGGCCCTAACAACTTGCTCTCTTCTCCCTGAGCTACCTTGGAATTCTGTGGCATGAGTCAGCTTTCTATCCTCCATTCTGCAAACACAAGTAACTATTCATTCATCTACTTCTGCCTTCCAAATTTGTGAAGGATGTCTGTCTCTCTAAAGTTTTCTTTCCTAGTCTCTGCCGTTGTGAATTTTGACCTTTCCCCCTTTCCTATCATTTTACTGGGGTATGGAAGTAGTTACGCTATAGATGCATGGATAAATTTGCTCTATTTAATTAGATACTGTTTTGATTCTCTTACATTTGCTAAATTACAATACTGGCTATTAGGATTTTAACTGTTTTTAACACTTCTCACTGATAGACATCATTACCATGTTCTCCAGAAGTATTCAGGGAGCTGGGGGTCAACCATAACCCCCACAGCTCAATTATCAGAATTTCAAATGTGAGAGAATCCATCACAGGGCTTTAATCTTACAAAAAAAGAAAAATGTCCCGCTAACAATATTTTAAAGAAGAAATGCTCTTAAAATAATCCCAATATCTAATTACTGTATTTTAATATCTATTTGTATTGGTTTAAGTAGTTTGTAAAATAAAGTAAGTACATAAACTATTTCCTAAGATTTCATAAAACAGCTCTGTTTATATTTTGTAGTATTTTTAAGTTAAGTAACTTGGCTATCATGGCCTAAATGCAATGGAAGTAACCGGAGTATGGGAAGAATTTTCAAGGACAATCTAAGGGCATGGAATAGCAATACTTCTTATGGGGCATTTGCAGCATTTACCAGTAACTACTGGAGTCTGACATGCTTAGTAAAAATAAGGAAGGGGAATAGGAGATTAAAAAAATCCTTTCTGTATGCATTTATCATGGTCACTTTTTTTTTGCCTTTTTTTTTTTTTTTTTTTGTATGCCAGTGTAAGGTGCTGTCTTTGCTACGGAAACGAAGGTAGAATTGCAGTGTGCGCTCTGCAGATCACGTAACACTTCTTGTAAAACAAAACTGCTTTAGACTGCAAAAACTCTAAGAATATACTTCAAACACTATATGCAGGGGAAAAGTGTCTCTACTCTGTGTAGGTAGTAGTGCGCTCATGACCCACAAAAAAATCAACAAAACGCAAGCTGTCTTCTGGGACCATCACTGAGGCTCAGGGAGCTTAGGATATCTTCTTGGTGGACCAATGACATTAAACCTATGAGAGTGTATCTATCTTCTAGACTCAACTCCTTGGTGACATGGGACCTGTTTTCCCCAAACACTAGTCCTGACCAAGCCTCCCCTCTCTCAGCAATCCTGTCTAGCTTCCTTCTAATTTTCCATTTCGATTCACCATCTCACATCTGTCTCTGTATCCTGGCCAGGAGCACAGAGGTTCAGGAGCCTACTTGGTTCCTCTAGTCGTTTTGAGTTTTACCTGCTGCTCAGTGAGCTTCTTCTGTATTTCATCCGAGTCACAGGAATTGTAGACTATGGGCTTGGCCAGCTCTGACTCGATATGAGCCAACCACGTCCTCAGGTTGCTCATGTTCTTGTCTAGCTGCTGCACAGCCACCAGGGTCTCCTTCAGCTTCTTCACCCTGTGGGCAGAGGAGAGACTTTACTCGAGATTCCCTTGTGGACGAAGTGAACACTGGGTTTAAAGCCAAGTTGCCTAGAGCCGAAGTCCAGCCTAGCTCAGCCAGTTAGAGGCTGGGTGATTTTGGGAAACTGTACACCCTTCCTGTGTCTCTGTTGCCTCATCTATAATATAAAAGTAGAGGAGAAGTATCTGTGAGATTTGAATGGGTTGAATAATGCAGGGTCCACAGAACACATTCAATTCATGTCAGCAGTGATGATGTTCAACATGGCGACAATTACGTAACAGTGACAGAAGCCTCATGACGTCATGAAGATTGTTATTTCCACCCATTATGTAATTTATACTCATATGAAGAATACCTAAGAGGAAAGAAGGAATATTTCTAATGGATTGTCACCAGAATATGAATTTGTCGTTCTGATTACTCCAGCCTGGACGGGATTGATTTCAGTCCCTTGTGGCAGAAACTCAGTTAATAGAAGAAAGCACACTTGAGATGAACTACCAGTGAGTGATGATTTGCACTTTCATGCCAGATCACGTTAAAGGTGACTGAGGGTCTGCGGGGCCGCCAGTGGCAGAGGGCAGATGCAAGGCTGGCCTTCAGCCAGTCATCACCTGCAAAGCCTAGTTCGGTGCCGTATTTGTTACACAGCGTGTTTTTGGTTTTTTTTTTAAGATTTTATTTATTTACTTGACAGAGAGAGATCACAAGTAGGCAGAGACGCAGGCAGAGAGAGAGAGAGGAGGAAGCAGGCTCCCTGCTAAGCAGAGAGCCCGATGCGGGACTCGATCCCAGGACCCTGAGATCATGACCTGAGCCGAAGGCAGCGGCTTAACACACTGAGCCACCCAGGTGCCCACACAGCATGTTTTTTTTAAAAAAATGTTTTCCCATTCTTTCCAGGAAGGAGTAAAAACCAAATTGTTTAAGATTGCCACTCGTCTAACAACCATGTGTGGACATCCTATATGTCAGATGCTGAGAAGACAAAATAAATAAAACTTGACTATTTTCCTGATGAAACGTACAATCAGACCGAAAATCTTGACACGTACACAAATGAAATGTAACATGTAATGTGGTAAGAACTAAACTAAAGAAACGGACTAAGGCCCTGGCTAGTAAATAAGGAGTGATCAATTCGTCTGGCCACCTCAGTAATCACTCACTCATTCATTCCTCATTTGTTCATGTCTGTATTCCTTCTATAAACTTCTGGGATGCTAGGTAGGCATGGTGCTAGGAAACAGAAATACAGCAATGACTGACCCTGTCACGGAGCAGCTTTGGCTCTGCTGAAAGAGAGGAAATGAAGAAGTAATATTAGAGCTGCATCTTGAAAGGTAGATACAAGCCAAGCTGAATATTTCTAGGCTGGGAAAAGTAGGGAAGAGAAGCAGATTTGAAGGCATCACGTGGTAATGTCAGCAGGCATGGGGGTGCGGAGGGTAGGGAAGGAAAGCAGAATAGGGCTGTGGTTGTGCTGAGGCAAGCAGATGGACGGACTGGAGAGGGATTACACAGGTCCTGCAGTGACATGACAATGGCGTCGTGTGCAGTTTAAAGATAAATAGGAACTCTGCCGGGACGTGTCCACCAAGGAATGATAAGATCAGGTCTGATTCTGAGGGAGTAAGTCTGAAGGGAGGTTCATGTGGAAGTCCATTCAGGTATAAGAATACCAACATTTGAATAACATTTTCTGTTGGTAAAGACACTCTTAGATGCACTAACTTATGTTGTTTTGACAAAAAAAAATGTGTATTTAAAAAAATTATGTTAAAAAAATTATGTTCATACTCCACAACATATTCTATTAATAGGAAACCGAAAACGTGTTGCTCTTTATCATGACTCATAATTCCATTCAAGGTGAGACTTCTCTAATTAGCTTTGTAAGTACAAATTGTACCCTGTCCCCAGGGCAGTTCAAGGCACTGGCCTTGCATAATAATTCCAAGAACACTTAAATACAACCTACTCACATTTTTCTCATAAATAAAACAAAATTCACTTCAGCATCGGTCAGTGAATAGCAGTTTTAGAACAGCTACTGGGTGCAAAGCCCTGGGTGCACATTTTATCAATGACCACGCCATGGGCTTGGAATTCGACGTGGCCCTGGCCATCCTGCTTTAGTGGCCCAGGCTGAAAGGACAGTCCCCAGTCAATAAACACATGGGAATAGGACTCCAGAGTGGCTCACTGCTCTGAGACGTCTGTCCTGGTTTTACCTCTGTAAGAAAGTCCTTTTGGGAACGTCTCCCACTTAACCAGCTTCCTGTCTTCGGATCTGGTAGGATCTGGATGCTGACAGGGCTCTGGGATGGGGTTTTATAGCAAGCTCATAATATCATCAGGGTTTGGTGTGGAGCTAGAGGTTGGAAGAACACTTCATTCAGCTTGCTTCCTGCTTTCCCTTATTTTAACTCCCTGGTATTATTTATGCACAAGTTCCTCTTCCCATTTAAATTCCTTGGGAAACTAGAACTGTGAATTTCTGCTTTTGGTTTTTGCCTTCCCCTGCAATGCTACCCTCAGTGTTTGGCACAAAGTTCGGCACTACTTAAATGCCAGATAAACTCAAATAATTAGTATTCTAAGTAAAATACCTTTATTTAGCTAGCATATTTTATTCTTAATTTAGTTGATATTAAATGTATACTTAACTTTTTCCCTTACACCAACATTTGCAAATGGTCTGTCAAGTACTAAAATTTATTCATGTTCTTGGTTCAAATTTCATGTACAAAAATGACCAAAAGAGCTAAGGCACAAAAGAATGTGTATGAACACTCCTCCACTGGATATTGTCTACACTAGTCAAATAATTTACAAGATTAGTATCTTGTATGATATTGAATGGGTTCCAATAGTCAGAGCAGTTAGTGGGTAATATGTCAAGGGCATCGTGACATGGAAATGCTTGTTCATATAGTCCATTAGGGACAAGTTCCTCTTTCAAATGAGTGAGTGAATCTTTGTAAAGTCAATGGGGGTGAACATTTAAGTGGTTTCCTTTTCTCATTTTTTTAAACATGTATTTGAGTACAAATAGCAAAATGCATTATGTGTGTGTTGGGGGAAGCAGATGTGAGCTGGGGGAAATGGGTAGAAAAGCCCCAAACATCTTCCTTGAGCTTATGAAACTTGATATTTGCAGGACATAGATCATTCTTTTTTTTTTTTTTTTAAGAACAATGTCCCATCTTTTTCCCATTATTTCTTTAAAGGAAATCTTTGTGTGAAGTGTCACAATATTTTCATTTATCTATCATTGTAAGAAGTTTGAGCAACATTCTTTTTGGTAGCATCCAGGATTATAATTCAAAATGGATGTTTGCAGATGTCACAAGTCTGGGTAAGTTTAGCAAATCTTGTGCATCTGAAAGTTCTGTAGCCGATTGGTCTTCTCATTGTCCGGGGTGCCTCTTGGGACTTCACCTTCTAGAGAAGGAATCACTACTAAATCCAGTTGCACAGACAGCTTTATATACACACATATACACTACATGTATATATTTATCACTACTTTCCTTCAAACTAATTTTGTAAATCTATAAACCAAAAAAAAAAAAAAAAAAAGGTCACATTCTAAATGTAATAGGACTAAAAGTACCATCAGGAAATCCTATTTACCAGCAGGAGTTTATCTGGGGGGAATGTTATGGTATAAGAATAATATTCTTAAAAATGAAGTTAAAATTCCTGATCTAATGTTGTTCTAACTGAAAAAACTCATGAAATAAACATTTGTATAATGCACAAAAATTACTACTTTAGACATACATTTTTACATGCTGTACATGTTTTAAAACCTTTATGCTAGTCATGTGACCAAAACTTCCTGACAAACCTAAACAGAAACAACTCTTTCTCATACACAAAACCCTCCAGGCCCCTGCACTATGAACAGATTTTTATTTAATAAAGGGAGAGCTTCCCGCTACAAAGCTGAAAACTGGCTAAGGCCGAATTCCAGTTTCATCAGGAGCCCCATCCTTTAAATAGCAGATGATGGACCAACTGGGTCTTCTCACTGGGTCTCTTTCCTGTGTCTCAGGCTAAGGTAGCATTCCCCGGGCATGACGCATACAGTCCAGAGACAACTGGAATACCAAGCCATAACCAAGTCCATTAACCTTCCCCTCCAGCTCCGTATGCCTAGTAGGGGGACAAGAAAACAAACCAACAAAGAACTCTTGGGAGTCCATGGCTAACAAGCTCCCAGCACCAAACAATCTCCACTTCACGCTGGCCAAAGCTATCACGGATTACAGATCCAGCATCTATCCCACGAAGCCCACGTAACATGCCAGCTATGCACAATGGAAGAACCTCAAGGAGATGCCTGCCTTGTGACATCGCAGTTACATTCCGGAAGATCTGCGTCCACAGAGCCGTCCTCTGCCATCCTCGGGCCACACAGATCTTCTGCCACCACCATGAAGTTTCCAACTTGCAAAAGTTAGGTCTGCAGAGCAAAAAGCTAAATCCTGGGTGGGGATGAAAGTTTCCCCTTGTCTGCGTATGGAAGTATGAAAATGTTCGCTCTAAACAAATGTGGCAAGGTCTCTGCCTGATAATATGACACTGCACAGTGACAAGTGGTCATGTTTCTAAATAAAACCTACATTCATTAACATGTGCCAAGCCTGATCTCCTGGAATGTAGGCCACGAGTGTAAGAAGGGGAAAGGCTCAGTGTAATCTGCAAGGAGGGGGAGGCTTTCTAAAGAAAGAAGGACATCAAAAATACGGCTGGCTGGGGACGCTCTGCCGTTCTGGAAGGACGGGCAACTCTTCTCGGGGGCTGTTTGTTAAGTTGGAAAGGATTTTTGATAAAGATAAATCAACCAAATATGAACCAACAAAACCCCCACAAATACAGCAAGTTGTGTAGCAAAAAAAAGCAACTTTTTTCCCCCTTCTGTTTGAAATGCCAGCTGAATGGTGTAAAGTAGGAGTTTTAGAGATTCTTCGGGAAGCTGGGATGGAAAACATATTCTGTACAACAGTGGTCGGTCTTCACTTTTGAAAGGGTTATTTACAAAATAAAAGTGATGAAAGAAATATTATTCTTCCCTTACATATCCCAAACCTTTGTCCTTTTAAAAATAACCATAGAAAGTGACAAATGTAACATGTTTATTTTAAGATATTAATAAATAAGGTTATCTGTTCATTTGCTTGGTGGGATTCAGATAACTTTTTTTTGTGGATTTCAAGAGTTTCAAACTTTCTGTACTGAATCTATATGAATTTCACAATCTAGGCTCTAAAAAAGTAAGCTCTCAAATTATTAATTACTGGTAATTTATTTAATAAAATGTGGTGAATGCTAGCTGCTTTAAGTGCTTTTTGGATGAAGGTATAGATATAATGCACAAATAGATTACAAAAAAATAAATAAATGATGAACATTTGTTAAGTTCACTTTAAAAGCCCTATTTGATGAGCTGCAAAATAAAACAAAGCATTTGGGTCTGATCGTGTGAGGTAATGGCTTTTAAAACAGAAACATATTTCCTTTTTAAAAGCAACAAACCTACTTTTTACATAAGAAGTACACTCTGGAAAACTTATAAATAAAAGTATTTTTCAAATCGTGCTACTTAAAGCTATCTTATTGTGAATTCTTTATAAAACAATCAGTCCTCTAATATATTATTTTTAGCAATCTGGAAGAAAAATATATAAGCTTTGGTTAAAGGAATATATTAGTCATGATTCCATAACAGCAGGCAAATTTATTTTTTCTTGATTATGACTAATACTTCCAGAAACTTGAGATCTTTAAAACCTTGTACTGCCATTATGTTCCTAGTTTAATTTTTTTTCTAGTTTTTCTCATGGGTTCAAATTTTTTTCCCATGCTCATTATCATGAGGACAATATATTTATTGCAACAAATTAAAAATAAAGCAAAGTTCTAAACTCACAGTTACTGTAATAGCAAAATATGGTAACGATATCAATGTCCAACACGGGAAAATATTAAATAAATCATGGTGTATTAAAACTATGGAATATTCTGTAGCTCTCTAAAAGAACAAGACGGCCACATGTGACATTCTGTGGTATACATGGTCTTTCCCTCTCCGTTGCCTCTTTGGAGCTACGGCAGTTATTTTAATGAATACTTTGAAAATGAGGAAGCTAGGGCTCAGAAAAGTGATGCAGTGAGCCCTAGGTCACACAGCCTGAACATGGTGGACTAAACTCAGGGCTCCTGACTGGTTCTGCGCTGCTTCCATGCGTGCTGCTTCGGTGCATTCCTGATTCTGGCCAGAGACCTCCGAATTGACCACTCCAAGAGTCAAGTTTTCTTCCTCCTCTAGTGGAACTGCTGTTAGACTGAAACCCCTTCTAAGGGCAGCTGCTCCAACTTCACAATGCCTTCCTTGCACTGCATACGCAGTTTACCTACACAGCCTCGAAGCTCCCTCTGGGTCGAGAACTGCCACTTGCTGAGGGCTCTGTGAGGTGGTTTACTGGTACTATCTCATTTAGGCCACCTAAAACCTTTTACACTGGTGGTAGCTGAGGTACTGAGAGGGGAAGGAACTTGTCTAGCATCGCAGAGCAGGCGAAGCAGAATAAACAACGTGGTGATTTAGGCAGGTGAGGCCTGAGGCCCATGTTCTGCTTTATTCTTTTTTTTTTTAATTTTTTATTTCTTTTCAGTGTAACAGTATTCATTGTTTTTTGCACCACACCCAGTGCTCCATGCAATCCGTGCCCTCTCTAATACCCACCACCAGGCTCACCCAACCTCCCACCCCCCCGCCCCTTCAAAACCCTCAGATTGTTTTTCAGGGTCCATAGTCTCTCATGGTTCACCTCCCCTTCCAATTTCCCTCAACTCCCTTCTCCTCTCTAACTCCCCATGTCCTCCATGCTATTTGTTATGCTTCACGAATGAGTGAAACCATATGATAATTGACTCTCTCTGCTTGACTTATTTCACTCAGCATCATCTCTTCCAGTCCCGTCCATGTTGCTACAAAAGTTGGGTATTCATCCTTTCTGATGGAGGCACAATACTCCATTGTGTTGTTTGTTTTTTTTTAAGATTTTATTCATCTGATGGAGAGAGAGAGAGAGAGAGAGAGACCACAAGTAGGCAGAGAGAGGGGAAGCAGACTCCCGCTGAGCAGAGAACTTGAGGCAGGACTTGATCCCAGGACCCTGAGATCATGGCCTGAGCCGATGTCAGAGGCTTTAACCCACAGAGCCACCCAGGTGCCCCTGCTTTATTCTTATCTGTAGGGGTAGCACTTTGCATCCTATGTCTTAGATTGGAGAAATGCAGTGAATACTGGAGTGACCATTATGTGCAAAGAGCTGCGCGTTGGGTTCCAGCTTCACTATGGTCATGCTACGGTCATGCTTACGGTGTCGCTGGGAGATGAAACTGTAAACAACTTATCACACAAGATGCTTATTACAGCAGAGGGAAATTCTAAGAAGGAGAGGTCGGAAAGCTTGCTGAGAAGGTAAGAAGAGTCTCACTTAATCCAAAGAATAGGAAGCACATGACGAACAAGTAGGAGAGGGCCAGGCCGGAGGGGGGCAGGACATGAGCAGGCAGATGTGATGGAAGGAGGAAGGCGGGGGCTGAGTTGTGTGTACACTTGCTCCGTACCCTTAACTGGTGAGGCACCATTTTCTCTTTCGTCTTCTACATTCACTAGATCTGGGGTCAGCAAACTAGGGTCAGCCGCCTGTTTTGATAATAAAATGTTACTGCAACTCAGCTGCATTTTTCTGTTTCCATGCTGTCTAAGTCCGCTTTTGCAATATGGCGGAGGCGTTTCGGCAGGGACCATTGGCCCCCAAAGCCGAAAATATTAACTAGATAGTACTGTGCAAAGGGATTGCCAATCCCAGCCTGTAGCAACGTCCACAGTACTTCATACACAGGGGACGTTCAGGCATTTTTTAAAATTATATTTGTTGTCGCTCTACTTCTATGAAGTGTTTAAGGGAATTATAATAAATAGGTAGCTGAAAAACAGCCACAAAGGACCACATATTGTATGATTCCAAGTACATTCAGATCTGTGCTGGCCTGGGGCCAGTGGAAGGAGAGAGGGTGGAGGGGAAAAGAATGACTAAGTCTTTTATTAGGGGGTGATGACAATGTTTTAAAATTGATTGTTGTGATGGAGACACAGATCTGTAAATATGCTAAAAATCACTAAATGATTTATACTTGTGATAGATGAGTTGCATGGTATGTGAATTATTCCTCAATAAAGCTGTTACTGAAAAAAAAGTACCAAATAACTAAAGTGTACTTTTGTTTTGGTGATGAGGATTTAGTAAAGGGAACAGAACTGTATTAACTGTATTCTGTTAGAGAATACAGTTAATTTTTTAGAAGACATCATTACAACAGAGCACACAACTTGAGTCTGACCTTCCTAGATACCCAAGTAGGAATGTTCAATAAAACATCAATAGTTATAAAAAGCACTGAATGGGGCATCTGGGTGGCTCAATTGGTTAAGCTTCTGCCTTTGGCTCAGGTCATGATCCCAGGGTCCTGGGATTGAGCCCCACATTGGGCTCTCTGCTCAGCAGAGAGCTGGCTTCTCCCTCTCCCTCTACCTGCAGCTCCTGCTGCTTGTCCTCTCTGTCTCTCTCTCTCTCTCTCTCTCTGTCTCTGTCAATACATAAAATCTTAAAAAAAAAAAAAAAAAGGCACCAAACAACTAATGCTAAATGACAAAGCTCCTGTTATCCTGAGCTAGAAAATGTACTATGTGGGTTTTTTCATAGGGTTCAGAGACAAAATGAGAGCCAGAATCCTAGCAGACAGTTTTATAGAAACTATAAGTACAGCAATTACTGGTTTTTATGTTTACTCTTAAGGAAAAGCCAACAGCTCAGAAATGCCTTGGCCAATTGTCTTGGCCATTATCGACCTAAAGGATCTTCGGGGATAAAGAAAATGTTCTGTATCCACAGTGCCCAATAAAGTAGCTATTATCCTCATATGATTATTAAGCCCTAGAAATGGGACTAGCACAACTGACTGTAATCAAAATTCAACTGTAATTTGATTGCATCCTATTTCAGTTAATTTAAATAGCCACGGGTAGCTAATGACTGCTATATTAAACTGAGAAGGTATAGAAAGCACGAGCAGGTACTAGAGCATTATCCACTGTGGAGACCTAAGAAAAACTAAACAGATCTTGTTGCCCTAAAAAGCTGACAATTCCTAGTAACAGTCAGTTTAAAAATTCAACACAAAACACATTTATTTTGTATTCAGAATAGTCTAAGCTAATTCACTAGTGACAGGAAGGTGGCTCAAAGTTATGCATTCTATTTGTATGCAATAGGTGTATTATCAGGAAATCTTTATTTCCTTTCTCCTGTTTCTGTTAGCTGGCAAACTGTTCACCTGAAAATACGATCTTCAAAAATAACCTTTCCCTTCCCACAAGAGCACCAAATAACATTTAGAAATATCGAAAGGCACAACTAAGTTGTGTTCTGCTTTAATATATCAGTGTGAGAAAAAGTAGGAAGAGGGAAGAGGGGTGAATGGGACTGACCCCCAGAAATTTGATGCTTGAGCAGGCAGCTCATAGTTGAAGGTGGGTATGGGGGACAGTCACCTGGTGTGTGTACTCTTGAAGAGCTGATAAACAAGGAAATGGAAAATAAATGTGATGGTTGAGTGTCCTTTAAAAGAGGCCTCAGCGAGACTATGAATTTATTAATCTGGCACCAGCCAGATTAAGCTCTAGAACCAGCCATCTGGTTTACTTTGGAACGAGGCAATCAAAAATGGACAGCACATCTACAAAAAGCTACATCTGTGCATGATGAGACTCTACTAGAGTAGAAACATATGAGCGTTTTAGTGACTATAGTGCAAAGTAGGCATATCCAAAAACATTTAATTGATTCAAACGTTACTAACGTGTCTTTGGAAAGATAAATAACATCTAGAAAATCCTCACTTGGACCACAGAAAAGTTATAAATAAACGACTTCGAGGAGAAAGCACCTAACTCTTTAGATGTAAAGTTGGCTAATGACTGGTCATAACACTTAAGCTAGCATCTTACAAATAAACTCTATTAAATTAAATTTAAAACATCTTTGACACAGTGTATCCCCTGAGCCACTAAAGATTAGAAAAGAACACTAACTAGTTTAGCTGGATTGTACATGCCAATGCAAGCCAACCCGTGAGTCATAATCTAACCCAAAAAATCCAAGGATGTTTACCAACTGGGCAGCTTCCCTAAGAAGGGTATTTATAGCAGAGCTTTGATTTGTCTTTCTGAAATAAGACTTGGTTATCACAGTCTGAGAAGTGAGGCTACACATAGCAAATGGGGTTCTAAAACCTACATATGCTGGAAGCCTTGGAGTAGTTGAGCTCAACCGTCTGTTACCATGGCTTTGTAGTACCTTTACCAGGGCATTTAGCTTGTCACTTTACTTGATGTCTTTGCATGTCTAGATATCCACCATGAACTCCTCAAGGAAAGGGGCTTCTGTCTTTGTAGCCTCAAAATATCTCAGAGCTGCTGTGAGCCCTTTACAAAGGATGGGGAGATTAGATTGTTGAAATAATTACAGAGACTAGTTTCCTTTAGATCAGGGACAAGGAAGTCATAAACTTCGCAGACAGGAGAATATAGTGCTCCCAAGCATGGCTTCTAGAATCACAGAGTGCAGGGTCTGCCACTCAGCACATGTGTAACCATGGGCAAACCTGAGCCTCAGCCTCTGCATCTAGAAAATGGGTATAATAATAACGCCCACCTCTAATGGTGTTGTGAACGATACAGGAGAAGATGCATATGAAGCTTGTGGCATGGTCAGTGGCACATACCAAGGGTTCAATAAGCATCAGCTATCACAGTGCTGTTTGATAAACAATTTAAAAATCGGTAAACATTTACTCCATTTTTGTTTCATTATTCTTAAAATATTTCATTATTTTTAAAATAAAAAAAAAATCTCATCTTCTTCCTAAATAAGCTCCTCTCTGAAACTCCCTTAGAGAACAAAAAATATGCTAGGTATTTTCAACATCAACACATGCAATTGCCATGCCCATATGCAATTATTGTGGGCACACGGTATTCAAAGGGCACTATTTCATTTGTGCTAAGGAAAAGAACCCAGACTTTAAAAGTGCATTGTCAGTTAGCTCCAAACGGCTATGAATCAGAAGGATTCATAACATCTGAACTGTTCTAACAGCCAGACAAAAGCATGTCCGTTCAGATATTCACGTATTCATTCATTCATTCATTCATTCAAACATGTTTTGAGCCCAAACTGCATTCAGGCACCGCTCTTGGTGCTCATGATATACGGGGACTAGCATGCACAAGGATGTCCACTGCCCTTGTGGAGCCTACATTACTACGTGAAACCAAGTTCACCTAAAACAAAGCATTTACGTCGTCATTCCCTTTATATCAAATAACATAGTGTCTCATTCGCTCTATCAGACTTGTGTAATGCTCATAAAGACTCTTACATATTTTTTCTTTCTTTACTTTATCTCCTTTCCTCAACCTGACCTTCAGCAACAGAAAGCGAATATAATATTCCTCTCAAATACAAGGCAGATACTTAGTTATTAAAGATAAAAACAAAATTGCAATAATACAGATTATTTCTACATCTATGCCGAGTGGCAATAATTAGCTTCATTCCCACACTCGGCTAGCCAGAAATACAGTAGCAATGTGATTTTCTATATATCCTTTTTTTTTTTTTTTCCTACAGTGGATAAAAATGCCCTCCCTGGACACTCGTTAGCAGTTTTACCTCCTTCCTCATAGAACCCTGAATACCCATGCAGCCCTGAAATCAAGAATTCTCTTTTGGGAATGGGTTTTGTTTGGATAGGACTTTCTCTCTTTCCGCTAAATGCAAACACCACTGAGTTTATTAATCAAGAAGGAGAATTTCAAAGTTAATGAAAGTGACATTTACGAGAAATCACAAACTCAAATGTGGGATGACAAGCACAGACAGAGATTCATTGGGTTATCTTCAGCTGCAATGAAAGGTGGACTGAATGCTTGAAAATTCTGCACACACGTGTCCTGTGGCACAGGATCCTTTTTACCTGGCTGCCATAAGATCCAGAAGATGCTGCCACCGGTCATTGACCTTGCCGAGCTTGTATTCAATCTCAGAGGCTTTGCTTTCATGGCTGGCTCGAGCCAGTCGTTCTCCTATCTGCTGGAGCTGTATTTTGTTCTCTTGGGCCACAGCAATTTCCTCTTGATAATCCTGCATAATAAATAGCAATCACAGAGATCAGAAATCATATTTTTAATGCATTCAGCCCGGCTCCACTAGAAACACGATAATTACCGTTTTGTATTGCTTGGAATGTTTGGGCATGAGGAATGCTGTGTGAGTATCAGTCCATGTACACAAGAATTAGGGGTCCCTATTTTTTGGGGGATGTGCACAGACTCTAGATTGAATTTTCATAGAACTTTTCTTAAAGAGAATGGAAATATTTTTTATTTACTTAAAATGGGCATTAAAAAAAATCAATAACAGTGTACACACAGAAAGACAAAACTTGAAGGGTTTTAATACTGAGAAATTACACCTTATTGTTATAATCACCGACCTGGGTGTTATATTTAGAATCAATCCTCATACAAACAGTTGCTAAGAGGCTTAGAAGTTGTGTGTATGTGTGTGCGTGTGTGTGCACAATTACGTATGTGCAACTGACATATATGTGTATTTATATGTGAAAGTATAGATGTGCTTCTGTCAGTCACTTGCGCAGAATGCTTTAGAACAAATACCTTCATTTTAATGAGCTATCCTCTACGCAGTGTCAATATTGTGTAACACATAGATCAATGGCGAACTAGCTCCCTAGAATAATAACCATTAGTCCTAGGGGATTAACGGGTCTCAACCTTTTTCATTTGCCCAGTTGCTGTACTCACTTCTCTTAAAGATTGTTTTGGAAAAGGAAACACTGGCTCCCTATGCAAGAGAAAGGCCACTGACCGGCGTGGTTTAAGCGATGATGAATGGACATCTATCTTCCCCAACCCTCACCGCCTGACCAATGATCCTCTTACTCCTGCCACAGTGCCAGAAGCCAATCTTTAGAATTGCCTTTCCTTCATTGTTTGGGCTTAACTCCCGTCAGGCAGCCAATATTATCTCAACAAAATAATAACACAAAGACAGGCTATAGAGTCATGGATATTTTAACCCTTCCCTGCTCTAAAGTTAGTGTGGCAACAGGGATATCCTCTCAAGTCAGTTACCAAAGCAAGAAGGACCCCCCTCCCTTACCCCAGAAATAGGAGAAGCCAGTGCAGTTCTTTCCTATCTCAGTGCCAAGTGCTCTCTTTTGGCCAAGCACCCCCACCCTATCTTCTCTCATTTTATGTTATTTCAACACAGAGGGGTTGTGTGACTGATACATAGATGTCCTGACCCCACAGAGTCAAGCTCATAAAACACTTCTTCTGAAATCTCAGAACTCATTTTATATACAAAATAGCATCGCTAATATTTTAAAGATTATTTCTGACATTGTGCCAAATTGTTTAACAAAATTATGTGAAAAACTAAAATTCTTCTAATTTTTCAGTTGTGATTGTATTTTGTCCAAGAGATAGTTTTTTCCACACCCCAAAATATGCATTCTAAATTTCATGAAGAAAATCAATGAGAATAGAGATGCACTTAAGAAAGACTGATTCTATAGCAAGCTTCACTATAATGCCTATAGTCCATTAATCAGTCCAGTGGAGCATTCTCTGATATCCAGAAACTATCAAAGTGCAAAGTTATTGGCAGATATTGAAATGAAATCTGTTTTATTTTAGTTCACATTTTAAAGGTTTATAATATCAAATATAAAAATGCTCATTGCTAGAATCTGACATTTTAAGTGGAAAGCCTTAAAACTGTTAATATTGCATGTTTACACTGGAGTTTTTTTCCTTTACGTATATGCATGGACGATTTTTCCTAATAATTATTTGCATTTATTTTAGAGTGAATGAGGCTATAATTTGTTTATTCAGTATTCAGTAATGACTGAGTACTTATGAGAAGACAGGCATTGCTCTGGGCACAGGAGACACAGCAATGAATAAAACAGACAAAGACATTTCTAGCAAAGCTGACAATCCAGTGGGGCTCCCACTGCAGACAAAGAACCAACAAGTAAATAGAGAAAGTACATTGTGAACCAGAGAGTGATGTGTGCTAACAAGGAACACAAACTGAAATAAATCAATACGATCAATAATTATTCAAAAATAATGTGGAAGCATCAATGATACTATCCAAAACATTTTTTTTCTTTTTTTTTTCAAAACATTTTAATTTATTTTAATTTTATTATTATTTTTTTTTATTTTTATTTTTTTTTTTTAAAAAGATTTCACTTATTTGTCAGAGAAAGAGAGAGCGAGCACAAGCAAGGGGAACAGCCGGCAGAGGGAGAAGCAGGTTTCCTGCCGAGCAAGGAACCTGATGCCACACAGGGCTTGATTCCAGAACGCTGGGATCACGACCTGAGCCTAAGGCAGATGCTTACCAACTGAGCCACCCAGGCGCCCCATCAAAAATATTTTTAAAGGCTAATAAATTTGATCAGCCCTACACAGACCCAAAAAATGTTCTGTAACCGTATGACTATAATTTAATAGTCATACATAACTGGAAAAAAATATGAAGCAAAATTCTCAGGAAATTTTCCTTTTTTTCCCAAGATTTATTAGAGAGAGAGAGAGCATGAGTGGGTAGATGGGCAGAGGGAAAGAGTGGGAGGGGGAGGGGCAAGCAGACTCCACCTTGAGCAAAAGCCCAATGCAGGCCTCATCCCGTGACCCTCGGATCCCGACCCAAGCTGAAATCTAGAGTCTGACATTCAACGGCTCCGCCGACAGAGCTATCCAGGAACCTCAGAAAAGTTTTCATTCCTGTAACTGTCCGTGCGTTCTGTTTTACAGAGAAAATGTCAGCTTAATTAATCCTAAGAATTCTTTCTTTTAGTCCTACTCTAGCGATTTTACTTCTCTAAAACCAAAAACAAAAGACACAAAAGAAAACTAATACACACAAACAATTCCTTCTGGGCAGGTAGCTAAAACCGGCACACACCGAACATTTCTCTTATCAGCGGATAATTTACTTCAGCATATCCATATATATTGTGTGCAAAGGAGGCCTTTGCACGCAAGTTTATTTCATATTAAAAAGAAAAAAACATTTAAAATATAGTGCTTTTACAGGACAGGAATTTAATAGTTTAATAATAAGTAAAGCCATCTTTTATACCTGTTAAAAGTATGCCTACGTGTTACGAACGGGGAAAACATACATAGCCACGCATTCCGTACCTTCTTGAGCTTCTCTATCATTTCTTCAATGAGGATGTCTCCATTTTGAGAAACTTTGCTTTCCATCTGGGTCAGCCATTCACAAAGCTCCTTGTTCTTTTCACTGAAGACCGCCCATTCATTCAATCTCTCACTTACTTGCTGCCGCCTTAGGGAGAGCTGAAGGTTTAAATGGGAGAACACATAAAAGGATCATCAGAGCAGAACATGGAACCTGAGGAAAACAGCCAATCAATGGAGTTGGGTGGACTGGAATAAGCAATAGTTGTGCATCTCTTTAGGTCATTGTACGGTCCTAGGAGGCATCTAGGAAGTTGCACACGGACCCGCTATGAAACGCCAGTGGGAGGCAGCCAGCCCTCTGCTTCCCTCCGGAAGGGCCGCGTGCACCTTCACTCAACGTTCGGAACAGCCCAGCCTCACACGGCAACGGGTTCTGCGGAGACTTCTACAGCATCGCTGGATGCACTCGTACTGAAAGAGAAGGGAAAGAGGAAAGAGGAAGGGACAGAGAAAGAAGGAAGGAAAGGAAGAAAAAGGGGAAAAGGAAAGAAAGAAAAATAAGGACGAATAGTGAAAAGGAAGGAAAGGAAGCCTGAGCTGAGTCGCAGGTGTCGAGCGAGGGGAGCAGAGGGGCGCGGTGCCAGGAGGTCAGACGTGGAAGACGGGTCCCTGTGGCTCAGCTCTGTACCAACCCTTACACTTGACGCAAGTTCTCTCACTTGCCTGCCCGCTTTCTTTTTTAATTCATTTCCCTTTGTGTCTTTTTCCTTTCCCTCTTCCTTGTGCATAAGGGTTTCCTGAGACATAATTCACATACCATATAATGTTGCTCCGATTAAAGGTTTCAAAGTTATTTATGTTGTCGCATGTGTCTCTACTTCATTCCTTTTAACTGCTGAATACAGTCCATCATACGGATAGACATCTGATGGACTATATTCAGCAGTTAAAAGGAAAGTTAAAAAGTTAAAAGTTCATCTGTGGGTGGGTGTTTTGGTTGCTTCCGTATGTTATGAATAATGCTGCTGTTGTGCAGGGAGACACACGTTTAGTTGCCTTTGGGGTACACACCCACAAGCAGAATTGCCGGGTTACCTGGTGACACTACAGAGTGTCTGCCGAAGTGGCTACACCTGTCACATTCCCACCAGCAGTAGGGTTCTCATTTCTCCACATCCTCACCAACATTTGCTATTATCTGTCTTTTTGATTTTAGTTATCCTAGTGACACGAAGTGGTATCTCACCATGGTTCTGATTCACGTTTCTCTGACGGCTAATGATGCTGAAAATCTTCTCATGTTTCTTGGCCACCTGTATATAGTCTTTGGACAACTACCTGGTCAAATCCTTTGCCCATTTTTGAATGGGGTTTTTTGTTTTTTGTTTGTTTGTTTTAGCACTGAGTTGTAATAGTTCTTTATGCATTAGAGACACAAGGGGCCTGTTTCTTATCTCTAAGTCTAGAGTGATCCCTTCCGGTATTTTAAAATTGTATGACTTCACAGTACTCTTGTTTTTGCAGTGCTGGTATAGATCCTAAGGAATATTTTTAGTTGAGCGCTAAGCTACATGTTAGCAAAATATAATGGGATTTGAGTGACATAAAGATGACCTTTTTTATAGATGTTCTACACACTCCAGTTGATAATGCTAGACATTCTACCAGTCATCCCATCGCATTAAACACCATCTCTTAATTTTCTTTTCCCCCCACTAACATTTTATCATGAAAAACATTAGACAGACAGAAAAGTTGAAAGAACTATAAGGGTAAGCACCTATAATACACTTACTAGACTCTAAAGTTGTGAACATTTTGCCTCAGTTTGCTTTAATACATGTATTCCTTTATCCATCAATCCATTTGTCCATTTTACTTTGTGATGCACTTCAAACCAATTTCCTTTTAAAAATGAAAATGAAAATATTTCTAAGGTACTATATGCTTCCTAGTTAGCAGTTCTGGCTAACTAGGTTGGCTCTGTTAATGACTGGGTCATTAATAATCAAGGTCCTACACGTCCCAAAATGTCTATGATTCTGCGCCTAAGAAAACACCTGGTAATTAGGCTTTGAGACCAGGTTCCCTATGCTGGGGCTAGCCCTAGTCATATGGGTCACTTAGATAGTAGGCCCCATAACCTAACAGTTTTTGAATGTCAACGGTACAAATGCATCCTCTTGAATTAATTACGATCTTTTAAAATAAAAATTTTCTGGGTAGGGTGACACTGATGAAACCATTAAGTATTTCCGCAGTAGTACAAGTCAGCTTATCATTAAGTTTTCATTGAGGCAGAAAAATACAGAATAGCCCAAAAGCAGTGAACTTACTCGGGGTGGATACTGGTAGGAATGGAAAAGGCTAAGAAAACACAGGTTAAAGAGTTTTGGAGACAAAGTTCACCTACAGTAAGCTCTACCAAGACAGAGACGCAGCTAAGAGCATGATTCTTCCAGCAACCCCTTTCCTCTCGAACTGTGCTAGAAGAGTGGATTCTGATCTTCGGCAGGAATGCTAAAATGTGGAATTTTTTGGTGGATAAGATTTTTTTCCCTTTCATTCACACAGCATCAGAGTCAGAAGTGTGGTTGGTCATTAAAATTCTGGCTCAACTGATGTCCAAACTGAAATTATGTTTTCATAATTGGGACCTCCCAAAACACCTGCTTTTTGTTTTTGTTTTTGTTTTTTAGTATGTGTCTTTTCAGATTTTATTCTGTAAACATTTCATTTTACACAGCTAGAGTCACACACACGCTTGTAACTTTCTTTTTTCATGCTCCAAAAGCAACTGCTTTTTAAGACAACAGTAAAAGCCCTTGCCCTTCAGATTTAATTAAGATTAACCAGGTTCTTGCTATGTGTGGTTCCTCTTTTCCTCTTCCCCCAAATCTTGGCCGTGAGCAAGGACGAATTCTAAGGCTTTCCCCCACAACATCCACAGGGAAGAGGAGCACATAATAGAAAAATACTACCTATTTCCCTGAGAGGTAGGTTTTATTATCCCCAATCCAGAGTGAAGAAGAGAGAAGGTTAGATAAATCTGAGGCATTTGTTTGTAGTCAGTATGAGACAGAACCAGCAAAGCTTGAGTCTTTGACACAGGCTGCCGTGGAACATTACGATCAAATACCCAGAGGCAGCTAAGATTCAAAAACAGTCTCTATCACTTGCTAACGATATGACCAGGGCAGGGGGAATCATCTTCTCTACACCTTACTTCCTTTGTAAATGAATTTTTCATCTGTTCCAAATTCATTAAACAAATGTTTACTGTTTGCAGTAAACAGGTGTCTGCTCTGTGCCAAGCACTGACATATGTCTAGGAATAGTAGGCTCGTAGTAGAATACAAACAAAATAAGAAAGTAGCCAGTACATATCAAAGATGTAAAGGAAGCTGGCCATTAATGGACGGCGATGACTACTATGAGTACTCCTACTCCTACTCCTACTCCTACTCCTACTACTACTGGTACCGGGGTTCATTTGAGTTTTTAATCTTTTTCCCTCTTGACACTCAGGTATTCAATACCTCCACGGAGCAGCTTGACTAGGTGTCTCTGGTGCTTACCACGGGGCACGGGAGTGTTGCCTTCATCTGCTCACCGTAAAGCAACCGCTGAACGAAGACACAGGCAGACCACAAGCGCTGGATGCAAAGCAGCACCCAGAGCTGCTCAAGAGATGTCAGTTCATAATGGAGGCGGCATTTTCCTTTTGGTTTGTAAAACTGACATTTAGGCCATATGGTAAGTGAACATCACTCTCTCCTTCTTTGGGGTCAGCTGGAACCCTCGAATTATTTATTAGCTCAGCATATATTTGGGTTTTTCTCAAGGTTACAAGCACTTTTCATTGCCAATAGCTGGCAAGGACTGGCTCAAACCTCCAGAGCGTGAGGCAGCTGAACAGGAAATACATCCTTTTCGACTTCACATATTTTTACCATGACAATTTGAAAAACACCAAGCAATTACAATGATGATATATTTATATCTCAACTAGAATTACACACAGATCTACAAAACCAAATGGGAATAAAGACGGAGAGAAGCTCTGGCTGTAGGCAGACACAACAAACCATTTGGGGAGTCTATTTGTGAACGGTGAACTTTCCTACATTAACTCTCCTCTGAAAGCCTTACTCACGGCAAGTTTTCCTCCTGCTCCGCAGTTCCGACAACTCCTGCCTCCTCATCCACTGCCTCGATCGGACTGTGAACAGGCTGCTTGCTCTTTAACTGTGGGATAGTGCCAGGTTTAACTACAGTTTTCAGCTTTTAGAATGAGACCATAGGCTCAAGCTCATTTCCTTTTGTGGTTTCAGACTTGACGGTGGTACTCCGGAAACACTAGCTCGAGGACTAGCAACTAAGATATATTCCTACTTGCAGCTAGGTCCTGTCACCTTTGGTAGGACTGCCCATGACTAAAATCTCACCGGAGTCAAATAATTTTTTTAGACTGAAGTAATGGGAGATCAGATGCTTTCGCTTCATGCCCAAGACATTCAATTTAGAAAGTTTCTAGAAACACTCTGTATTCAATGCACTTCCTCTTTTTTTACTTAAGTCTTAGTCCACTCACAGGTGCAAGGTATTAGCCTTGACACAGCATATCACGTGATCAACAGCAGCCTTCACAACGTATTTCTAAACAGACTGTTGCCTAGATATATCTAAGCCTGGGAAGCAACGTTAAACATAGACACTTTTGTCCCCTTTTTTCTTTTTCCAGCTTTTTGAGATATAATTGATGTACAGCATGGTGTAAGTTTAAGGTGTGCAATGTGGTGATCTGATACACATTTGTCCTGTGAAAGGATTACCACAAGATTAGTTAACACATCCATCATGTCACACAATTACAATTTCTGTGTGTACTGTGAGAGCATTTAAGATATTAGTCATAAGAAAAAGAATGAAATCTTGCCATTTGAAACAACAGGGATGGAGCTAAAGGGTATAATGTTAAGTGAAATAGGTCCGTCAGAGAAAGACAAATATCATATGATTTCACTCATACATAGAACTTAAGAAACAAAACAAATGAGATAAGCAAAAAAAAAAAAAAAAGACTCTTAACTGTAGAGAACAGAGGGGAGGTGGGGGGAAGGGTGACTAGGTAAAAGAGATTAAGGTACACTTATACTGATGAGCACTGAGTGATATATTCAATCACTCTGTGGTATACCTGAAACTAATAGAACACTGTATGTTCATGATTTTGAAATTTTAAAAACAAATAAAACTTCAAATAAATTAATTTAAAAAATCAAGTATCTACTCGCTTAGTGACTTTCAAAAATCTAATAAGTCTTCCTAACTATAGTCACCATGCTATACATTAGATCCCCAAACTAATTCATCTTATAACTAGACATTTGTGTCCTTTCTACGTCATGGCATTTTTATACAGTGCGTGTTTTCCTAAATCCAAAAATACTGCATAATCATAATCTTCTTAACTTTAAAAATATTCAAAGACCCTATCATTATTTTACATTTAAAGGAATGTAAGTACCATGACGTAAAACAAATGCCCTAAAGTCTTCCTTAAATCATTAACAGTATATAGGAACAGTTAGTTGTTCAAGGCACTGGAGATAAAAAGAAATGGTCTTCATTCTCAAGGGCCTCGTAGTCTTGAAATAAAGTCAAAACCATTAAAAGAAGAAGAAGATGACGATGACGATGACATCAGGAACAATGTAGTGTCAAGTGATGGCACGGGCGAAAGGGAAATGGCATTCAGAGGAACAGGAAAATATTGAGGTTTGAGCATCTCAAACAATGGCATCATAGGGGTTGTGGTATTTGAAAAAAGATGGGTTAAAATCATAAGGAAAGGAACAGTCAGTGTAGGCAGGAAGAGTGGTCTGACAAGGTCTTGGGGTAGGGCAATTCGTGGCAGGTTTGGAAAGCGAGTGGAAGCCATTATCTAAATTGTTATCTCCCTGACAGCTTTTTTTTATTTTTAAGATTTTATTTATTTATTTGACAGAGAGAGATCACGAGTAGGCAGAGAGGCAGGCAGAGAGAGAGAGAGGAGGAAGCAGGCTCCTGCTGAGCAGAGAGCCCGATGCAGGACTCGATCCCAGGACCCCGAGATCATGACCTGAGCCGAAGGCAGCGGCTTAACCCACTGAGCCACCCAGGCGCCCTTAAGATTATTTATTTATTTGACAGACAGATCACAAGTAGGCAGAGAGGCAGGCAGAGAGAGGGAGAAGCAGGCTCTCTGCTGAGCAGAGAGCCCGATGTGGGGCTCGATCCCAGGACCCTGAGACCATGACCTGAGCCAAAGGCAGAGGCCTTAACCCACTGAGCTACCCAGGCACCCCACCCTGACACCTTTTAAGACGTCAATTAGCCAGAGAAATGGATATAGTATAATTACTTTCACAGAATATGCTGAAAAGTATTGAGTTAGCAAATAGTGCTAGATTTTTCTCAGTTTTAAGACAGACAAATGAATAAGGCTCATAAAGTAACTGAACATTGCTGCGATCATGTTCCATAACTTACACACATCAAGTTTTCTTTTACTTATATGCTATGTCATGATGAAGTCCTTGGATGAGAAAATCGTATGATAATTTACTGGACAGTTACGTACTGATTTTGGATTGAATAATTCAGAGAAGAATAACGTACTGATTCACTGAACAAATATGGACCGCAGGCTATTAAGGGCCAAGCAGAGCAATCAGGTAGAGCAAGGGACACAACTAACACACTTCCAGCTTCCTGGAGGCGACGGTCTCCAGGCCATCAGTCAGAACCTGCTCTTCACTTGTGGGCCTTTAATCTATGTTCTTCTTTGCCTCTGATGCCTTCTCATCGCCTTGCCACTGATCTCTGCCTTTCATTCCAAAATCAAAATCCAATCTGGGGGGCACCTGGGTGGCTCAGTAGGTTAAAGCCTCCGCCTTCGGCTCGGGTCATGATCCCCCAGGGTCCTGGGATCGAGCCCTGCATTGGGCTCGGTGCTCAGCGGAGAGCCTGCTTTCCCCTCTCTCTCTCTGACTGCCTCTCTGCCTACTTGTGATCTCTGTCTGTCAAATAAATGAATAAAATATTAAAAAAAAATCCAATCTGGGATCTCAATTTTATAGTATTACGTTCAAGGGAAATACTTAATAAATGAATCACATATGACTAAAAAGGCCAAACACATGAATTACTAGGAAACAATAATGGTCAATCAACAGACACAATGTTTCCAAATACAAAAACCATTTCCACAGTATTTAGCAAAATCTGCAAATAAAACAAAGGTTTTTCACATGTTTAAAGTAAGAAAAAGAGCACCAGTCCCTAGCAAGACCACATTCATGAACCAAAAAAAAAAAAATGTTTTTCCTTTACAATATTATGCCAGCCAGCAAAAGGGACAGCAAGAGAATCCAGCTGAGATGCATCTCAAATATCATGTTAAGATACAATTGTCTTAATCTGAAATATTTTCCACAAAAACCAGAGTTCTTCCTCCATGTATACCTTGAATTATAGGATAGGTCCAAGCATGCATCAAGGCATTTGGCATTCCTAGTCATCTTCCGGTTTTCCACCTTTCCGAGCTAATGCTCCACGCAGTTTGTCTTACCTGGTGGCATAGTTCTTCCCACTGCCTTTGCAGAAGCTCCATGCGCTCGTTCAGGATGGAGATATCGTCAGCACTAATGTAGGCACAGAGGGTGTCCTTCAAGAGGGTCAGCTGAGCCAAGTCATCTGTCCAGCTCCCAGCTGCATTTTCCAACTCCTAGATTAAAAAAACAAAAATGTGAGTGCCCATGGATATCTATCATCAATAATCCTGAAGTGTTCTAGGAATCCTCTTTTAAAAAATTAAAAAAAATTTTTTAAAGATTTTATTTATTCATTTGAGAGAGAGAGCGCGCACAAGCAGGGGGAGCAGCAGGCAGAGGAAGAGGGAGAAGCAGGCTCCCCACTGAGCAGGGAGCCCGTTGTAGGGCTCAATCCCAGGGCCCTGGGATCATGACCTGAGCCACGAAGGCAGATGCTTAATGACCGAACTACCCAAAGAATCCCCTCTTGATACAATTATCTTTCTACACCATCCTATTTCAACATCTCACTTGGTCTACTTTATTTGCTCTGGTGTTGTCTGATACTTCACCAAATTCTTCTGATAAAACCTCAGATTGCAGGGCACCTGGGTGGCTCCGTTGGTTAAGGGTCTGCCTTCGGCTCAGGTCAAGATCTCAGGGTCCTGGAATTGAGCCTAGCCTAGCTCCCTGCTTGGCGGGGAAACCACTTCTCTCTCTCCCTCTGTTCCTCACCTCCAACCATCATGCTTTCTCTCTTGCATATGTATTCTCTCTCAAATAACTTAAAAAAAAAATCTTAAAAAATAAAACCCAGGCTGCTTGAAGAATCTTCCTATGTATCTATTTACCACTTAACTGATCATTTTGGCTCACCTTTTCTCTCTCTCTCTCTCTTTTTTAAAGATTTTATTTATTTGTTGGAGATAGAGAGAGCGAGAGCATACACACTGGGGAGAGGGGCAGAGGGAGAAGCAATATCGCCACCGAGCAGGAAGCCAGATGCCAGGGGATCTCAGGCCCCTGGGATCATGACCTGAGCTGAAGGCAGGCGCTTAACTGACAGCCACCCAGCGCCTCCCGGCTCATCTTTCTAAACTGAAGTTTCCTCACTGCATGATCTTCTTTACTTTTTTTGTTTTTTTTAAAGATTTTATTTATTTATTTGACAGAGAGAGATAACAGGTAGGTAGAGAGGCTGGTAGAGAGAAAGAGAGAGAGAGAGAAGCAGGCTCCCTGCTGAGCAGAGAGCCCGATGTGGGACTCGATCCCAGGACCCTGAGATCATGACCTGAGCTGAAGGCAGCGGCTTAACCCACTGAGCCACCCAGGCGCCCCAATCTTCTTTACTTTTAAACTCATTTCATAAACTGCTAATCCAGCCTTTATTTTTGTCTCAAATTAACTGATCATGTTAATAAAATATTAAAAATAACTTACTCCTAGGTTAACTTTCATCCTCAAACACTGTAAGTTTACATTTTGTGATATAGGCTTAATAATGTCATTGCTGAAAATATGTGTTGCTGTTTTACTCAATTGAAAATAATTGAAAAACTTCATTTCCAGCAGGAACACAGATCTCTTCAGGTTACTGAAGAAAAGTATTATGTACTCTGTTCTTTTGGGAAATAATTTAAGGAAGAATCCACAAGACAACATTTGAACGAGTTGACATTGGTTTTTGCAACGCTTCGAACTGCTGACCAGTTTTGCAATTTGTATAACTCTTGCTTTTTGCCAGCTGTTGATGCATTTAGATTCCAGCTAATTTTGTGTATAAATAGAGTATTTCACATGGCTTTTTCCCCTCTCTTTTTGTCTCTTCACACAGGAGACAAGTTTCCAAAGGAAAGGCAATTAACGGTACTGTTTGAGGCTAACTTCTCAGGCAATTTAGGCAAACAAGGTTTTAGTTTGAATTTTCTAGGTAATTGCTTTGTTTTGCTGCTAAGGGTGGTTTGGGGAAGAGTAGCAGAGAGCTGGACCAAAATGCATCCTTTTAATCTCCAAATTTAATAGCCGGGTATGATTGTAACTGTTATATTTTGGGAGATGAGGTCCCATGGTAACAGCATTTGGCTGAAAAAACGAACCATCCAGGTGGCGTAAATATGCAGAATTTCTGCTTATATTTGTACACATATTAAGCTGTCATACCCGTGTAAAGATTTCTCACTGTTTATGACGATTTCTAGCCCCTAACTCAAATATCAGACCTAGTCCATGGTATACGGATTATAAAAGAAACAATACCACCACAAGACCTGTTTCAGACTCACAAACTCCATTAGACGAGTCCATGTTTAAAAAATACAGCCTCTGGACTCAGGGAGCCTTGATATTTACTAACTTGGAAATGTTATTAAACTTCTGGAAGCCTCAGTTTTCATATCTGTAAAACGGAAATAACAGACTGTCCACGTGAGCTTGTGTTTATGTCCACTGAGATCATGCTTGTATAGTCACTGCCACGTAAGAGGAGACTAATAAATGCCTATTTCTGTTTGTCACGGTTTTCTTTAATCATTTGTTAGAAATTTACTATCACAGACTTAAAACAAACTTTTTAATCTTTGCATACTTCTGAATTTACATCTCAAGATAATATTTTCCTCACTTGCCATCATCCGTGATGCCACCTAAGATTTATTTTTCCCAAATCTGTCTCTTCTTTTTAAAGATTTTATTTATTGGGGCGCCTGGGTGGCTCAGTGGGTTAAGCCTCTGCCTTCAGCTCAGGTCATGATCTCAGGGTCCTGGGATCAAGCCCCGCATTGGGCTCTCTGCTCAGCGGGGAGCCTGCTTCCCCCTCTTTCTCTGCCTGCCTCTCTGTCTACTTGAGATCTCTCTCTCTGTCAAATAAATGAATAAAATCTTTAAAAAATGTGATAAAAAATATTTTATTTATTTATTTGACACAGAGAGAGAGAAAGAGAGTGAGCATAAGCAGTGGGAATGGGAGGGGGAGAACCAGACACCTGAGGCAGGACTCGATCCCAGGACTCTGGCATCATGACCTGTGCCGAAGGCAGATGCCTAACTGACTGAGCCACCCAGGTGCCCCATAAATCTGCCTCTTTTGAGTTTCAAAGGATATCCTTAAATTCTGATACTGAAGAAAAATTCTTACATCCATGCTTTTTGTGATTTCAAGACTTCTTTAAAAAATTAGTTTTTCTTTAATGTTTATGACTTCATAGTAGCATAAGGCAGAGACTTTTTTTTTTCTTTTTGACAGAGAGAGAAGGATCACAAGTAGGCAGAGAGAGAGAGGGAGAAGAAGGTTCCCCGCTGAGCAGAGAGCCTGATGTGGGGCCCAATCCCAGGACCCTGAGATCATGACCCGAGCCGAAGGCAGAGGCTTAACCCACTGAGCCACCCAGGTGCCCCGAGCAGAGACCTTCTGATTAAAATCCAAATCACTTAAGTATTTGAAGTGTCTTTTCAAAAGATTTATTTATTTATTTTAGAGAGAGTGGGGGTAGGGGCAGAAGGAGAAAATCTTCAGGCCGACTCTCTGCTGAACACTGAGCATGAAGCCTGACCTCACAACTTACAAGATCATGACCTGAGCAGACAGAAACCAGGAGTCAGAGGCTTAACCAACAGAGCCACCCAGGCACCCCAGGATCTGTGAAGTTTTCACAGCATTACTCCACAGCAATAATTTGCAAACGACTGGGAAACACAAGGACATGTATTATTTGGGGGAGAAAAAAAACATTCGCTAAGGTCGTTTTGACAAGATCTGCCTATCGCTCAGCAGAGAACGGCTAGTGGATACTCCACTTGACAATATAGGAATGAATGGAACACATCCTAGAGCCCCCACATCCCTGGGTCTCAGCAAGCTCACGATGCAGGGAGGGGTCTGTATTCGCCCCTGATCCGCTTCCAGCTGCGACTTGTGGTGTGGATCGTGACTTTCAAGCAGTCGGGGCCCTGAGTCCCTGAAGGACTAGTGTCTCCATGCAATACCTGAGACTGGCTATTTACAGTTCCCCATTTCCTTACCGAAGAGGGCGTTCCCCGAAGGGATTTCCAAGCTGCTGAGCCTTGCGCTTCTCTCTGCGAACTAGACTAGTCTGCGACAATAACTCTCCAGTGTAGATGCTTTAAAGAGATCGTGTTTATTGCTTTGGACCCGGCTTTTAAATATCTTTTAATGCTGTGTTTATATTTCTCAAGATAATCCATAAACTGGTCTACAATTTCATCAACTGCAATAAAACAACAACTGGGTCTCCCCAGAGTTGTCTGCCCGAACACGACAGCCGGGAACCTGCATCCTCCTGTTTGCAGCTGGAGAGGCCTGCCTGCGCTGTGCTTTCAAAGGCAACGTGACAACCAAGTTCACAGGCAAGTGACGGCTAACGGCTCAGCGCAGGCGCAGTTTACCTTGCAGCGCATTTGTTCTGTGTGTAGCTCTTCATGGTGATCCGGCAGAGGCTGAGAAAACTTCTTTTTGAACGTTCGTAGCTTCTCCAGAGAATTAGCTATTCCGTTCTCACATTTTTCCCAGTCCTGCAATGGGAGAAGAAAGAAATTCACTTTTTTTTTTTTTTTTAAGCTTTCGTAGGAAACTGGAACAAAAGAAAAACCCTCTCTTTAATCCAAGAGAAACAGTTAGGATTCACTGGGGAGTCCACATCCATCGTCATGTAGGCAGCAGCAGGACAGCTGAGTTCTCTGCTCCCTCTATGCGACTTGTAGCAGGTAATACACTGCGCCTCGGTTTTCCCTGCGAAAATGGGCAAACCACAAACTCTATAAAGGCTGGAGGACTGGAGGAAGCAATGGGTATGAACACTCAAACACAAGGCCCAGAATATCACGGGTACTCAAAAATGTTATCTGCATTTGGATCACTGCAGTGGTAAGAGGTAATCGCAGTGTTTTGCCTCTTTCCTAACCCCATCCATAAGGTGTCTACCCAACGTCAAATGCTCTGTAAGAGATTTAAAAGAAAGAGGATATGGAATCTCTTTCAGGATGAAGAGTAAAAAATAATATAACCCTGACTCTGATCCAATTCATTATATGAACAGTATGTGGCACATACATTTGATTTGTTACCGAAGCAGAATCCCAAGTACCAAAGGCTGGTACCAGGTGGGTCTCATCTTGAAGGCACAGACACGTGCATCCCAGAGGGTTGAGTACACAGCACACAAAACCCGAAACAATAAGTGGAAGCGGAGAGATAAGGCGAAATTTTAAAAACAGACATCAAGTATGTCCAATAGTAATGAGAGCTCTGAGGAAGGCTACAGCAGGTTATTCGTGGAGAGCATGGCGGTGTGGACTGGTAGATCTCCACAGAGTGACAGAGAACACATACATCATGTGGTTGTGTTTTAGACAATGACGCACCAAACTCGTAGCCGTGTTTACCCCTGTGGAAAATTAGAGGATTTGGTGGTGTTATAGGGGAAATTTTGTTTTTCACTCTTCATACTTTAATTACTACCTGATTTTTTTTTTAATCAGACACATGTATTTCTTTTTTAAGTAAAAGAAAAAAATGATAGGAACCATAATGGAGACCTGCTTCTTGTTAGCATTAGATCTACAAATGAACTCTTATCTAGTGTCTCAGTGACAATTCAAATTAAATTCATCTCAGCAAATCTCCTTAATTTTGCCTATGACCTCCCATTCCTCTCCCCTGCCTTGCCAGTAACCCTTCGCGGTGGCCGCTCTCCACCACTTAAATGACTGCGCTCCAAGAGCAGACAACTAGAACTGCTTTTAGTAGCGAACCTGGTGCCAAATCATGCCGCCTTTTCCTTCACATTATCTCTTCCATTGTCACCAGTCCTTTCTTGTCTGGGCTCTTTCTCTCTTCTTTCCTGATGTTTTATTTTTGGCACAGGCCACCCATAGGTGCTCTGACCAAAACTTTCTTCTGTCAGAAGTGCTGACTGAAGTGCCTCCCTACTCAAAAGGTCTTCTGGTTTCTAACTGAACTGAGCCTTTGGCCCAAGAGTCTCATTTCTCTTTAAATTCCTTCAGGGAACTTCCTAGAGTGCATAACCACATTCCCTGTTTCTGTGTACCAGAAAAAACACAAACTGTCTGTCTTGGTCAGATGTGCTCCCATTCCCCTCTGTTAAAGTATCTCTGTGTTCCCAGGCTACAAGTAATTCATCAATGCTAAGCACAGTGAGGTCCTCTTACTAAACAGAACAGCATTCTCAATGAAATCATCACACATTCTGAAACCTATCTACATGTCATCAGTGAATGTTCATTGACCTAAAGGAGAAAAGGTCGGTTTCTTATTTTCCACAACAAAATTAAGAGGCCATAGTGAAGCAGGTGAGCATGAAGGTCACAGAATGAGAATCACTGTATTTTGGCACACGGACTCAGAGCAGTAAATCAGGGGCTAAAATTAAATAAGCATTATAGCTATGATGTAAAGATATACTAAAATAAAGAAAAATGACATTAACATTAGAGTTTAGCTTCAGAAATTCCTTCTTAGGCAAATGGGTCCTAGTGAATGATTTAAAATATAACAAACTTGAACAAGAGAAGAATAAGGATTATTAGTTTCTTTTTCTTTTTTCTTTCTTCCTTTTTGAACCCTTTCCAAGGATGGTTTAGATTCCAAAGCTACAACCTAGTCTTTTTATTACATGAGTTACAAGGAAACAACAAAATGTCATGGTCTGCAAACATCTATCAACGTGTATGTTTTACACACCAATGAACAGACTGGCAAGAAAAGCAAACGCAGTGACTCAGCCATTTCACCTAATTAAAGTTTTGGGAATATGTCCAAAAATCACATCACAAGTAAAGAAAAATATATGATTAAAATGATCTCTACAGAATGAGTTATAGCATTTTTAATCCTTTCCTGAAAGCACAAAAAGAAGAAAAAAAGAATCAGACATATTGTATTACTGCTGAATTGTGCTGCAAGCAAGTAACAGTTCTTTAACAAATATTCAGTGGCATTTTTGGCTGATTATATCCTACACAGAAGGTAATATATTATTAAATAAAATTCAGCAGAATAAACCCAACGGGTGTGTACTTGAAGCATTATAAAAGCAAAATGTATTCCATTACCTTTAGTTAGTACCTGTGATCCAAAAACATGGCAGGTCAACTTTAATCGATAATTTTGTTGAAGAGTTAGAAACTACCAATGTATATAAAACTTCACCATTTACTCTGTTCACTCTTTGATCTGATAATGATATCAACAGTGACAATGACCATCATTTATCACATGCTCAGTCTGTGTAGGTCCTGTGCCATCTGTTTGCTTTCATGATTTCATTAAATCCTCATGATGCTGGCTAAAGGAGGGGTAATCGTGCCCACTCTAGAGGGGCAGAAACTGAGGCTCAGATAGGTTGAGTTAACCAGGTTATTTGGTTTATTATGATTTTAACTTGGATAGATCTGACTTCAGAAACCATGCCCTTTTTCCAATGCCTTCTGATTATGCATTGAGTAAGGTTACGGAAAGTGAGGGAGAAAGCATCCTGTTGGAGGGGGTTGGATAAAGCTACATCTCTCTAGACTTGCGGTGTGATTCAGTATGCTCTCTGTATCCAACTAAAGGCTTAATATACCTCCTCAATTTTATCTCATAGCGACGTGCTTGGAGAAACTAAGATGAAATCAAGAGGGTCCTCTTGGATAGGTTTTTCCCTGCTGTAAAATAAGAGATACCAATCTTAAAAACCACTTTAGAGTCTTAGATCAGGGAGTGGAATCTACTCTTTGCATTCCTGTTTGGATTTATAAAATCATCACATGGCTCTTGGCTCGGCACCGACCGACCATTTATCAGAATCTATCACTTGGACAGCCTTATTAGACTTAAAACTACTTTGTTGGGGGATTTTTCTGAAAGACAAATTGCTGAAAATTGGGAAACTTCTCTAGTTCGTGCAAGACAGGACAAAGTCTTAAATAAGACACAGGGCATGGGATCAAAACACTTCAGGGTAGGACTTAACAATCTTTGCCTTGTCTGGAAAGTTAACAGGAGGGAGCAGCACATTACTTACGTGGCTTTTGAAATTGCATCACGTCTATAGGAGGAAAGAGCAGCACTTACTTTCAGCAAGAAGGCCAGTTTTTTCTTCTGTTCCTCCAAATGCGTGCTGGCTGATCTCCACTTCTCCTGGATCTCACTGAGCTCTGCCTGCAAAGCGGCCTCAGCCCCACTGTCGGCCGAGAGCAGGAGCTGCTTGCCCGCCTCCACTGTAAGGATGTAGCTGCCTTGCTGTCGCAGGAACACTTTTTCTTTAAACTGAAAGGAACCACAGCTTTTTACTTTCTCATTCTTTTCTTTACCAGGTCCCCATTACAATGTTTTTAAGTGACTGTATGGTTTTCCATACATTGCATACCCTCTTTATCCAACATTCATGGACTAGCACTTGGGACGTAAGTGCAGCACTGTATGAATGAATGAGAATTCAACAGGGAGAGGCTTAATTTCTGTCCCCAAATTAAATATAATCACAGCGCAATATGGGAACTGCTCGAGGAGACAGATGCATAGGGAACATCCTGCCCCATGTTTCACTTGTTTTATTAGGATCTTTTCATTTCTTCTGCAAAAAACTGTTTGTGGTGTTCATTTCATACAAACAACCCTCTTCCAAGAAAGA
Source organism: Mustela lutreola (assembly GCF_030435805.1). Taxonomy (NCBI): domain Eukaryota; kingdom Metazoa; phylum Chordata; class Mammalia; order Carnivora; family Mustelidae; genus Mustela; species Mustela lutreola. The sequence continues at coordinate 14,468,655 of NC_081295.1, read as the reverse complement.
CCAGTGCTCAAATATCTAACCCACATGGACGCAAGACAGGTTTCCTCAAAGAGAAAAGGCTTCATGAGTCATGGAGGACCTATGCATACTAAGGCTAAGAAGAACCTTGTATGACAAAGGCCAGGAGTTGGAGAAGAGTCCTTCCATGCAGAGAAATGAAGACGGGCAAAGCTACTATATGAGAGCATGAGGATGAATTCAGGACCCTGGCGTAGTTTTCAGGGGCCAGGCATGCGAAAGAGTAGCAGAGAATGATACAAGATCACACCTTGCACGGGAATTTTTTTAACAGTGAAAGTGACTGAGATTCACAGGAGAATATTAAGCAGAGAAGCGATGTGTTTGGATTAAAACCCTCCGCAGTAGGGTAGAAGACGGAATGGAAAAGGGCATATATTGGAGATACTGAAATAGGGTAGAGAGCTGTTGTCTATGTGGGTAAGAAACCAAGAGCCCCTCATCTGACATAGTGCCAGTGGGGATGGAAACTGGGAGTTATTAGAAATGGGGAGGGAGAGAACAAGAATAAAGCTCTAGAGCAACTCTGAGGTTCCTAACTGATGGACCAGACAGCTGGTAATGACATTTCCTCGAATTGGGGACATGGGACATGGGACTACCACATGGCTCTTCTGGACATCACAGGCTCCGTGGGAACTCACGGAGTGTGTTATGCCTATGCTGCACATGTATATTTATAAGTCTAAAACACAGCTGAATATAGTTAAGTTAAAAGCTCGGGAGGTAGAGGTGACTGGAAGATAGCACATTGGCCCTTCCATGCTGGTAGGAAGCAGACGGAGCTACAGGTGAATGAGGTCTTCCAGGAGAAAGAAGCAGCAAACAATGACCTCGAAAGCAAGAGGCGACATGAAATACACCAGGGACGACTGGTCGGACTGCTGGGAGGGAACTGTCTGCGGGACTGGAGGCCCCGGTTCCTGGGCAGAGGGAAGGAAGGGGCCAAACCAGGAAGGGACCAAGAGCTCAGACAGGACTGAGACTTTTATCTTTTCTGGAATACCCAAGTTACACAATTAAATTGCTCCTGTTATAATCAATGCAAAGTGCTCCTTTCCCGGCCACCGCCCTTCCCTCCATGCTGGTTAGTGAACTTCTGAGAGGCACTGGTGTGGACCGTGGACGGGGTCTGTGAGAGGCTGGGCCCACCAGACTATCATCATTAAATAAGGCCTTTGTCATGCAATCAGACTGTAGTTCCTGCTGATACTTTGGAATAGTGATCGTCCTCACTCCAGTGTCACTCCAGGATCCTTGTGAAGAACTGAAGCGAGAGTAAGGTGTGCAGTGGAAACGGACAAGAGGTTTCAGAAGCGTGTGTTTCGCACCTTACCTGCACTTCATCAAAGAGGGTCCTTGCCTGTTGCAGTGGTATGGGGACGCTTCCGAGAGCACTCACGGGAAAATAGGACACTTCAACCAACCATTTACGCAGCTTCTCGGCCATCTCCCTGTAGCGCTGCCACTGGCGAATCTGGCTGTCGATGATACCCCTCCTCTGCTGGGCCCTGCGGATCACTCCCTGCCACTGACTGCTGAGAAGTGTCAATTTCAGGTTGAATTCATCCCTGGTGCAGAAATAATGATACAGGGAAGAAACGCTTTACCCTGGATGCATTTACATATCAGCCACGGATGCAGCCAGTGTACATACCCTTGATGATGCTAATAAGCCCTGAGGTGTGACTTAAGGCAGAGGCTTTCAAATGTCATGCCATGATCTTTTACCAGGTCTTTTTCCAGTAATTTTTTAAATTAATAACTATTGGTTTTTGGCAAACAGTTTCATGTCTCAGCACAGGTTAAAGGTGTATCTGTAAGCTCACTAATTACACCCTCCCTGAATGCGAGAGGGGAAGGAGCATAGGGGAGCAGATGCAGTGGGAAAGGGCCCACTAAGTAGTGTATGCAGCAGGTGACAGCATCTTGCGAGTGCTACGGGGGGGGGGGGAAGAAAATGAGGCCCACGGCCCTGGGTGGCTCAGGCGGTTGAGCATGTGCCTTTGGCTCAGGTCATGATCCCAGAGCCCTGCGTTGGGCTCCCCTGCTCAGGGCGGAGTCTGTTTCTCCACCTGCTCTCTCCCCCTGCTTGTGCTCTCACTCTCTGTCAAATAACTAAATAAAATTAAAATAAATAGGGCGCCTGGGTGGCTCAGTGGTTAAGCCGCTGCCTTCGGCTCAGGTCGTGATCTCGGGGTCCTGGGATCGAGTCCCGCATCGGGCTCTCTGCTCAGCAGGGAGCCTGCTTCCTCCTCTCTCTCTCTCTGCCTGCCTCTCTGCCTACTTGTGATTTCTCTCTGTCGAATAAATAAATAAAATCTTTAAAAAAAAAAAAAATTAAAATAAATAAATAAATAAAATATTTTTAAAAAAAGAAAGCGAGGACCAAACTTATTTATAAACTTCTTTCACTGCAGGACTTGAGACTGTCCGACCACAGGAAAAGTGCCCCCCACACTGCTTTTCCCATCAGGCCACTATCCAAGATCTCTTAGGAGCTCTTGTCCTCACTTTCTGGAGAGTCCAACTGTCCTGAGCCACCTGCCAGCCCAGGTGAGGAAGTCCTTAACACATGAGGAGCCTGTTCACATGGCTGAACTTGAACTCTAAAACACAAAACTTATACAACTTTTAAGACACAATACATTTGTAATCTGGGGCCTTCGTGCTCTAATCTGAATTTTTTTTTCTTCTGCAACTTTCAGAATTATCCTCAGTCCAAACCTCCCATTTTCCCCTCTTTGGAGTTTCTCCTTAACTGTTAACATTTACAATTTAATAGATATTGGCTTGTGCATGAATTTTGAATTTTGTTTTGCCTACTGGCTTTTATAATACTGTTACAGAGTTGACCAAAGGAGGATAAAGCAAAGAATACATTAATTGCATTTGAATTTGTTTTATTTTGAAGGCCTTAAAATTCTTAGTAAAGCTCACATTTAAGTTTGGCTTCCTTTGAATAGAGTAAATATGGTACCGCATTTTGTTGTTCCAAGCTTAACCGTGAAAATCTTTCATGTTACCTCCAAAGAAATATCACTTAAAACTGAAATTGCTTTAAAACATTTAAAAAACCCTTTTAGTGAAAACAGTGATTTATGTTCTTTTTTCTTTTTTTTTTTTTTTTTTTAAATAGTAAGTTAATTATAATCAAGTTACTGGTCTTTAATATGGGAAAGATGTCCTTATGTAAATATATAAGTTATCAATGAGGTTTATACCCCAAATATCACTATATAAAGCAGATGGGATAGATTAGATTCGGTCCCTAGGAAATGTAAATATAGTACGAGATCAGTAATTCACATACGGGAAGTCAAAAGAGGAGCTAGATTACCTCTTCATTTTTAAATAAAGAGGACATCTTCTAAGCAAATGAAGAGGAAGCAGGATTTCAGTGTGTCAGAGTGTCAGCTGACTTAAGGTAGCAACCATTCCCGAACTGGAATTACCCTGGTGTGGAAACCCAGCTGGCTGGTCCTGACTAAAACCCTGAGTGACCTTGGTCCCATCAGTTTGCATTTCCGGGCCTCAAGTTTTCATCGATAAGTAATAACGATGATCTAGTGATCTCTATGCTCCTTTGAGGAATATAATTTCTGTAACTGTATGAGAGAATTAGAAGCATCTGTTTACAAACCATTGATACATCATTGATACAATTTGTTCTGATCTATTCATTAATTCCAGTCTCCTGCAGAAGTCTGGAGAAGGCTGACTAGGTGATTTCCAATTACTTTATGTCCTTCATGTAATATAATAGCAGTTCTTTAAAAAGATTCAATACTCAGTCGTTTCAGAGATTCAGACGAGCCTTTTCTCCAATTACTGGGCCTCCATTGCAGTACAATTGCCTTCGGAAGATTAGACATATGCCTTCTAATTTGCTCATTAAAAAGAAAATGACTAATTCACTGAAACCTTTCTTCATAATATCAAAGATCCTACCTGTCATCAACTTGACCTTGTTCTAGAAGATGCTGCCCGTCAATAATGATTGAGTGCAAAATCTGCTGGCGACTGAACATCTCTGCTTGAAACAACTATTATTTGAAAAAACAGAAGAACATGTTTTTAGAGTTCCCAATTTTAGGGATCAGTTTCCTAGTAACTTCCACAAAAATTCTGGCTTTAGCAAGGCTTTGAAAGATATTTCCAGTTGTATCTGGATACATGCAAAATCCTGCAGTACAGGAAAATGCATTTTTTTTACCCTTATCTATTTTTAATTTTTTATCCTTTAAGTTTTTAAAATTAGCATATAATATATTATTTGTTTCAGGCGTTTCAGTGATTCTTCAGTCCTACACAATTCACAGCGCTCACCATAGCACATACCCTCCCCAGTGTCCATCACCAGCCACCCCTTCCCTCTCCTCCCCCTCCTCCCCTCCGACAACCCTTGGTTTGTTTCCTGAGATTAAGAGTCTCTTATAGTTTGTCTCCCTCTCTGGTTTTACCTTGTTTCATTTTTTTCCTGTCTTCCCCTATGATCCTCTGCCTTGTTTCTCAAATTCCCACATATCAGGGAGATCATACGATAATTGTCTTTTTCTGATTGACTTATTCACTTAGCATAATACCTTCTAGTTCCAACCTTGTTGCAAATGGCAAGATTTCATTTTTTGATGGCTGAGTAGTATTCCCTTGCATATAACAGACACCACATCTTCTTTATCCATTCATCTGTCGATGGACATCTGGGCTCTTTCCATAGTTTGCCTATTGTGGACATTGCTGCCATAGATACTGGGGTGTGATGACCCTTCGGATCACTACATTTGTACCTTTGGGGTAAATCCCCAGTAGTGCAATTCCAGAGTCATAGGATAGTTCTATTTTGAACTTTTTAAGGAGCTTCCATATTGTTCTCCAGAGTGGCTACACCAGTTTGCATTTCTACCCACAGTGTAAGAAGATTCACCTTCCTCTGCACTCACTGTAGTTTTAACTCATTTTCTTTTATTCCATCTTTAGTCAAACTGATAAAACTGGATTTTAAAATACCTTATACATATTTAAAGTCTTTATTGTTAAAATTTAAGCAAAAACTTTTAGTATCATTCTCTTTTAAGTTTGTTTAAGCTTTTCTCTGCTTTTAGGTAAATCCTATTTCTCCATTTGTATATACTTCAGAAACACATGGGCCGATGTGCTTACACCAGTGAGCAACAAAATTGAGACAAGCAGCAAATTAATTAATTTGCTTTTTGTATCTAGTTCTCTCGCTGGTGTTTCCTTAGAAATAATCATAATGCCATTTGATCAAGAGGTACTCTCGGATACATCTGATAGCTTGATTTCCAAGTATAAAATATGGATTTTTTTTTTTTTTACAGAACACTCAATTTTCATTTATCAAAGACTCGTGATCAAAGCAAAATCTCTTAAGCAACTAGCTTTGGCAATATTAACATAGCATGTAACTGAATTTGAAAATTGTCTTTCTGTATTCCTTCCGCACACGCCCCTGATTCCCCCCGACACCCTCATAAGTAGGCTTTTACCACCCTTCTAGTAGTATACATTGCAGGATATTGAAGCCTAACACATTTGGAAAACCAGCAATGGAAGCAAAGAACTGCACCACATTTTTATAGTTAAGATACAGAAACCTAAAACTTAAGAAAGAAGGCACAACAGTGCCTACACCAGAGCAGACTCAGCACAATAAACAGTGCCTGAACTCCTCCACGTGGCAGTGCACAGACTTTCCCTAAGACTGTTTCATTACCCCAAACCCTACCGGCATACCTTACCTCATGCGCTCTCTGCTGCTCCAAAAGATGCTGATAGTTGCCTGAAATCTCCACCGCTAACTTTTGTTCCGTTTGAACCAGGAATTCCATCCATGTTTCACATTTTTCCAAGAAAGTCTGGTGTTGCAGCAAAAATGACTGCAACTTACTGATAAAACAAAGGAAAAAGAACACGATTACAGTGTCATTTGTTAGTTCTTACCCTGTCAATATGTAAAATTAGATTAGAAAATATCCTCTGTCTCTGATTCTAACGGGACCACCACAAAGCTTTCAATGTTAGGTAGCAAATGTTTCAAAAAGAATAAAAGTTTAAAATGGTAGGTTTTCTCCTGGATTTCAGCACACAAAAACAACAACCACCACCACCCCCTCCCCCCCAAATAAAATGGTAGGTTTTCAGATTGATAAAATTATGTATGTACCTTTAATATAGTTTTATGTAAAAGAGTTCCTTCTTTTTTTTGCTAAAACAGTATTTCACGCATCAAGCATGGGAAACCACTTCACAATCTGAGTTCACCATTTCTAGTTCAATGGTGAGTGCCACTGGAAAGACCTGGAATTTATCAGTACACACAAGCCATGCACTTCTGTCTACTGGTGTATCAGAGTGGCCCAAACATCCCTTGGTTACTCCACCTGAATCTCTCTGTGGTCTGTGAGGAGATCAGAGACCAGTGTCGGTTCAGACTCTGCATCCTTTTGATTTCTTTATCATTCAGCGGTAGCCTGTATCCAAGCTCATTCAGACGGTCTAGGTCAGGGGCCAGGCTGCTGAATTTTAGCATCTGCCCCTGGAAACAAGATTTAAAAGTCAGTTTAGCACTATGGTCAGAAAACGCAGAGTTCTTTCAAACTTCACAGTGACCTGCTGATTTCAGGAAGAAGCAGGTCTTTGGTCTCCCTGCATTTCTGGGCCATTGACTTGTCATCTCCAGAGCTGCCAATAAAGAAGAGTGGCGTCTCCTAACCTGTTTCTCCTGCTGCTATAGCTCCTCACGCCCTCCCACCGAACGTTTAGTAGTTCCCATGAATCATTTACTTGCTGATGGATGAAAATTATGCTGATGACTGAAAAGGCGTATTTCTGACCCTTATATTCCATCTGTCTAGGCTATTCTGCTCCTTTATTATCTATTACCAATAAGAATATTTATAATGGTAACCATTATAAGAGTAAGAGCTAACATTTCTTGAGCACTTACAATGAATCAAATAATGGCATGAGAGCTTTACAGGTAATAACTCATTTTATTTGTAAAATAATCCCCTAAGGTAAGTACCATGAGTATTCTGACTTATTCTGACTTAATGATGAGGCTTAGAAATGGTTTGTAAATTGCTCACGGCCACTCAGCCAGTACGTGGTAGAGCTGGGTAAGTAAGAGCCACCGAGCACTTGCTAGATGGAGTGAGATCCCCTTTGAGCTTTGAAGGCAACACCCAATATCCTGGAAGCTTCAGTTTTAGGTCATTGGCCCCAACCCTGAAATTGGTGAGACACAACTAACAAAGCGTCCTGTGCTCTCAGGGCTCCTCCCTCTCCTCAAACACAGGACAAAACGGTCTTTTCTGGTTTATGTGTGGGCACCCGTAACTCCATCTAGGAATACAGGAAGAGGTAAATGGGAGGACATCCTTGGCTGTGTGTATTTTCTCTTCACAGGCTCTGATTCAGGCTCATTACCCTAAAGACAGAATAAATCTTTCCAACTGTTGAAGTCAGAAGCTTAACAATTAGATGGCAGTATTGTCATGGGTAGATATCAGCAGTGAACGAAACTGACAGGCAGTGGTCCTTCTCATGGGGCTTCTGGACAGAAGATACTACGCCGATAATACTAATCCACAAGAGTCGTCTCCTAATCCCGTGAATGTCATTAAAATGGTATGTAAAATATTTTGAAGAAAAAAAAATAGTGTGCTATCAAAGTGTTACATGGGGGAGCTTCAAGAAAAGAGGAAGCTTTCTTCAGAGAATGACATTGAACAAAATGACCCCAAATGCATTGCGTTTGGTGGGCAGGAGCTGACAAATTCCAGCAAGGGGTGACGTCATGCACGCAAAGGCTAGGAAGCGCGGTAGCGGACACTGAGATGACCAGTGGGGAAGACAAGACCCTTTGGAAGATGGAAGCCTGGTCCACTGGGGGGTGATGGTCCACACTGGTCTTTACCCTGAGAGCAGTGGGAACCCGTGGAGGGTCTGAAGCAGAGGAATGATACGATAAAACTGGTGTGTCTTTTGTTAACATTTTACTTATTTTTGAGTGTTTAAAACAGTTCATAATTAAGTAAAACCCTTTAAAAGAAAAAGATCATTATGGTAGCTGTGGGTTGGAGGGGCTGGGGTCACCGCAGAGAGGACCCTGGAGGCTACTGTTGGGGTCTGAGACATTGGGGGCTTGTCTAGGAGTGGGTGAGGGTAGAGATGGAAATGGGAAGTTCGAGGGGATCCGCTGGGCCAGGGAAGGGACGAGAGGTAGGAGGGAGGAGTGACCCGGACTCCTAGGATTGCCCCTGGCTGACTCTCAACGCAGAGCATGAAATCAGTGTGTGTACACGGCAGGAAAACAGAGCTGGCAAGGGTTTCTCTGTGAGCTTAAAATAAAAGTAGGTCTAATGTTGGGAGTTGGGAGTATTCCTTACGACTTTGAGGGCAAAAGATCGAAGATCTAGGCCTAGGATTTGAATGTACTTACCTTAAGTTCTTCCATCCTTTCCTGGATGGTTGAGAGGTCAGATGAGTGGCTTGGGTCCTGCCCTTGTAATATTTCTTCAGCTTCTACTATCCAGGCCTCCAACACTTCTAAGCTCTTGGTAAAGGTTTCATAGTCAAGAACTCCAGTCTTTATTTTTTTCACAAAAGAAAATTGGTATTTAGATATCTAATGAAAGGGCAATTGGATATTGAAATTATTTTTCATATCTTTGTGTCAAGTATCCATCCTCAAGATGCCATAAGGCTACATGACTTAACTTTTCTTCTTAACTTTCCTTCTCTTCATTCATGTAAAAAATATTTTTGAAAACTCAGAATTACTCCTAGATACTGTTTATGAATTGACCAATTATTTTTAAAATATACTACCAAACAGAAAAATACTCTTATTCTTGGCAAAAACTTGTTATATAAATAGGAATGTCAACACTAAAGCCACTTGGTATTTATTAGTTGGATGTATTTTACCCGGTACCATAGAAAGAAGCATTGCTTTTAGGGGCAAAATTACATTGTCAAGAACAGTACAAGACTCCCACCTTCCCTTGTCCCTACTGGAACTTCCAAGTTCATTTGCTTTTTAATTCTTTGGTCTTGAACGAGGCATTGTCTCAATGATGAGAAAACTTTCTTTTCCTGTGGTTAGGCTCAGATGTTATAGAAAGCCAATTGACAACACATGTGGAATATGAGGTCGGTAACATACCTGTAACATGGTCTGCTGCTTGCAAAGAGCCTGCTCTAGGGCACACAGATGTTGACTCAAAGACAGCTGATCGGATTGAATGGCTGATGCCGCTGAAGCGTCCACTTGCTGCTTGAGCTGCTCTCCCAGCTCACGCAGAACAAATAGGGAATCCTTCACTACCCCCAGTTCTTTGAGGAGATCCTACAGATGATGAAAATAGGCCCATTATGAAACAACGTGGTAAGAGCACTCCTTAAACTGATCATCAGCAAAGGGCCACGCATCCGGACACACTCAATTCTTACTTGTCAAATTATTACACTAAATACACTTCACCCGCAGAAAAATCATGAGGGATTAAATCTGATTTTTGAAAATGGATGTGTGTTAACATTTTTAGACAAACATGGACTGTTCTATAATAAAAGCCACAAAGGTTCATGGTAGGACACGAGGACACGGGGTGGGGGGAAGCACAGGGAAACCTACATAAGAAGGCACATCCACAAGAAGAACCAATAACCAGAAGCATTTGGGCATGTTTTTCCTCTCTTTTCATGTAGTTGATATCAAATCAAAATCAAAAACAGAGCGCTACATTTTGCCTTTTCCTGTTGAATTCTGCGCACACAGTGGCTGAGTTCGCCAACAGCGTGTTTCACACGCATGGTCGCATTATAATGGTTACAACAGACCCTCTTGTCTCAGGGGAGCCTGGAACCCCAGCGATGGCCCTGGTGGGCAGGGAACAGAAGCAGACGGCATCTCCACCCTTTTCCATGGCTTCTCTTGCCTCCACTTCTGGTGGGACACTCCTAAATGCTCAAAATTTAAGCCAGTGGAGATTCTGCTTCTTGGTTTCCATCTACCGCTAAGAGCTGACAAATGACTGGTTCTTCTCCCTGTTGCTGGTGCTCCACCCGACATGGTGGAAAGAGCAGAGCCTGCTCTAGCTAGACAGCGATGCCTATGACAGGGAGAAAAACAAACAGAAGGAAGCTTTGACCTTGACACAGATCTTAGAACAATTCAGAGAAATAATTTGGAGGACTACCCCCTAAAATAGGTGTGATGTATCAACTCAAGAGGAGTGAAAATTAAAAATGACAAATCCTGTAAGGATAAACTATGTGGAAGGAGGAGAAAAAAGCCTTATGCTATCTTTAGTATTAAATGTTAGCTTTAAAGTGATTATTTAGTATTTGTGTGAAGGTATTAGAATAGGTCGAAATTTTTTTTAAAGGTTTTATTTATTTATTTGACAGAGTGAGAGAGATCGCAAGTAGGCAGAGAGGCAGGCAGAGAGAGAGAGGAGGAAGCAGGCTCCCTGCTGAGCAGAGAGCCCAATTCGGGGTTCGATCCCAGGACCCTGAGATCATGACCTGAGCCGAAGGCAGAGGCTTAACCCACTGAGACACCCAGGCGCCCCAAATAGGTTGAGATTTATGTGCTTTTTATAACCTGCTTAATTCTAATAAACTGATTTGGGAAAGTTTACAAGAAGATCTTTGGAACAAGTTCATTAAAATAAAGACAAATAAGGAGAAGCAGAAGAACCATGTAATGGGTGAAACAAGAGACTGTTTCTGAAAACCTAAAGTAGGTTATTGGCAACTTCAGGGAAAAAAAAGAAATATTAAAAAGCTATTAAAAAGAGGCACACCAGTAAATCAGGAGAGAAAGACTTCTTTCCACCATTAAATTCTTAGAAGAAATAATTATGTCGATGCTTACATAAGAAATAATGGACCTAACTAGGTAATACCTTTCACGGTGGATTTTTAAAAGATAAAACATTATTCTCCATACTCTCTTATTTCTTAACTGGCAAATGTGTAAAAACAACCAACCTAAATCTTCACAAGGATGGTGTGCCATTAGGAAAGATGGGAAAACAGCTCATCTGTGAAAATGAAACAGGGGGAGGGACCTCTTAAATCAGACACATCTGCAACTAACTGGGTTCTGAAACCCCAGCAGGCTCTTTGGTACTTAAAACCATTTTTGGATAGCTGTCCCACATACTGAGGCATACCAGAAGCTTGCACACATCAGCCCTGGCCTTGCTAAACTTGAGATGGCTGAGAATGGCATGGGAGGCGGGGGGGAACACTAGAGTCGCCAAACATACATTGCAATCTTCGATCCACGTCGCAACCTCGTCATCAGCAATGTCCTTGTTGGTGGCCGCCTTCAGGAGCTCGTTGGTTCGGTCGTCCTGCTGCTGCAGCGCAGAGGCACACTGCTTCGAGTAGTCCCCGTACCTCTGCCAAAGCTGAAGTAGGGCTTTGCTGGCGTGCAGCTGCTCAGCGATCTCTTCCAGCAAGTTATTCCATCTGGAAACAATAGCCAACACTCACGGGCAGATTAGCACCTCTTACCAAATGCTGTTATTTGCTCTTTTATTTTTGACAATCCTGCTTCACGTGAATATGGGAATAATTCAGAGATGTCTCATTTCTCTTTGACACAATGCCCACTCACAGTTCAAGGGCAGATAATAGAAATGAGGTAATCTTTGGGTAAACAGCAGTGTTCATCTATTTCTAAGTCTCTTCACTACATTTAGTTACCTTCAATTCATTTGTGAAAATTGAAACATGAGTAGAATAGAATGTAGAAAGCTCAAATTCAAAATGCCTTAATTCTGTGGTTATTTGTCATAAGGCTGTGATATAAATAATGCATAACAGTGCAAAATGAGCATGTTCCATACCTCATATTGACATCTTTTAATGTATTGGTAAGAGTTTCTGTCACAGGCGGGTGACACTCTTTTAACAGTTGGTTGGTGACAGAGCCAAACCTCTGTAAGTTCTTTTCCTGTTTTTCCAGATCATCTTGAAGATTCTGCCCCAAAATTAAAAAAAAAAAAAAAAGTGCCACAGATGACATGACAGGATGTAAATTCTAATAATTGTTTAAAAGTAATTTATAGCTATTTCTATAACTATGTACATATAAATATATAAACCATAATTTTGTTCTGATGCTTTGTAAATTTTCTTTCAATCATCGTTTCTTCTTTTATAATTTGGTTCTCAAAGGTGTGAAAAGGGATTCCTAACAGCTAAACGTTCTTACAGTAGCATCTGGAATTCTGCTGGGAAAGCTCACATGAGTCCCTTGTCTGTCTCCTAGTAGGAAGCTAGGGCCATGATCTGGACGCAGTCTGTCTCACTGGATCTCTTTGCTATTCAAAGTCAAAACCCTGGTCCCCATTTTATTACATATCTAGAGTTCTTCTACAGGAAACTCCAGATAATCAGACCTTAAGAAGTCCTAACTTTTCTGAGTACCACTTGTAAGTTCTATCTCTGGGTGTTCTTCCTTCCAAAGAATATTTATTACACAGGCTACAGACTTGGCACAGTCTTCTACCAAGGACTAGCGAAGGATCTTGAAGAAAGGCACTTCCCTGCAAATACTGCTGGAGGGCTAGACTCAGTTCTTAACAAAACCCCATAGGTGACGGAGGCTACAAAAACCCAGTTCTATTTAAGACTATCTGATTGCCATCAAATCAAAACCCTTTCATATCTTAAGACAGCATGTGCTGGTGTTAAATACAGAACAGGCTAAATTAAAAAGTACTTCTAATCACCTCAAAATCATAAAATCTGTTTTCAGACTTACTAGTCTCAAAGCAAGTTTTAATGATTCTCAGTATCTACAACAACTCTTTAAGGTTTAAAGAAATTGTGGATACACACATTTTATCTCTCCTCCCTCCTATGCCACCCTCGAGAAAAGGCATTCCCTGATCAGAGCATGTGTGGATGAGGTTCAGCAACATGGAGACTTTCATAGCCAAGCCAGGGAAGTGGACGGACGTCCGGAGGGCACATGCTGGGCTCCTGCTGGCGTCCCATCCCTTGAGGGCCTACCCTGCCCATCTCGTGTCCCTGTCTGCATGAGCTAGCCAGGGAGAATGAGCGGCCACAGGTGAGAGAGCGCCCAGTCAGTGAGTGGTGTGCAGGGCAGTGAGGGCAGCAGCTGATTTGAAGGCAGGGGCCTGAGGTAGGAGACAGTGCTCTGCACAGTCAAACAGCAGCCTCAATCCTGTATGAGTTCGGTGATGACGGGCACCCAGGAAACTAAGCAGGAAGTGTTAGAAAAAGAGGCTTATGTGCACGCATCGGACAGACGACTGATACTAAACCGAATGAAAGGAAAATAGGTTAATAGTTTACACGTTTACCATTTTGGCTATCTTTCTCTTTGCTTTCTTTTTGTTCCCTTAGAATATGTTTGGAGAAGCAGGATAAAGAGAGAAAGGGAAGACATAAAGGCAGCAGCAATAGATCAAGGAGGTTGGCTGGATGTAAAATCATTTTATAAAATGTATTCATGGGGAGATTTATATCACAGAATTAAAAAAATCGTTTAGTTATATAGCAACTAAAAACCATTTAGTTATACAGCAATCCAGAAATTTGGTGCCCATGGGAAAAGTTACAAACAAAGCAGGTAGGATTAATTTCAAGTATTTAAAAATAATTAAATGCCAACAATATACAGCAACATTCCAGGGTGCTGTTCAAGTTTGCTTTTTTTTAAATTTTCTCAAATTCACAAGAGTATCAAGATGGGTTACATTCATTCCTTACCTGAAGATTGTCTACCTGAACTTGTACTGCTTCTAAAGAACCAGTCAGCAGACGGAAGCGGGACAGAGAGTATCTCGCCTCCATGAGGTAGCTGTTGATCTCGTCAAAGGCTACCTTGTGATTATTCCATTGGTCGAACACGGACTTCAGCAGTATCTTTAATTGTCCAACCTTTTGAAAGAGATAGGTGTTTCTTAGAATTGCATATTTAAAATTTTAAATATTTAAAGTGATAGCATACATATTTAACTGATGGAAACATTAATATATAAGAACTTCCTCAGGGTTTCAGGCATTATAAAGAAATGAGAAAAAAAAAAAAAGACTTGAAAAGAGAGATGGCCACAATGAAATGTATGTCTTTTTGTGAATTTTGACCACTCAGTCTAAATTAAAATGCTTTAAAAGGTAACTTACAACCTTTGTATGTAAATATATGTAATATATATGCTATATATCTATGAAATATAAAAATGATAGAAGATCAATATATTTAATTTGGAAATATATTATTTTAAATACATTGTTATTATTATTTTTTTTGTTTGTTTGTTTGTTTGTTTTTAATTTTTTTATTTTTTATAAACATATATTTTTATCCCCAGGGGTACAGGTCTGTGAATCACCAGGTTTACACACTTCACAGCACTCACCAAATCACATGCCCTCCCCAATGTCCATAATCCCAACCCCTTCTCCCAAACCCCCTCCCCCCGGCAACCCTCAGTTTGTTTTGTGAGATTAAGAGTCACTTATGGTTTGTCTCCCTCCCAATCCCATCTTGTTTCATTTCTTCTTCTTCTACCCACTTAAGCCTCCATGTTGCATCACCACTTCCTCATATCAGGGAGATCATATGATACATTGTTATTATTTTAAATGCATTAACTCATTTAGTCCTTGTAACAACCTTATGGGACGGGTGTGATTATAATTCCCATCCTATAGATAAAAAACCAGAGGCACAATGAGGTTATGAAAATCACCTAAGATCATACTTCTGGACTAAGAGAAATCTAGGCAGTTTGGTCCCAGGAAATGAAATAAAAATCTGTCTGTCTAGCTAGCTAGCTAACTATCTCCTCCCTCATTCTCCTCCATCTCTTTTTATCTCACATATGCATGTTCTCAAACACACACAGACACACACACACATGCACGCACACTCAAATTTATATCTTAAGACAAAACATCTAAGAACATTCTTTCCTGAGACTTATCTGCAACAGAAAATTCAGGCTCTTAGTTTGGTCTGTGTCATTTGGAAAGACCTCTACTTTGGATTTCCCAAAGGTCACCCTTAATCTTCTAAATGTAATCCTGGGGTTATTAAAAGAGTAATGTTTATAATAATTCATAATAATGTACATCATAATAATGGTTTATGATAGGAAATAGCCAAAGCTAGATTTTATTTTTAAAAAGAGGTTAATAGGGGTGCCTGGGTGGCTCAGCCGGGAAGCATCTGACTTGGATTTGGCTCAGGTCAGATCTTCCAGGTGGGGAGATGGGATAAAACCCGTGTTGGGTTTCACACTCAGTGTGGAGTCCGCTTCCCCTCCGCTTCTCCCCCTGTACATGCATGCATGCTCTCCCTTTCTCTCACACATAAATAATAATCTCAGTTAATGAAGTAGACTTAATACAAAAAGATAATGTAGAGGTTCCATCACTATTTACTCAGTTATTTTAGGAAAACTAAAATGCCATGACATGTTTGGAGCCCAGTCTCCTCCAGTAATATTACCATGCGGTCTAAATTAGCCCACGTTTGCCTGAGCTCCCTCAGTGTGTTCAGGACAACACCAGAGACTTCTTCTTTCTTGTTCTGAATCAAAGCAAGTCCATTCTGCTCAATTTTCTCCACCTCTTTTTCTTTTGCTTTAATCAAATCTTCTAGATCCTGAAAGATTAAAATAGTCATTTTAAATTGTTCTATTATGGACCTCTGTGGCACGCACGACAGCCTGATATCCCCCCAAGTTTAAGCCAAATTTGATTACTTAATAGATAGAGACATGATAACGTGTAATTCTTTTCAAAAAGTTAGAAGAAAAGAAATATATGTGGGAAATGGTAATATGATTTACATTCTTAAATTCATGTCGGGAAAGTTAAAATAGTCCTAGGCCAAAGGATAAAATGCAATAGGATGGTATTCTTGGTATCTGAGTTTAGTTACATTTCTGCTACTATGAAGCTGTGCCACTTTTAAGTTAGAAACTGCCACTGGGTTTGTTTCTTCAGACAGAAAATCAGAATCTCTTTTAGCCTTTCTTTCTCTCGGATTCTATGTGATTCTGAAAGATTATGGGCTTTTTTTTTTTTTTTTTTTTTTTTTAATGAGTCAAACTCTTACTTTCTTTGGGATGTGCATTTATAACAGAACAAAATCTTCAAGAAAGAAAATACAACGAGGCAACGTTCTAGAGATCATCCTTAATCATACATTATAATCCCACTTACATTTTAATGCCATTGGAAACTTTGGAAAGCTCAGTATAGCAGGCTGAGCCTGCTATTAACATTTTATGGATGAATAAATGGGAGATCAGGTCACACAACCTGTCTTGGGTTACAGAGCTGGGGAGGCCAGGAAATGGGATGAGACCTCAAGCCTCCTGAGCCTACTGACTCCCAGCACAGTGTTGGAGGCGAGTCCCCAGATGGGACTTGTGGAAAGGGTGTAAATCCCAAGTTTGGGCGATGTGAGAAGTCATATATTAAAGCATGGGTGCATTCTTATATTCAGAAGCGTATCTCCAGAATTTGAGATGTAGATATGTAGGCCTTGGAGGGTAAAGTGAAGAAAATCCCCAAATAATAAACATGAAAAACATCTTTAAGCTGTTAAAAACTTGGCAAATGTAGGATAGTATTGTCAGTTATTTGGTAATCAGCTATGAGTCAGTACTGATTTATGTATTTTTCTCTCCTTAATTATCATGAGGCTACTTTTTTCTTGATGTATTAATTAGAAATTCATGCAATTAGTAGCCTGAGGAAATCATTTTTGTTTTTAATATTGTGCTTTCACTTCCACTTCATAATTCTGTCAATATTTTGACAGCTTTGATAATTAACCAGAGAATGGAATATAGTGATTACTAGAGTTATGGGTCCTTATACAGTATGGAGAACATCATTAATTTTACTATTTAAGGATTTCTCTCTCTACTTCTTTGAAAAGGTAACCATAAACAATCCTTTCGACATGTCTTTAATATGATTCTAAAATCCAGCCACTGGAATTAAATTTATCCTATTCATCCATAGATGTTAACTTTTTTAAGGAACAATATTAAATGAATGATCCGTTGCTTAAAAACACAACTCTAAAATGGCCTGCCTGCTTATGTTGGCATCAAAGCAAATCCCAGGAAGGAAACAAGACTGAAATATATATTTTGTACAAAACGAAAATGTGTTTTCCTTTCCTTTCAATAATAATTAAAAGACGATTTTGTTTCTGATCAATGAAGAAAAAAGCCAAACCTAACATTTTTTTTGCTACAATAAATCACTCTTAACCTAAGTTAATTCATAAATATTATTTTTTATGTTGGTTTAAATTAATAAATCACCTCTGAAAGAGTGGGAAAATATTCAAGATGTTTTAAACAAAATAAAGCTTAAATCCAGTCACCGATTTAAGTCTGCTGGCTTGAATTTCACACTTCGGTCCAGAGGAACAATTTCTCAAAAATGACAATAAATTTTTATCAAGGTTTGTGGTACTGCCAAATAGAACCTGCCATTAAGCTGTTGTGATTTTTATGTGATGCCCAAAATAACTGTGTGGGTTACTCTCATTCTGTTCTTTGTTTAAAAAAAAAATGACTACATTTGAAATTATTAATTGGCATTGTGTGTGAAGGTCTTTAAACCACATTTTAAGCTTTTCCTCCTGACACTGCCTGGTGTGACCTTCTATGAGACTAAAATTTGGGTCTGGAAAAGAGTACAACTTGGCCAAGCTTCCACTACATTTTCTGATAGTAACGCCTCTGTTAAATAGAAGACACGGCCATGAAAAGAAACAAAATGGAAAAATGGCAGGAAAAAAGTATATGAAAGAGAAGAGAAAAATAGTGAGAAAAAGTAGGAGAGAAAGAAGAAAAAAAGGAAAAGTTAAAGTATTATTTCAGTTTTAACAGAAAAGTTTATCACAAGGACATAACAAAGAAGCACTAATCTTACTGATGTTCACACTTAAATGATCTTTTAACTTGAATGGAAACATTTTAATTTAGGAACTTAAGAGGTCTGACTTCTCCCTCAAAGTAAAATTGTGAAATTCTGGATTTTTTTGTACATTTTGATATATAAAATTGGTGGCCAAAATTAGAAACACTACTAGTCCTTGGAAAACAGGAAATGCAGTGAAAATCACTGATACATAGTTTCAGTCCTCAGTGTTCTACACACCCGTCTTCTGATGTGAAGCATTTTTTAAAAACTTCTAGGTATTTCTCTATATGATGGTTTTCTTTGTCACTTTTACACACTCTGGAAATGACAATCCATTAGATTGTCAGCCCAGCACAAGGGCATCTGCTTTTCCTTTTCTGAATGGAAAAGCTTTCACCAAGAGCTTAAATATATCTCTCTTTACATGTGTCCTCAGAAAAAAAAAAATGCTAAGAAAAAAAATGCTAGTTGGAAGGAAGATCATTATGAAAGGTCTCTCAAGATTTGGGGAAAGGAGTGTTTCTATAAAACTACTTCACAGCTGAGTCTTCAACTGGTCTTTGAAAGCACTACAGAGAACCATCACAGCTAATCTGTACATTAAAAATTATTGTATTATTTTAAAATTTTACTATAGCACTACCTGTAATAACTCACATTTCTTTTGTATAAACAAGAACACCTGGGCAAACGTTAAGTGTTCCAAAGTCACTGGAAGACATTTAGAGTACGCTCACTCCATCTGAACTGGAGATTCTTATCACTAACAACAGAACAAGCAGAAGCTGTTGAATGCTTCCCGTGGAACATGGGAGAAGGCACCACGGTCACCTGTGAAGCACTCAGCTCCTTAGAGCTGATAACCAATTCCTGCAAGTCTCTAGTGTTAACTTCCCTTTACAGGAGATACAGATGAGAGAAAACCAATGTCAATGACATCTTAAAAGAAGTCCACAGGCTAATCCCAAATCCGGGCCAGTCTACAGGTCCTGCAACAAGTTAACTGTATTTATAAATTTTTTAAAAATACTAAAGGACAAGGGATGTTAGAGAGGAGAAGGGAGTTGGGGTAAATTGGAAGGGGAGGTGAATCGCGAGAGACTATGGACTCTGAAAAACAATCTGAGGGGTCTGAAGGGGTGGGGGGTGGGAGGTCGGGGTACCAGGTGGTGGGTATTACAGAGGGCATGGATTGCATGGAGCACTGGGTGTGGTGCAAAAATAATGAATACCGTTATGCTAATAATAAAAAATAAATTAAAAACAAAACAAAACAAAACAAACCAGAACTTGACTTAATAAAGTTTTTCTTTCTACCAGGAAAAAAAAAAAATACTAAAGAGGCTTTAGAGATCTGATAACAAATGTGGCACGTGGACATTTTTGTACCCTTACGTGATAGATTAACTGGAAAAAAAAAAGACATTTTAAAGAAAACTGAAGAAACAATATTATGAATTGAGCATTGAATGATATTAAAGGATTATTGTTAAAGTTTTTGTGGTGATAATGATGTTATGGATATATAAGAAAACGTCAGTTTCTTAGAGATGTGTATTGTGGTAGGCAGGAAGAAAATAACATGACATCTGGGGTTTACTGGAAAATATTTAAGAAAAGAAATAATTCAGGCAAAGACATCAAAATCTTAACTATTAAATCTGATGATCAGTATAGAAGGGTTAGAAGCATTCTCTCTACTTAGGAGTATGTCTCGAAATTCTCATAATTTCAAATTATTTTAAATAGGTGAAAGTATGTAATGGTTAAAAAAAAAAAAACTCTATAAACTCACATAATCCAAGAAATTCATTACTGAGCAAAACTTTTTTCAGTATTTCATCTCAACTGCCAGGGCCTGAGTCTTCCTTTGGCCTATGCCATGAAACCGTGACATTCGCCTGTCAGCCACCTGGACAAGTTACCTGACAGTCTTTCATTGCATTCTGAACTGAAGCCTGATCTCCAATGCGATGCTGTTGCTTTAGTCTGTTTTCCTGGGTTTCATACCAAGCTTTCAGACTTTGTACATCATTTTCATATTCTGACCAAGATTCCAATAAGCCTTCCAACATCTGGATCTGAAAAAAAAATGACATGTGTAATTTTATTTTAAACTCAAGACACTATTAAGTATAATTTTATTTTAAACTCAAGACACTATTAGCTTTAAATTAAGAATTCTTCAAATACAGTTTATTGTATGTATGTTTAAGAAATAAATCTTACCAAGTGTGAATCAGTGGCTAGTGTTGGTAAGAAAGTAAAGAAGTCAACTTAAAGGGAAGGCAAAGTTAAGAGGCATCTTTAGAAAAAGTAAAACAACATGTAGTAGGTGAAGAGTAGAGGATGTGTAAGAGAAAATAATTAACAAGAGTAAAGAGTGTTTAGAGCAATGAGATGCAGTGACGTCCCCTGCAGTAATGTTTGCATGCTATGTGTAGCTAAGCTACTTGTGAAATGAATTTTCTTTACAGAGTGTGCCTGTTCTTGGTGTTTTCATGTAATTATGGACAGGAGAGGCTTACCTTCTCAGTTACAAGACCCTGAAGGATTTGCCAACTTTTGTTCATGGCTCCCAGTTGCTCAGCAAAATCAGTCTTATCACTGCGTTTACTTTCCACATCCTGACTACTGATCTGTAGCACGGACTGATTCACAAAATCAACTGTCAACTGTTTACAGTTAATATCTATCTTAAAACCCTGAAAAGGGAAGGGAGAAAATAAGAAAACAAGGTTATGCATATAAATATCTTATATTTCATCAGGAATGGGGGAGCCTCAAGTAACCTTAAGATTCATATTATCATTTCCATGATTTAGTCCAAATGGCAAAATCTGTATATATTTACAATAAGGCATTACTATCAGAAGCTCATTACAGATCACATATGACATCCTGAATTTATAAATATGTTGAATATGAATACATGGGCATATTTTAGGTAGAGGATGTAGAATTGGATAAATTGTACAATCTCACTATAACATATTTATCAATGATACCATTTTCTTCTTTAGAATGACCTTTTTTGTTTCAGATGTAGAACTCAGTTATTCAGCATTTGCTTATAACACTGAGTGCTCATCACATCATAGGTTGTTCTTACCACCCATCACCCAGTTACCCCACGCCCCCACCCATCTCCCCTTCAGAAACCCTCGGTTTGTTTCCCAGAGTTAAGAGTCTCTCATGGTTTGTTTTATCATTTTTTAAATGACACAAAATCATCTTCAAAGCTATTTCTAATACCGGACAACTTTTCCATGTCTACAACTAGGGAGGCAGTTTTCTTACCCTTGTTCCTCTATCTGGTCACTATATATGAAACATATGCTCCGAAATCTGAGGTCTATAATTTGAGCTTTTTGAATTCTTTTAATAAAATAGTCCTGAAATATGAAAAAATAAAAGAAAAAAAATGTCCCATTACCTTATATTTCTGAAGGTATTCATGAATTGCCTTGTAACCTATTGAATTTTTTATATTCTCTTCATCCTTTTGAATAACATTTTCCATGAGAGAAATCCAAGTCATAACTTCAGAAATGGCATGGCGGGAAGGCAGCTTATCCATTTGGAGCTGCCCAACAAGAGACAAAACAAGACACAAGTGTTAAAATTCAAACCAGAATCCTGCCAACCTAAAAATTCTGCATTAATACTTGCCAGTGTACCAACAGAGATAACCATTCTTAATGACATCTTTGGATCTTAACCTCATTAGAAGCCTAAAATTAAACATCAGGCAAACACGGAACAATAATAGTCATCTTATGTTCACTTGACATCCAATACTATAAACATTGTATAAACATTAACTAATTAATCAAAATACCAGTAAGAAGAAAATATTATTCTTATTTTATAGCTAGTTTTATGAGTTAAAAAAAATTTAACTACAAAACATTCAACAGATGTATTTTATTAATTATCCTGTAAAAATTTCTGTGTATTATGACTCAGGAATGTTAAAGGAAGAAAGAAAAATACCACACTACAAACTATCATTTTCTAGATTTTTTGGCACTCTAATATTTATTCCTAAGAGCATGGCCAATTTCCTTACTCTTTAACTAAAATATACTTAGAATTCTGACTCTTACTTGATCGATCATATATTTTTGTAGATATTTATTATAATGATTTGGAGAAACAAAAACCATCATTTAAAATATTTATGGGCTTCTCTGTGGTGTGGGAAGATACAGAGATGAATGTGAGATGTTTCCTGCCCCTAGAAATGCGTTGCTGCTGATTAGGAGGGTAAGACAGATCTCAAACACGGCTATCATACCTGGTAGAGGGATGAATCCCAAAGAAAGAGAAACATACACTGTCTGGGATACAGGGAAGGGAGGTGTATTTCCAGATAAGGAAAGTGCATACTTATTGAATGTCAATTGTCCTATTATAGGTGAGATTATAGGTCTTTTATACGTATTGTGATTGAATCCTCAGAACTACTCACTTTAGGAGGGAAGTGTAATCTCTCACATTTTACTCATGAGAAAACAGTTTAAACAAGGCCAGATGAAGGTTCTGTTCTACATCCCACACACACAGACAATAAAGAAGTCCTTGGAAGATATGACATTTATACATATGGCTTTACAGAACAGTTCACTTTTAGTATGCAGAACAATGAAAGAGAAAAGGCAAGATGTCCATGATAAAGCTGATTTAAATTTCTAAGTATAAGCAGGGTTAGCTCTCTTTCCATTGAATACTGCTTAAATCAACTATTATGATTTAAACTTATGATTATTTCTATACCTGGTGGAGCTTCTCCTGTACAGTGGGAATATTTGTCAGCAGGTCAGTCCACTGGCTCTCAATGTGTGACAGCTCTGAACGTAGGGCAGCTGTGTCCACTTTCTTTAATCGAAGAAGCTGATTTCCAGTGCTCATAACAGATGATTTCAGGGAAGATTTGGCATCCACTTCTTTGGAAAACTCCTAAATGAAGTAGCAATGTTCAAACTGGGAGTAAATAGACTGACCTTTAATTTAAGAAAAGAGAACCATTTACTATGTAAACAATTTTTCTTTACATCTTGAAGGGGAGTTACGGTAAGCACTCCAGAGAAAAACAAAAGCAGCACACCATCGCCTTGAACGAAAGACAACAACATAGCCATTCCTTGAAAACTGCTTTAATGAGGCAATGCTGAAGCCTATTATTTTGCACAACGATTGACCACACATAGTTAACATGGACAAATTCTCTCCGGGTTGGCTTACTAAGTATAGAAAATTTAATCAAATGATTTAGAACCTTAGGCTTACCAGGAAAGCATTTAGATGATCACGGACCATTTCCAGTTCTTGTGGGACTGTCACAGATTGTTGAGTCCAAAATTCTAGCCTGTCTTTTGCAGATTGTAACCAGTGAGTAAGTTCTGCAGATTCACTTTGATATCTGTAATTATATTAATGAGCCTACTGAGTAAACATCCAATATATCTCTTCTGCTAACCCATCTTATACAGCAATGTCAATTTTAAAACAAGAGGTTTGGGAGAATAATCTCTTGCATTCACACTCTCAACTACCCTTTCAATTTATACTGTAAGCAAGTTTCAGTTTTCCCATTTCTAAGCTGAATGTAAATATATATATATATGTATACACACACACACATATAAATATGTATATACATACATACACACCTTTATATACCTACTATATACACATACTTACTCCTTCAAATTGAGGCTATTTAGAAAATAGTAAAGTTCTTAAAAATAAAGGTGGTGTAGAAATAGTGTTTCACTATGTAAAATCAGTCTGCCCTCGAGAAACTTTACTTTCTCAAACACACTTTCCTTCTACCTCTCCTTCTAAGGTTTTACTTTGACCATCCATGTATAAGTCCATAGGCAAATGTCCAAGTTAAAGTGCATTAGGGACTTGCTTCCCTGCCCGCTTCTAATTCCTTGTTTATACAATTACGTAAGAATCCAAGTGGGGGTTTTGTTTTTGCCTTTGTTTTCCAAAATACAAAATAAGTGCCCAGATAAGAGATCATCTTTTTCAAGTCTCACGCCCACTGATCTTAAATGCCTATATTAAATATTAAATATTAAATGCCCTATAAAGACTCCTCACTAATCTACAGTGATATATAATAGTCACCGTGTTACCTGGTCCAGTGTTTCAACACTGTTTCCAATCTGTGAAGCTCCTTTGACACTTTGTTGGTATTATTTAACCAGTGTTCTCCAAGTTGATTTAGCTGGCTTTCTAGATCTGAGCAGCTAATGGATATGAGCAGTCGTTTCCCGTCATCTAATACCTGATATAATTTGGGCTGGTATTCATTAAGGCTGGATTTCAAATGCTAAAATTGATTGAAAGTACTGGGTTAAAAGTTTGGATGATGCAATTTTTCTCTTTAAGAATTACAGTATCTCCGGTGCCCCATAAAGTTCCCACGCCCTGTTAGTCAGACTTCAACTATGTGCTCCCAAGTAAGATTAGAAACTTTGAAATGGCTCATCCATATCTAAGTATAGATGTTACTCTTTCTTCTTCCTTTTCTTTTTTCATTTTTTTCCTTTTCTTTCTTTTCCTTCTCTCCTCTCTTCTCCTTCCCCCCACACTCCTCGCCTCCCCCCTCCCTTCCCCTTCCCTCCCCGCCCCCCACTCCTTTCCTTTCTTCTTTTTGTAGTAACGTCCGGTACCTTTAAAACTATGAAGCTGTAAGAATACCATGACACCAGCATAACAACACAGAAAATGCTTGGTGGCGGCTGAATTTTCAAAGAGCTCTCTTGTTTAAAAAAAAAAAAAAAAGGAAGAAGAAGAAGAAGAAGAAAGATCTTTCTTATGTTCTATTATAAAGCAAACACTTAAAATCTATCTGCTTTCAACAATGTCAACAGCTTGAAATAAAAGTAAAAATACTTAATGAAATATTTGATTTCAAGTCTGCTTAGATTCCATATTAAAACCGTGGGAAAGTTTCGAAAGAAGACGTGGCCACTTCTCCCACACCGAGATGCCCTCGGACGCTGACCTGGTAGAGCGTTATGCGCTCGATGAGCCTGCCCTCGCTCTCTTCCACCAGCCCCACGCTCGGGATGCTGCTTTCCACCGCCTCCAGCTGTCTGCTGAGCTCCTGGTGGGCTTCATCCAAATGAGTCCATGTCTAGAAACATAGTATCGGTCTGTGAGCTAAAGAACTGTCCTCCAGGAACAGGATCCTCTTTTGTGTGGGAAAACAGGCTTTCAACAGATTCTCTTTAAAGTTATGTGGGAGCTGTTTATAGTGGGGGTTTGCTCTGAGACGCTTCTCTGAAGCACGTGATTCAGATGGCGGCCCCCAAAAAACACTGTGAACGGGATTTCGATCTGCAACCAATCTGCTGTGTGAACACGGGCAAGTTACTAAACCTCTCTGACCCTCATTTATAACATTAAAAAAATGGGGCTAATATAACTCTCTTGTCCGTCATGAGGATTAAATGGAATGATTGTACCCAGGGCACCTGGAACACAGCAGGCCTCTGATATGCACGGTTTCATTCTTTACCATAGTGGCGATGCGCGTATGATTTAAGCAAAGGGGAAGAGGGTGCTTACTTCATACAGTAAAGTGACTACGTGACATTCACAAGTAGAAAAAGCTACCACAGGCATTTGAGAAACAGAAATATACAGTGTAGACATTCTACTAAGGAGAAATCCCACACCAGTCACTCCTGAATTCTGATTTTTACTTTAGCCAAAACTGGAGAATCTTTTTTTAAAATCATTTGCAGCTTTTTCCAATCCTGTACAGCGAGGTTGGCGGTTTTTTAGTCTGACTGTCAAAACCCTAAGTATCTTCGTGCCCTAACTAAAGTCAGTACGGAGGGAAGCTAGCCGACTCAAGGTGCGGCAGAGCCTTTATCCAACTAGAAATAGAAAGACAAGAGGGTCAGGGCAGAACACACTGCTGAGTCTGAGGGAGTTCCAAAGTTCTACGAGGTGCATGGCATGGGTAAACAGGTCTTGCCTTAATGGCACAGTCGGCTGTGGGGAAGGGAGTCCGTGGACAGTCTCACCTCCAGAATGTACTCCAACTCCACGCCCCTCTTGTGAGCCTGCTTCAGTACCGCGGAAGCCTGTGCCATCAGTTCCGTGCGGAACCGTGTTTCCTGTGGGACTGCAAAGCTGATGATCTTTCTGAAGAGCGTTTCAGTCAAGATCATATGAGATTCCAGGCCCTGAAAGTATTCCTGCAAGTTTTGGGGGACAGAGAGGTCAGCGACTCAAACGTATCCCACCTGACAACAAAAGCTGCTTTAGACGTGAAAGCTGGCGGAACTCAGTATCGGAGCAGTGTCTCTCCAGCCCGCTGCCCCCCACTTCATGCAGGCACTCACAGCTTCCAGCAGAGAAGGGGGCTTCAGTCCCCTCCACTCAAGGACACCTATACACGCCGGGCTGCAGACATTCTGCCCCCCCCGGACAGAGCTCTTCAGGCGTGACCAGCTGCTAACACAGTTCCTCTGCCCTCTCAAGGCCTCATCCTTGTACAGTCTGGGAGACACTCACGACCCCACCACACACACTGGCCTTCCTTATCCCGGGACACATGAGCTCGCAGGCCCCTGTCTTCGGTCTCTGTCTTGACTCTGTACTTCCAAGATGTCCTCACTCTACACATTCATGACTCTCCTTCCTCTGTGTCTAGGCTGGAGCTCTACTTTCCAAATTCCCGGAGCATTCGTTGGGCTCCAATACTCACTGCCAAACACAGCTCCACAAGTACCTATTGGTACTTAAATTTACCTTATATTTTACCTTATTATTATAATTATTATAATTTACCTTATATTATACCCACACACAGCAGAAGGATAGGCCTTGGGCAGTCGTATAAACATGTTTCGAAATGTTACTTTTTATATGTAAAAGGCCCTAGAGGAGGTAAACAGGCCTTATCCCATTTTCTGTTCCCTCTACTGTGGGTGAAGCTGAAGACCTACAAACTGATAACAGTGCTTAGTGCTTTACTATATGCAGAAACTCCACCAATCCTTAATGACCAATTCGGTTAACCCTTATAACACGTCTTCGAGGTATGGAATTCTGTTTCCCATTTGGTGGGTGAGGACACGGAACCACCCAGGCTATAGAACATGCTATGTTCAAGGTCACTGCAGAGCTCTCTGTCAGAAATAGTCTGGTCAAAAGAAGCCAGAATCTTCATTTTTTAACTCACCATTATTATATCAGAGAATCTTAAAGCTCGAAGAGAACTTGGAGGTCATTCAGCCCAACATTCACCAAAAACTGATATTCCTTTTACAACCCGATCTCCCCCTAATGGCCTTGGATGGTCTTCCCATGGCCAGAAGGGTTGTCTGCTCAATGGCAGTGTTCCTCTTAGAGTTCTTTACCTATTGGGCCTACGTCTCTGTTATTTATACTCATTGATCCTAGCTTCCTCTCTGGAATAACTCAGGATGATATTTTATTACTGTTGTCAGAGATTTGAAGAAAACCAGCTGTGAACTTTAAAGCAATGTTTTCAAAGCCAAATGATAAGGCTTTAATAAATCACAAAGTTTTGGACAAAAATCTCTGGGAAAAATAGCAAGAAGTACACCCCACCCCCCTCCCCGCCAAAATTCACCTTTATAAGCCACCAGAGCTACATAATGGTAGAATGTTAACTATCTATATCCCAGCGGGCTTTTCAAAATTTCCATGTATGACATTCCTACAGTCTGAGAATTTGGGTTTCTGGACTGGTAAAACTACTCCTTCTGTAGTCATTCCAAAAATGCAAGTTATTTGTGTGCACATTGAACAGGCATTCCTTTCCTAAGGAGCAGTGTCTAACTTGAGCTTGGCAATTGGACATACTGATAGGGCAGCCTCAGGCATACCACGTTTGATCACATAGGAAAAGGACTCGTTGTCCCCAGGAATAAACTCTTTGAGGCCCACAGCAGCCAGAGGAACATGTGCTTATTGGCCAGAAGTGCACAAAGGAGACAGATACCCAGTCCCACAGCTGGGCAGGTAGCTCTTCTTTCCCAGGGCACAATGAGAAGCCTTTGGCCAGGACAAGAGAAGCATTCTCTCCAGAATACTTAGGGCTAGATAAATAAATGGACATAGAAGACACAAGGACAAATCAAAAGAGTTAATAAGGAAGCTAGGCACTTCGAAGAAAGTCAAGTTTCCCACTGGTAAATGAAGGGGAAAAGCCTGGTTTATACTGAGGAAGTGGTGATAATTAAAAATTACTAGGAATGGTGGTATTCCTTTGTTTTGTTGTTGTTGTTAATTAAGTTTAAGCTCTGCACCCAGCATCGAATCCAACACAGGGCTTGAACTCATGACCCTGAGATCAAGAACAGAACCAAGATCAAGAGTCAGACACTTAACCAGCTGAGTCACCCAAGTGCCTCTGCATTCTTTTTTAACTCGCAAAGTTATAGGAATGTATCCTCCATATTTTTTCTGTGTTATTTAGTGTCCACAGGTTTGAATATACATTTGGTAACTATTTTAAAGAGTGTTTTATTCAAGGAGGAACTCATAAAATATTAATAATAGGTTTTACTAGGTAGATACATATCAGTGACCGAGAATATGCTTTCACAACTACATTCTCTCTCTCTCTCTCATTCTCTTTACCTTATGTTTATCAAGTAGTTGTTGAATTTCCTCTTTGGAGGACACGATGATTTTCTGGTCACCTGCCATCTTCTCCTGTCCAGTCTCCAGCAGGTCAGCCAGATCTTGAAGGGCCCTTTCATACTGACTCTTAAGTGCGAGATTCTGGTTCAGCCCACTCCGCCGGGAGCCAATGGTCATCATCAGTTCATCATACATGTCCTACAAAATAGAGACAGTGATACTCACTCTCAATTCATGTGTTGACTCTTTTTAAAAAAATTTTTTTATTTGTTTAATTACTTTTCAGTGTACTAGAATTCATTGTTTATGCACCACACCCAGCACTCCAAGCAATACGTGCCTTCTACAACACCCACCACTAGGCTGGCCCAACCTCCCACCCCCTGCCTCTTCAAAACTCACAAATTGTTTTTCTTTTTATTTTTTTAATAATTTTTAAAATTTTTTTAAATAAACATATTATGTATTATTAGTCCCAGGGTACAGGTCTGTAAATCGCCAGGTTTACACACTTCACAGCACTCACCATAACACATACCCTCCCCAATGTCCATAATCCCACCCCCTTCTCCCAAACCCCCTCCCCCCAGCAACCCTCAGTTTGTTTTGTGACATTAAGTGTCTCTTATGGTCTGTCTCCCTCCCGATTCCATCTTGTTTCATTTATTCTTTTCCTACCCCCCCCAAGCCCCCCATGTTGCATCTCCACTTCCTCATATCAGGGAGATCATATGATAGTTGTCTTTCTCTGCTTGACTTATTTCGCTAAGCATAATATCCTCTAGTTCCAGCCATGTCGTCAGAAATGGCAAGATTTCATTTCTTTTGATGGCTGCATAGTATTCCATTATAATATATATATATATATATATATATATATATATATATATATATCACATCTTCTTTATCCACTCATCTGTTGATGGACATCTAGGTTCTTTCCATAGTTTGGCTATTATGGACATTGCTGTTATAAACATTCAGGTGCACGTACCCCTTCGGATCACTACGTTTGTATCTTTAGGGTAAATACCCAGTAGGGCAATTGCTGGGTCATAGGGCAGTTCTATTTTCAACATTTTGAGGAATCTCCATGCTGTTTTCCAGAGTGGTCGCACCAGCTTGTATTCCCACCCACAGTGTAGGAGGGTCCCCCTTTCTCCGCATCCTCGCCAGCAAAAACCCTCAGATTGTTTTTCAGAGTCCATAGTCGTCTCTCATGGTTCATCTCCCCCTCCGATTTCCCTTAACTCCCCTCTCCTCTCCATCTCCCCATGTCCTCCATGTTATTCCTTACGCTCCACAAATAAGTGAAACCATATGGTAATTGACTCTCTCTGCTTGACTTATTTCACTCAGCATAATCTCATGTGTTGACTCTTTGCCGAAAGGCACGCTACCTACGAAGTCCACAACCCAGCCAAGAACAGTCCCTCAGGTATCGGACCAGTGGTGATACTCTCTATGCAGAGCACTGCCTATCTTTCTCATGATTCTCTTTGAAACTTCCTTCAGAAAAGATAAGCTTAATATTTACAAATTCCAAAGGATATGCAAAATATTGGCTACGGATGACGTGAGGTCGGTTTGACAGCTCTCTTCTCAGGGTATCAAAAGTTTATGGTAGGATGTGGGGTTAAAATGTTGAAAAGTTATTCATGTGGCTGAGGGAAATGTTAAGTGTAAATTCTAATTTTCTAATGTAATTCTAATTTTTATAGTGTTCTTAATATTTACATAATTTTAGAGTAATTGAATAAAGTATCTTCCACATTTTATCTGCTAAGTAATGATCAGATATTGGACTAAATAAAGAGCTGGAGAAACAGAGGAGTTTAATGTGAGCAAAATGTTTTAAGACTTAAAAAGGCAATGTTTTTGCCAAATGTGGTGGAGTAAATAAATAACTCTATAAACTGGAAAGACATTTTAGGAGATGATGATCCACCAAACACAAAATTTATTTCAACCATATGGACTTGATTAATGTATCATATTAAGGTTTAGCAGGCCAAAATGGCTCAATCTGGAAAAGTTCAACTTTAATGCCCATTTACAACTATGATGTTTGACTCTTCCACCTGACATTTAAGCACTGTTGGAAAACTGTCTAAGTGCAAAGTAGGGGCACCGGGCTTACGACATTGTGAAATGTTAGATAATGGAATGAGACAGTTAACATAAAAATGTTCTTTTTAAAATAAGAGCTATTTTATTTTCTCAAAAGGAAGAACTTGTGACCCTACGCTGGACTTACACTATTAATCCCTCAGTGATTCTCAGTAATGCAGAGAAACCTTAACACGTGTGTGTCACTGTACACCATTCTCTCTTAATGTAATTTAACTATGTTGCTTATCAACTGCTAAATTTCGCTGGTTTAATATTCCAGTTCTAATATCCCACATTGGATTTTTGCCTAGCAGCCTGATCTACGAGAGCAAATTAACCCCCAATTATTTCCTACTCCTGGAGGATGTTGGGAAATCAGTTTAGATTTCACCTACCTTTTAGTTTATTTTTTTCTGTTGGTCTGGTATTAAAACTGTGTCTCTCTTCCATTCAGACATGTATGAAAGATTAACTATAGTTTTGAACACCAGAGAAAAACGACTTTCTAAAAAATATTAGCTTGAGCATTTTTTCTTTAAAATAGACTTTTGATGGGGCACTTGGGTGGCTCAGTCAGTTAAGCAGCTGCCTCTGATTCAGGTCATGATCCCAGGACCCAGGGTCCTGGGATCAAGCCCTGATGGGGCTCTCTGCTCAGCAGGGAGCCTGCTTCTCCCTTTCTCTCTGCCTGCTCCGCTGCCTACTTGTGCTCTCTCTCTCTATCAAATAAACAAACAAACAAATAGTTTTTTGAGGTACACTACAATTGGAATAATAATAAAGTAAATGTCAGGAAAAAAAATCTTAGAAGTTTGAGAACACAATTTATTTTATCACATTAAACCTGGTAAAAGTTTCAGAAAATTTTCTAAGTGTTGCTTAAAATAAAAATTAGGACCTAAATGACATGAATTGTATAGAGAACAACCAAGGAAACATAGAAAATAATTTTTTCTTGACTTCTAGTTAGGATGCATCATTGAAGCTAAAATGTTGCTGGCAGAAAACCATACCTGAAGTTTGGATAGTTCCTGCATGGACGGCTGCTCAATCTGCAACTTGTCCCCACGCTTTTTTAATTCAATGATTCCTGCATCCAATTCCTTTAGCCCATCTTCAGCCTCTTGTATCGCCTATATAAGATTTATGATACTTTATTAGAACTTCCATAAGCAATTTCCCTCACGAAATGTGATTACTGTTTGTTCTATTACTTCTATTATTATACTTTTATACTATCTGTTCTTCTCTCCACATTAAATATTTTCAATGTCTACAAAAGGAGTCATTCTAATACAGCATAAAAACCATGGCCAACTAGTGTACAGGAAGGAGAAGGAGGTCCGTTATTATACCACAGTCAGCTACCTCATGGGTAAGGAAGCAGGAAGGACTTCACACGCAGCGCTGGGGGAACAATGGCTTCCTGAGCCAAATATGGGAATTGGTAAATAGAAACACCTGAAAAAGAAGCGTGACTTAGACATGGTTAGAAAAGGCACTGGCTTAGGATTTTTCTGGGGGAAACATGTTCTGGTTTCCTGAGATGCATTTCCTGGGAGAGAGATACAGTGAGGCAAGAGAAAAATACGTCACAGCATGGTCCTTCCCCTAAATCTCACTCTTTGTTTAGTAGAAAAGCAAGTGATAGGGGTGCCTGGGTGGCTCAGTGAGTTAAGCCTCTCCCTTCGGCTCAGGTCATGATCTCAGAGTCCTGGGATCGAGCCTCGCATCGGGCTCTCTGCTCAGCAGGAAGCCTGCTTCCTCCTCTCTCTCTCTCTCTCTGCCTGCCTCTCTGCCTACTTGTGATTCGTCGGTCAAGTAAATTAACAAAATCTTCCAAAAAAACAAAAAAAGAAAAAGCAGTGATTAACAATTATCAAAGTGGCTGCTGGCACTAGGCCTCGTCTTCCCAGTGTGAGTTCTGTAGGAACTCTTTGTAGTGGCCTTCAAGGAGCCTGAAGTCTGGTTAGGAAGCCCGAGTAAACACAGCAAAACAAAACAGGGGTGAATTCAATCAGGTATACCAATCAGGAATATCAATCAGGTATTCAGCTCGATGCAATTCATCTCTGTTAGAGGAGCCTGGATAAGAAATACAGGAGTGGATTCTGGGGTCATCCAAGTAGACTTTTGGAAGAAACACAATCTCAGCTGCCCTGAAGGAGGAAAAGAACATGGACTCCAGATGGCAGATGAAACACATGTGTCTTATTTTCTCCTTCCCAAATCACCGCTACAGCACAGCAAAAATTGCTTGCTTTTTGGTGCCCCTCCTGCCCATAAATCTACAAGGACAAAGAAACAGGAAAGAAAGCAATACCGACAACATTTTGAAAGCTGGAATTCAGAAGGATATGGGATAACTGACTTAAGAAATCTGAGAAAGCTGAATCCTAAGCTCACGGGAGAGCTCCATCACCAGACTTACAGGAACAGGAGTCTGGCGCTCTGGGTGGGTAGGGCGGGTGCCAGATAAGGACAGTTGGCAAAAAGCTTCTTAAAGAGCAGCGAAATTTCCAGAGCCTCTTTCTCACTCCATGTTACCCTTCTCCTTCTCTGGGAAAGATGGGGAGTTTATTTTCTAGAGAAGGTAAAGCAGACTCTGGACTGAGGGTCACCAGATAGAATAGCAGTGTTGAGTACTTGACTGAAAACAGAGGATACGTGACTGAATGCCCACAGAATGCTAAGTGAGGAGCCCTCAGATCTTCTAAGGTATTGGAGCCTGACCTCCGGTCTCCAGACAGGAGAGGAGAGAAAATGTATAAAGACCAATAGAAAAATCTAAAAGCTAGACACAAAGATTCTCCAACAAATAGCCTAAAAATCCAACATTCCTAAATCTCAAAACCATCAAGCCACATCCATACACAAAGTTCCCATTTGGCTGTTAATTCTCCATCCTAAACGTGAACAGATAGCCAGAGAATTTCCATAATCTCAGAAAAGCCACTAACATGAAAAGATGGAGACAGAAACAAACAACTAAAAGCAGGCTGAAGGGAAACACACTCTATGGGAAAAATAAAACTTTGGCCAAAAAATCACTAACATACGCAGATAGATTACAAAAGATAATGCATCTATTAGAAAAAGAACAGAATGCTACAAAAAATGGATCATTTAGAGAACAAGAATGGGCTCAGGGAAAATGAAACTCATGACAGCAGAAATATAAAACTCAGTAGGAAAGTTGAGAGTTGAAATCAAGGAAGTCTTCCAAAAAATAGAGCAGACTGTCTCTTGATAAAAGAATTAGAAGACTGGACCAGAATATCCAACATCTGCCTAAAAAGAGTTCCAGAAAGAGAGACAGATAAAATGGAGGACTGAAAAATATTAAATCATTAGACAATTTTCCGAAATGGAAAGAGGAGAGCTATCAAATAAAAAAAACAGCTTACCGAGCCTCCAGCCCCGTGGATAAAACTGACCCTTCCCAAGGTATATCACTGTGACATTTCATACCGCTGTGGGAATTGGAATGATTTTAGATTCCTCAAGCCAACATCAGAAGCTAGAAAACAATGAGATGCCTCAAAACTCCATAGAAAACTGATTTCCAGGCAGGAATTTTACAGTGAGCCATGTTACCAAGAAAGAGCGAACACAGTGTAAGATCGTTTTCAGATAGGCAAAATACTAAAAAATACATCTAGCATGCATCCTTTCTTAGTGAGGATATGTAACAAAACAAGGAAGCAATATAATAAAGATGGCCTTGAGACTCAGAAAAGAGAAGATCCAACGGAGAGAGAAGTGATGGAAATTCTCAGAAGAGTGGAAAAGGGAGAGATCCCTGGAAGTCAACTTGGCACCAGCTTGTGCGGACAAGTCTGTTCTAGATCAGAATGACATTGCTCAAAGGATGAATATATTGAGAAATATCATCCTTATGTCTCCTGCTATAATTATCTTTTTAACTAACAAGGGTAGGGGTGAAATTAGCACTTTTTTTTTTTTTGGTGGCTTTCTATTTATTCAGAGAAATAGTCTAGCTATTTATTTTTATCTGTGGGAATCATTTTAGTGATCCTGGTCAATAATTAGTAAAAATGTTATTTGTGATCATACATACATACTCTATATTTCACCTCCGAAATTCAAAGCAAATCATTGCTACAGCTGCTGAAGTCTTTTTTGGAATCGGGCATGTTAAAATCTTGGATATTAAAATCCAAGAATGAAAAAGTAAAAATTTTTTTAAAAGTTCCTTTCAAGTTTAAGTTTCAACATAGAAGAATTTTTTTTTTTTTTTAAATTTGGGGGAAATGAGAGATTTGTTTTAAAAAGCAGATGAAATTATGGTCAAGAAAAATAAACATTCACATAATTTAGCAAATTATTTTAGGTAATTTTACAGATGGATGGATAGACAGAATGACCTCTATTTCTATCTAGAGGGATATATCAGGGGATTTCTATCACAGATGATTCTCTATAGCCTACTCATAGAACCCTTAGAGGTCTACTGAAATTAGGAAATTCTATTAAAACACATAATTACTTAGCTTGGGAAACAGGAGATAGACTGTGTAACATCCTTCCCGTCTCCCCGCTGTTTTCAATGACATCACTGGAGTTAGAATTCTTTTTCCTTCTCCTCAGTGCAGCTACAAGAAGCCTCTAGAGGCACATCCTGCTTCCTGACCTGACACGGTCTTGTCCGGGAAGCAGGGCTGGGCACGGACACTCATTCTCACCTTCAAAGCATCCCAGGGACTCTGCACTGCCAGTGGTCTCCAAGGTGAGTGCAAGGACCCACGTGTATGAGATGACTGGTGAGGATGAAACACTACATTTTTCCTTTCTATGCAACCACATTCTTCTGAATTTTCATTTGTGTATATGCTTTATAACAAAGTACCTGCTTATAATTCATAAATAAGCTAATATTCATATACTTTGGGGGTGTGCTTATTCTTTTAAACTAATGAGATATGCCATCAATAAAGTTTAGAAACCACCGGTTTGTGGAATAAAGTTTAAATTTCTCTGACATTCAAAAGGCCCCACAAGTTGCCTCAAATGTACTCATCCAAACTTACTTCCCCTCAATTGTTTTCATTCATCATCAATTCAGCATTTAGCTGAATAAGGATAACTTGCTTTTCTAAGATATATTTGTAGATATAGCTCCTGTATTATTATCTAAGGATTCCTTGCTTTTCTCTGGAAGTGCTCTGAATTGTCTACCACTTAAGCCTTTGTTCATTTTGTCCTCTTGGCTTGGATATCTTTCTTCCCAGTCTCTGTGTGTCCAAACTTCTCAGTCTGGTTCCAATTTTCTTTTACAAAATTTCCCCAGATCCTACCTCTGCTGGGGGCAGTTGGCCCTTCTTCTGAATGTCCATAGTGCTTTATCTGTATCACCCCAGGACAGTCTGACTGTCTGCCCTGCGTCCCTGAGACTCCTGTCTAATCTCAGGGTTAGGTGGCAAACTTCTTCATGTCATCATCTGCCACCGACACCTTTACCTATCTCCTAGTTCCGTACAGAGAGAAGTGACAGATTCCATGTCGCCTGGCCCGTCACTCAAACATGACACTTAGAGACAAAATGTATGACAAACAAAAATATTATAGCAAGGGGCGCCTGGGTGGCTCAGTGGGTTAAGCCTCTGCCTTTGGCTCAGGTCATGATCTCAAGGTTCTGGGATGGAGTCCCGCATCGGGCTCCCTGCTCAGCCGAAAGCCTGCTTCCCCTTCTCCCTCTGCTGTTCCCCCTGCTCATGCTCTTTCTCCTTTTCTCACTTTCTGTCTGTCAAAAATATAAGTTCTTTAGTAACAATGTTATAGCAAGCCACTAGTCTTTTATAGAATATCTGAAATCTCCTACCAAATCCGAACAACTCTATGCATTTGCTCTTCTAGAAAAAGGTGGTTATAAATACCTCTATTTGCTCTGCCACAGGCTGTTCAAACACATTTGCCAGTTTCTGCAGAATGATGAACTTGTTGTCAGCCAGCGACGTGCACAGCACCTTCAGATCATTCTAAAGAGGAAAAAAATGAGAAGATTTAATATGAGTCTGGGAATTCAGAATGGTTCTAAGTATAACACACATCCTTAGAAATAATGTATTGTTGTAGGAATTTAATGTCAAGAAGAAACAATACTATCCTGGGAAAAGGAGAAAGTAAGTGGTGACAATTTAAGTGTTAAAACTGACTTTTGAAGAATTTGTTACAGAAAGCATTTTTTAAACACAATACAAATGATGACGAAGTATACAAATAAAAAGCAATGCTAGCCACCCTAATCTTGTTGATACATTTGAAATCAATGCACACATTTAAACACTGCACTGGAAATACTACCCTAATGACTTCTATTTACTGAAAGAGCCTACAGCTGCTACCCTTACTTGGGAAAAAATAGGATCCTTTTATTTCATTTCAAGTTATTTGGTATTTTTTACTTCGCATGGAAGTCCGAGTATTATTTAAAACTACATCTTAAATTTAACAAAAAAATGTGATTCTTAAGAAGAATATAATTCCTTCTTTCCTCTCCCTTCATTCCCTCTCTCTCAGACTTCCTTTTCTCTATTTTCAGAGAATTTGCCCAAGCTTATAAAAAGCCACCCAGAAGTGTAGAAAATAAATTTTATCCATGATGACCAAAGACATATGAAGAGACAACACAAAAAAGACCTAGCAAAGCCTTTTGTTCATAAAGATCTCTCACTTAAAAGTCCACGTATATTTATACTGAGTTATGTTTATACAAAAAAAGTTAACTATCAGAATTTTGGTCCTCAGTTCTACAGGAAATAATAAACTAGAGCAAAATTTGAATGATATAATTCCCAGCTTCCCCCCCTGAAACGTCAGGAAACATATACGACGGGTTGGCTGTTCAGTGGAAGCTGAAATTGGACTCATCACATCCTCTTCACTGGGGGTTGCTGATCTATACACAAGGACACATCATCAAGATGCAAAAATCTGTCTACCTACAAAGAGAAGGATGATCACACCCAAGAAGAAGAAAGCATCTTTAAGGTTGTATGCCCGCCTTTTAACAAAATGCGAGTCTAGAAAACAGAACAGTGGGTGGACTATGCAGCAAAATAAGAAAAAAGGAAACGAAAAAAATTGCACATGAACATTAGAGAAAAGCACATGATCCAACAGGGCAATAACTGTCATTAACCAAAATGCAAACCAGTCTGCAAGCCTTGCTGCAGATTCACTAGGAAACTGTTGTAACAGTCCTGGAAAAATGCTGCCAGAAGCAAGGTTTTTGCTTATGAATTATAGCAATGTTTGTATTATTCAACTGTGCTCATGGTGAGGCCATGTGGGCCGTTAGAATGATGACATATTATTTATCTGTTTGTATGCCTGGGAAAAGATGTTTCCATTCATTTGAACAAATTCAAAAGAAAAAGTCTCTACTAGAGACATATATTTAGAACATTAATTCAGCTCATCTAAATGAGTAGATAATTCTAAATAATATATCATGGGTTAGAAATGAAGATCGTGGGGGCGCCTGGTTGACTTGGTTGGAAGAGCATGTGACTCCTAATATTGCGGTCATGAGTTCAAGCCCGACGATGGGTATAGAGATTACATATACAAATAAATAAACTAAAAAAGAAAGAAAGAAGAAAGACTGTAGATCTATTTCCTGTACATCATCTTTATTTTTTTAAAAACATATTTTCTGTCTTAATTATATTCTACTCAACGTAATAGAAAACAGAGTTCACATTTCTGGAGGTCTCACTAATTATTGGAAAGGACCAGTCAAGAAGACACTAAAGCCAAGAATACAACTAATCTAAAAATTACTAAACAAGAGATTTGAGAGGTGTTAATAACGACATGGATGTTGGTACTTTATTTTTTTAAAAGATTTTATTTATTTATTTGGCAGAGAGAGACAGCAAGAGAGGGAACACAAGAAGAGGGAGTGGGAGAGGGAGAAGCAGGCTTCCTGCGAAGCCCAATGTGGGACTCCATCCCAGGACCCTGGGATGATGATCTGAGCCGAAAGCAGATGCTTAAAAACTGAGCCACCCAGACACCCAATGTTTTTTAAAAAGATTTTATATATGTATTTGAGAGAGAGAGGATGTGCATGTGTACAAGCACAAATGGGGGAGGGGCAGAAGGAGAGGGAGAGGCACAAGCAGGCTCCCCACACAGTGGGGGGGGGGCTCATCCCAGGACCCTGAGATCATGACCTGAAATTAAGTCACATGCTTAATGAACTGAGCCACCAAGGCACCCCATGGATGTTGATATTTTCTTAAAAATGAAAATGCAAAGGCTTTAACTGTTTTTTGTTACTATGCATATGACACAGCAGGATAATTAAGGTGTCTCCACATTATACAAATATCAGAAATCACAAATTTTATCATATGGTCACTGGCACTGATTGTAGGGCATTAAAGAGGCAGGATTATTGCTTTATGAGAAACAGGTACATCAAAGGTTTCAAGTTTTTGAATCATCTGTGCTGTCTCACTCATTTAAAAAGAATTCTTTCTTTTTTTTTTTTTCAGTTTTTAAATAACTTAAAATGCCCAATCATAAAAATGTCCAGTAAATTTATTTGGGATTAAGTCTCTAGGTAAAAACATTTTTAATAGAATAACTGATGATTAACTTCTTTTGATTCCATAGAGATAATATACATTTACATAACATCAACATGTTCTTCCAGATTCTCTGCTGGGTAGAGGATAATGTTACCAGTCTGGGAAAAGCTAATACTCAAAAGTTAAGTGGAAGACAAAGGCATACCATTCCATTAACTACCGAGCATGGACAGCATACCAGGTGCTTGATGCAAAGTAAAATAAAATGGTTTACGACTTGACCTTTAATTATATTAACATTGGAACTATTTCTTTCAACTAAATTGGAACACAAACATTTTGAAATGTCAGCTGCTGTCCGTGAGCGGGCCACCAACAAGTAGAAACTTGTTGGAAGAAGAAAAATAGAGAACGTGATTTAAAGACAATTTCATAATTGTATGTTCTTCTCTTGGTCCTCTATAGAAAATCAGTTCCAGAGTATTCATGCTTTGTTCATATTTTACTCTGACTGGTTATAATTACGAATAAAAACTTAAAAGGGCTGAAGACACTAGCATAGTAAATGCAATTTGTAAAGGGAAATATGCTTCTAAGTGATACAAACATTTGTACCTTTAACCACCCCCCCATTCATGGTTGATAGACCAACTAGAATGCTGTTAAAACTCAGCACATTATTTTATGAAAGGTGGATTTTAGAGTAATGATACAAGTTTCCATCAATTGTACGTACAAGTTTTGCTGATTTTAGACAGATGATGTATATGTGGGCATGCAATCAGATCTTGCATCCAAAACAAAATACCCAAATAAGAACCCCAACTTTTCTGATTCCAAGTGAAATGTGCTTTCTTCTCTATGAGCTCTACAACCTAACCTCTACAAATGCAAATACCTGGTCTAGGTCATTCCCTGAAGCCATAGTCAAGCATATCCAAATGTCTACTCTGAGTAGTCAGCTGAGTATCTTAACTCTAGTATCTTTGTCCATCCAGCCTAGCCCATGGGTCAATGGCACTGCTCTGCACCAAGCCTGTCAGCCGGGGTCTCTGGACTTCCTCAGCAGTGTCCTTTTCTCTCATTCCCCATATCCAACCCCCACACAAATCTGCTCTTGTTGATTTTGCTTTCAAAATACATCGTGAAGAGGTCTACTATTCTTCATCACCCCTGTAGCACCCTAATGATATAAAATATAAAAATATTCTTTGAGTCAAATCCCGGCTCTAGTTCTTGATGGCTAAATAATCTTAGAGAATTAATTTAACTTTTATATTGGTTTCAGATTATGTATGTTATAATGAATACTCCTATTAATAGTGACAACGATAACAAAACTGACTGAGTAACTTACTATGTTTCAGACATCGTTCAAACTGTTTTACACATTGTAACCAATTTTATCCTCAAAGTACTCCTGGAGACCAGAGCATGAGTGTTACTCTAATAAGCCTTAGAGACACAGCTAAGGGTATATAGTAGTAGGGGACAAAGTCAGAATTTGAACCCAGGAGGGATGGTTTTGGAGGCTGCTCTTAAATTTTGCAAAATTAATATAAGAACAATGCTTAGCTAAGAGGTATGTCGTGAAGATTAAAGACAAAAATACAGGTGAAAATTCTTTGTGAATAAAAAATGCTACACAAATTATTCTAATTTTCCTTTGTAGTTTTAAGAACACTACTGAATGGCAGTGATGATTTGTCCCTTTAGATGAATATCTAGGGAATTCCACATTTCTTGACTGATGCTACACCTGACACTCTAACAGTATTTTTTACAAATCAAAATTTATATCAAACTCTTGGTCCAAATTACATGTTATCTATTTTATAAATCTTATACAATTGTTAAAAATCAAACTCCATTAGGAGCTCCTGGGTGGCTTAGTTGGTTGAGCGTCTTACTCTTGATTTCAGCTCAGGTCATGATCTCAGGGTTGTGAAATTGAGCCCTGCATCAGGCTCTGTGCTGGGTGTGAACCCTGCTTGGGATTCTCCCTCTCCCTCTGCTCCTCCCCTTATCTCTCTCTCTTCCCTCTCTCTATAAGTAAACAAATAAAGAAAGAAAGAAATCTCAATTAAAACTTAAGTATTCCCAAAAGATTACTTTATTAGGAATGTAAATCAACTCAAAGTTTATCAATAGCAGGTGCCTAGGTGGCTCAGTGGGTTAAGCCTCTGCCTTCAGTTCATGTCATGATCTCAGGGTCCTGGGATCGAGCCCCACATTGGGCTCCTTCCCTGCTCAGCAGGGAGCCTGCTTCTCCCCCTCTCTCTGCCTGCCTCTCTACTTGTGCTCTCTCTGTCAAATAAATAAATAATTCTTTAAAAAAAAGTTTATCAGTGGCTTTGGCATTTGCTGAAGTTTATAGTCAGAGGAAAAGTTTCATAAGCAGACAATTAGTCAGCTGGCAATGGAACGCGAGTCTAGGGCTTACAGGCAATAA
Source organism: Mustela lutreola (assembly GCF_030435805.1). Classification (NCBI taxonomy): domain Eukaryota; kingdom Metazoa; phylum Chordata; class Mammalia; order Carnivora; family Mustelidae; genus Mustela; species Mustela lutreola. Next base: position 14,426,889 of record NC_081295.1, on the reverse strand, counting down.
ATCTGAGAAGTTAGGATTAGGAAGTAGCACGGTAAATATTTTTTTAAGATTTATTATATATATATATATATATATATAGGGAGAGAGAGAGAGAGAGAGAGTGAGAAAATATGGGGAGAGGCAGAGGGAGAGAGAGAATTCCAAGTAGACTCTGCCGAAAGTACAGAGCCTGAAGTGGGGCTCCACCTCATGACCCTGAGATCACGACACAAGCTGAAATCAAGAGCCGGATGGTTAACTGACTGAGCCACCCAGATGTCCCAATTGTGTATGTTTCTAATGCAGAAGCAGGCCATAGCCATTCTCAGTGGCCCATGGGCACTAGAGTCTAAGGTCCTGTATTGTGGCTCTTCCCACATATTTCTTTGGTCATATGTTTTTAATAAATTTTGGTCATATGTTTTAAATTCCAATTATCAATTGAAAATTATAATTATAGTCATATAAATTACAGGTTGAATTTAACGTTACATTCAGCCCTTAGTTTACTTGGTTGGTTTTCTCAACCCTTCATTTCTAGGAACATAAGCCTCTTAGTTTCCTCATCCTAGAGTTCTAGTCCCTTCTTTTTCTTTTTCTTTTTTTTTTAATTAATTAATTTATTTATTTGACAGAGAGAAATCACAAGTAGATGTGGGGCAGGCAGAGAGAGAGAGAGAGAAGCAGGCTCCCTGCTGAGCAGAGAGCCCGATGCGGGACCCGATCCCAGGACCCTGAGATCATGACCCAAGCCGAAGGCAGCGGCTTAAACCACTGAGCCACCCAGGCACCCCCTTCTTTTTCTATAATGTTCTTGCTCTTCATAGTACTTTTGAAAAAAAAAATAGGTCTATGTCATACCTCAGTAAGACATCCTGCTTGTTACTGAATATAGCTAGAGTATTATCAACCATCTCTTGATGATGTCTTACCTGGAAATTCAGTATTTGCTGAAGTCTTTCCTTCATCTGATGACAGCGCTGATTTACTACTGAGTCTAGCAAGGACAACCTGCCCAAAAGACAACCCAAAGTGTCTTCAATGACATCCCGGTTATCACCATTCTCTGGAAATGCTTGAGAAAACAAGTTCCTGTTCTTATCCATTTCTTCAGACATTTCTTTAATATCTTTGGCAAGAGTCTAGGGTTGATAAAAGAGAAAGCACATTTCAGTGTTTGGATCTATGAATCTATATACACATCAAGTCATTTCCTCAGAGAAAGCCCACCATATCTCTCTTACTACTCAGTGGTAACTATATCTAAGGTAAGTTGACCCACTTCCACAAATATTAGGCAAGTTGCTGCTGGAGAAATTTTTCTCAGAAATTTTACATCATTAGCTAATAATATGTATTTGATGAAAGGTAAGATTTGTAAAGGGCTATTTAGAAACACTATTTTTAGCCTGTGTTTCATGTAAAGAGAGTTTGCAATACACAACAAGGTTCTACAAAGAATCTTCCATTTTTTTTTCTTCCTCCTACATACACAAGATAGAGGATAAAAATGCAAAACATGAGTATCTCTGGGAGCTTTTTATATCAGGCAGTTCACTTTGGTATTATGCAGCTTAGAAATATACCTAATTTGTACTTTATTAGAACTGTTTTATGTTGACCTTCCTTATACATTAATTATCCAACACCAAAATTTCAAGTGCTTTGTAATATCACATACTCACAGACATCAGCTGCCAATCTTACCTCTTGGTTGAAGAGGCAAGCTTCCGTTTCTTCTGGTAAAAGTGCTGTGGCAACAAATAAACGTTCCTCAACATCATCCAACCATGTAGACGTAGCTGAGACCCCATCATACAACTTCTGTTCCAAGTGAATGTTCTGCCTTTTTGTCCCCACACCCTGAGAGAAAGGGAGAGCATAGAATTAATTATAGCGCTTTGAGGACTCAAAGAAAAATACCAGGATGAGATGTGAGGGTCCAGTGGCTCTGCCCTTCAGGGCTAATCACGAGTGCTGGGTCTCGACCAGTCATGCCCAGAGGTGGAACAGCTTCAGGGAGACCAAGATCCATAAGCAAGCCAAGAGTGCAGCCCTACCTGAGATGAAACCTCCTCAAAGGCCTGGTTCAATCCATCCAGCAAAGATGTCACTGCAGATCTGTCTTGGGTCTGTCCATCTCCTTTGTATAGTGGCACACCAGACAAGAGTCGATTCGGCCTGCTGTAGAGCTGTAGGCAAACAGGTGCACTTATTTAACAGCATATGTACTCTGTTTAGGTTTCATCATCTAGCATTACATATTGAAGCACATGCTGGAGAAAGTGTCCTTATAAAAAGCTCTTCTAGAGAAATATGACCTCTTTAATATACCACGTCCACTAAACATGGTGCCCAAATTCAGCGATGGCAATGTTTCCACTGATGGACTTAAAAAAAACCAAAGTGGTGGGGAAAATGCTTGAACTCTATCATGGTCTTCCTCTCAACTTGTTTTCTTGGTTTTACACTATCCATGATGAAATTATCCATCCTAGATACCAGATCTAGACTTGATCCTTATGCTTTCTTCATTCACTCAACCTCCCCTACACTCTTGTAGGCACACACACAATACCTGATAAAGACCATGGTGTTGCTTAGCCCTCTGACTTTTAAAAGATGTTTCCCATCAAACTCAGTCCTATAATTTATAAAATGTCTCATTCTCACTTTGCCTTTCAGGCTTATTACTCATTATCCTCTAAACATGCCCAACTCATTTCCCACTGTAACGAGAACACCTACAACATAACACCTCTTTAAAATCCACTTCCTTAAATTACACACCTACTACCAGTAAACAAAACTGTCAGGAAAGTAGTATGAAAAAGGAGGGACTGTGGAGTTGGACAGACCGCATCCAAATCCCAGCTTTGCCTCTTCTTAGACACAAGACCCTGAGAAATCATCTAATTTCTCCAAACCTTAGTTTACAGATCTACAAAGCAGAGGTAATGTCACCCTCACCACAGTGTTGTTAGAAATAACACCTAGAACACAAAATATGTTCACTAAGTGATCATCACCCTTTCTTCTTGGCAACTCTTACAGCCAAATTGCTTCTTCCTCACCTTTTGTCTCACCTCATCACGCCAAAGAGAAGAAAACCACCTCGGAGGCACTTTGTACAATGAGTAGTAATTATGGAAAGAAAGCACTCAAATGTCAAAAAAGGCCATAAAATAAAGAACATTCGATGTTTTCCATTTCCAGTTCCCAAGGGCAATGAGCTATGGACCTGAACCTAAACTTGAACTGTTCGGGGTTCACAGAGGCATGTCAGTGGCAGCAGGCAGGGCTCTTGTGGTAGGCTCCCATGGAGGATGCCGGGGTTACAGCACAGCATTGACAGAAGACATAGCTCTCTGAGATAAGGGTGATCATGGATAAGACACCCAGGAAGTCTGCAGTGCTGCATGAACCACTCAGATGCTCTAGGCTGGAGGACAACAGGTGGAATCCAGGGGGTGAGCATTTAACTGACAGAGAATATTTGCTGATTATTACTAGAAATACCTTGGATTTATCTGATCTAGGATAGTCAGAGAAGACTGCACTTCCTGATGTAGGACTGTAAATATCCCTTATAGTCAAAGGAATGGGGAATACTAGAACATGAAGGTGAGCTAGTGGTCAAGACTAGGAGACCCACCTCGGAAATCAAGAATTCAGACTATGAGTCTAACTGCTCGGGATGTGGAGAAAGATTAATTCAAACAGGTAGGAAGTCCATGTGGAAGCTACAAGGCACCACGTGCCAGGGTGGTAGAGGATTCTGGAATAACTACCTTCAAGAATGGAGTGCTCTATGCTGCCCAGGGCCACTGCTGGTGGCTATGCATGTGGACAGTGACAAAGAAGGATCCTGATCAGAGCAGGAGAGGAGTGAGAAAGGGTGGCATGCACAATAGTAAAATGAGACAGACACGCATGGCTCTGGCACTGATGCATGGCTCCCCACAGATAAGGGGACACATTGTGACCTTAGGACTATCTCCTTTTCAGGTAGTCCTGGCAAGCTGTATCTGCTTTCTTTATAGAGCCTGCTCTACCAGCTCCTGCCTTTCATGCCTCAGATGCACTCCAGTTACTGACATTCTTCCATTCCTGGGTTCAGCCTCTCCCAGCACTGAAGTTAGCCCTAGTCAGATCAGTGAGACAACAGCAGCTGCCTCAGATCCACAGAAAAGGACCTCAACTTTACTCTGATAACACTACTGTCACAGAATCACTGAGATGAGCACTGTGGGGCCATGACCCAGGACTAGACTTCTATCTTCAAAATCCTGGTGGGCCACAACTGTGGTAAACATCACAGGCAAGCTGGGTTCCGACCTCATGCAATACCTCTCTACAGGGTTGATTCCTCTGACTCTCAAATGTTCTCTGGCTTCTGCTTATAGTGAGCTAATAGTTATTATCTACCTAGAACCTTCTGTTGCTATTTTCAGTTCCACTGGACTTGGCTTGCTTTGTCAAGTCCAATGTCACACAGTACTTGTCCATCTCAGGAACAAGCTTACAGATGGGCCAGTAACTATTCTAGCAGGCCACTGACTTCCCCTTCCTTTTAGATCCACTGATGTCCCAACATGTTTCTCATTAAGATCGTCTGAAGCCATTAAGTCCTGGAAATAGCAATGGAAAATAAGATAACTTGACAATTTACTTCTAGTAAAATAATCAAATTTGTTGCGTTTCTCTTGTCCTAGATGCGTATATTCTTGCTTATAACCTTTATTTTCAAGATTGTGGAAAAAAAAGGGGGGCCGTTAATGATTTACACTAATGAGTCATCAGATAGTAATCATCTCTGAGGAAAAGAGTATCTAGAAATCAAATGAATTTACACATATAAATATATAATTATTAAGAGAAGCACGAAACATGCTTGCTAAGAAAAATATAAAGATGAATGATTTCTTTTATGTCTTATACTTGAATTGATAATGAAATTATAGATTACTGCACATATATATTCCATTAGCATAAGCTATACACATTTTATATTAGTTAATATATAAAATCAAAATGTTTGGATACCACTTGCTCCTGTTCCTGTTCCAGAACATTCTGTAGTAGCTTCTGCTTGGTACTAAATTCTTGATGTAGGCTTTCCCATTTCATTCTCATCTGGTCTTCAGCAGCTGATTTCTCCCCTTCCATCCCCAACTCCTGGGATAACACATCAGGTTTTTCGCTATTAGAAGAATAAATAATCTAAGTTTACAATGTGTACAAAAAGGCATTAAGTTCTAGGTAATTTACTGTATGTATTAGATCTGACCTCTAAGATTGGAACTAGATTATTTTAGTCATTAGCTTACACTTTCAAACTATCAATTAAAATAGAAAATTTGAGACCAACCATAAACAAATATATTCTTAGCTTATACTATAAGTGAACTATGAGGACAATAATGATTTAACAATTCATGGAAAATAGCTCAGTATTACAGATGTAAGGTAATTTTAACATTTACAATCAGAAAATGTACAATTAGACTAGTGTCCTTCATCAAACAGCTCAGAGAATAATTAAAAAAACCCTAAAAATGCCACTTAGTCTACTGAGAGCTTTTATCCTGAGTCCAGAGAAAATGCTACAGACAAAGTCAGGACGTGGAACAGAAGTACAGAGGGAGAAAGGAAGGCATTGAGTATCATCCTTATTAAGGCAGCAGGGGGGCATCGAAGATTATGGCTTTGTGGGAGACAGATCTGGGTTGAGATCTCTGCCCCAGCATATTTGATCTATGACTTTGAGTAATTCGCTTCAATTCTCTGACTCTCAATTATCTCATCTTCACAATAAAGATAGTACCTATCTTACAGAAGTATAAGAATTTAGAGAAGATATGCACAATGCCTAGAACCCTACCAGGAACATAATAGCCAATTGATAAATGGGGTCTAATGATAAGAGTCTGGGGGACCCAAGTTCCAAATAGATCCTAGTTTTTCAAGACTTTTAAAGAGCTAACTAGAGGGATGCCTGAGAGGCTCGGTCAGTTAAGCATCTTCCTTTAGCTCAGGTCATGATCTCATGGGTCCTGGGATAGAGCACTGGCATATAGGACTCCCTGCTCAGGGAGTGTCTGCCTCTTTCCCTCTACCACCCTCCCTGCTCCAGCCTGTTTATGCTCTCTCTGTCATATAAATAAATAAATAAAATCTTAAAAAGTAATAATAAAACTCAAGGATTTGAACAAAATCTTTAAAAAATCTTAATAAAAAAAGACCTAACTAGAATTATGTCATCTGAAAGACATACCACATTATAATTAATATTTCGACAGAACTTTTCCTTAAGTGAAAAAAAATAACAAGTTCATTAGCAGGATAATACTATACACTACCCTGAAATCTACTCATCTCAGAAGTATTGAGTACAATAGTTTCTTCAGGTGAGCCTGCTGAAGTAAGTCTTTAAAAATTATCTATAAGGCTATAATGCAGGATATGCCACTTCTAGGATACAACTTAGAGAATCTCCCCAACCTGATCAGTTAGAGAGACCCAGGAAAGTTAATGTCAGCAACGCTGGTAATAGCAAAAAAAAAAAAAAAAAAAAAAAGGTGGAGCAAGGTAAATGCCCATCAGTTAAAAAAAAATGGGTAAACAAGTTATTGTCACAAGATAAAATACAATTAAGCAGTTAAAATGAAAGAACATGAAAGAACTCGATCTATATGTATTAACATGGATTGGCTTTAAAAAGTAATAGCGGTCAGGGGTGCCTGGGTGGCTCAGTGGATTAAGCAGCTGCCTTCGGCTCAGGTCATGATCTCAGTGTCCTGGGATCGAGCCCCGCATCGGGCTCTTTGCTCAGCGGGAGCCTGCTTCTCTTTCTCTCTCTCTGCCTGACTCTCCGCCGACTTGTGATCTCTCTCTCTCTGTCAAATAAATAAATAAAATCTTAGGAAAAAAAAAAAAGTAATAGCGGTCAATGTACAGAAATCAGTTGCTTTCTTATACACCAACAATGCAAATATAGAAAGGGAAATCAGATAATCAGTTTCATTTACTATAGCACCAAGAACCGTAGAATACCTTGGAATAAACCTAACCAAAGAGGTAAAGGACCTATACTCAAGGAACTACAGAACACTCATGAAAGAAACTGAAAAAGACACAAAAAGATGGAAGAGCATTCCATGCTCATGGATAGGAAGAATAAACTTTGTTAAAATGTCTATACTGCCAGAGCAATGTACTTTCAATGCCATCTTGATCAAAATTCTACTGGCATATTTCAAAGAGCTGGAACGAACAATCCTAAACTTTGTATGGAACCAGAAAAGACCCCGAATTGCTAAGAAAATGTTGAAAAAGGAAAATAAAACTAGGGGCATCATGTTGCCTGATTTCAAGCTTTACTAAAAAGCTGTGATCACCAAGACAGCATGGTACTGGCACAAAAACAGACACATAGAACAGTGGAACAGAGTAGAGAGCCCAGATATGGACCCTCAACTCTAGGGTAAAATAATCTTTGACAAAGCAGGAAAATATATCCAGTGGAAAAAAGACAGTCTCTTCAATAAATGGTGCTGGGAAAATTGGACAGCTATATGAAGAAGAATGAAACTCGACCATTCTCTTAACCATACAGAAAGATAAACTCAAAATGGATAAAAGATCTTAAAGTGGAGAAGGAATATATCAAAATCCTAGAGGAGAAAATAGGCAGTAACCTCTTCAACATTGGCCACAGCAAATTCTTTCAAGACATGTCTCCAAAGGCAAAGGAAACAAAAGTGAAAATGAGCTTTTGGGGCTTCATCAAGATCAAAAGCTTTTGCACAGCAAAGGAAACAATCAAAAAAACAAAGAGGCAACCTATGGAATGGAAGAAGATACGCAAGTGACACTAGAGTCACAGGGCTGATATCCAAGATCTATAAAAACTCCTCAAACTCAACACACACAAAACAGATAATCACACCAAAAAATGGGCAGCAGACATGAACAGACACTTCTCCAAAGAAGACATGCAAATGGGTAACAGGCACATGAAAAAAATGTTCATCATCATTAGCTATCAGGGAAATTCAAATCAAAACCACACTGAGATACCACCTTACACTAGTTAGAATGGCCAAAATCAACAAGACAGCAAACAAGTGTTGGAGAGGATGTGGAGAAAGGGGAACCTCTTACACTGTTGGTGGGAATGCAAGTGGTGCAGCCACTTTGGAAAACAGTGTGGAGATTTCTTAAGAAATTAAAAATAGAGCTGCCCTATGACCCTGTGATTGCTCTACTGGGTATTTACCCCAAAGATACAGATGTAGTGAAAAGAAGGGCCATCTGTACCCCAATGTTCATAGCAGCAACCGCCACAGTCATCCAACTGTGGAAAGAATCAAGATGCCCTTCAACAGACGAATGGATAAAGAAGATATGGTCTATATATACAATGGGAATGTTATGTCTCCATCAGAAAGGATGAATACCCAACTTTTGTATCCACATGGATGGGACTGGAAGAGATTATGCTGAGTGAAATAAGTCAAGCAGAGAGAGTCAATTATCATATGGTTTCGCTTATTTGTGGAGCATAAGGAATAACACAGAGGACATTGGGAGATGGAGAGAAGTGAGTTGAGGGAAATTGGAGGCTGAGAAAAACCATGAGAGACTGTGGACTCTGAGAAACAAACTGAGGGTTTTGGAGGGGAGGGGGTGGAGGGTTAGGTGAGCCTGGTAGTGGGTATTAAGGAGGGCACGTATTGCATGGAGCCCTGGGTATGGTGCATAAACAACGAATTTTGGATCACTGAAAAAAAAATGAAATAAAATAAAATTTTTTAAAAAGTAACATTGGGTGAAAGAGTGCTAAAATCATGTTGGGACTTCTAATTTCATTTGTCACGGTAGTCTCTGGCATTTTCTGTGTGTTTTTAAAAAATAGTTTTAAAGTCTTAATGAAATTAAATTTCTTTATTGTGATGTCCTTTGTAATGGTGGATGGTAGCACATCATTTTTAATTCATTTATGTTTGTATAACAATCTAGTATATAACTAGGGGATAAACTTAATCACTGACACATGTAAAATGCCAGCAGCAAATCAGTCTTAAATGAGAACAAAACCTTTTATATCCCATGAAAAATATTCTTTCCCTTTGATGTTTATATCAATTAACGTCCAGCTGAGTTTCCTTATCTATCCTTCAACAGTTCTATACATCACATAGTACTTATTCTTTATAAATTTGTACACTGGAAACAAATCATCCTTCCACAGAGGTTTTCTTACACAAACTACTTCATATATTTGATAGTCTTAGAAATCAGCTAATAAGTTAAAATATGAATACAAGGACTTTTTTCCCCTAGCAATGTTATTCTGTTCTTTTAAAATAATATGATATTCATTTGGTTTCTAGAAATTGCTTATTTTATGTTTTTTTTTGTTTGTTTGGCTTATTTATGCAGATGCTTGAAAGGAATGACTGAACTGTAATCAAACTGATTTACAGGTGACTTTTCTAAAGATTTTATATAAAAATTTAAAAATGTGTGAAATTTATCAAGTAGTCATGAAGTGGATCCTGTGTAGAAAGGCAGCACTGCACTGGGAATTTCTCTTTAAAATATTTTTGTATTTGAAACAGCAATTTATAGTTGTTTGTCTTTCATCTGGGTCCTTTCCAAAGCTAAAGGCCAAGGAAAGAAAATATCATGGCAAGAAAGTTGCAGAAGATTCCTACTGTTGCTTTTTGTAACTATTCATATGATGAGAAGGCAATGTGTGAATGGGTTCTTTGTAAAAATAGAGTTTGGCAAAAATATGCAGAAAATTGTGAAGGATGAATAAATGTTCTAGAAGAATTAGAGACAGAATAGAAAATGAAAAGCGAAGGTAGGTCTTGATTCAGAGTCGGTGTGGAAGAAACAGTGTTTCTCATGTTGTCTTTATACAGAAACACATATTTTTGGCCTTATCTGTATTTGTAAGCATGATGGACCATCAGGATTTTGAAAACTCTTTTACATTTTAACACAATTTTTACAGTTTCAAGATTATTATAGTGGAATTCCTGACTAACCATGTCACAATAGTTTTCATTTGTATCCTTTTAAATTGATAGTTAATAATTTTATCAATATTTCTACTTTTTGTTTCAATTTTTTTTTTCTTGAACGACATCCTAATTCCTATATATTTTGTCATAATATGTCTATTTCAATTATGTCATGGTTTGGTTTCTATCATTTTGCACTTGCTATTCTTAAATGTAGACATATATACATATAGTCAACACTGATGTATGTCCGCAGTATTTCAGGAGCATTGATTAAAGTGCAAAAAATAAAAGTCTCCAAATCTATCCTCTCCAAAGTTAGCTTTTTTTTCTTTTTAAAGATTTTGTTTATTTATTTGAGAGAGAGTGAGCGAGAGAGAGCGAGAGAGAGGGAGAAGCAGACTGCCTAGCTGAGCAGGGAGCCCGATGAGGGGCTTGCTCCCAGGACCCTGAGATCATGACCTGAGCTGAAGACAAGACACTTAATTGACTGAGCCACCCAGATGCCCCAAAAGTTAGCTTTGATAAATAATCTAATAGCGAAAATGGTTCTTATCCACTCATAGACTATACCTACAATTGTATATCACACTTTTACATAGTACCACACACACATTTTCTGATATTGTTATGTAATTTTTTGTTAAGATTATATATGCATAAAATTTTCCTTAGGCTTTTTTATACTAGCAGGCATTGCTTCCTTTTCTATTACTTGGTATTATAAATAATATTTCAAAAGTCATCTCCATAGCATCTATTTCTTCCTTTGGTTGCTTCCTCCAGTAAATGTTCAGCATTGACAACACTGGAGTCAGCATTGACAACACTGGAGTCAGCGGCGTTCGAGCTACTTGCCGATTTCCGGTTGCGGGAGGATACCACTAAACCAAAATCTTTACAAGGCACAAGTAGTTCCACTGAAACCTTTTTAAAATAATATTTTGGAGTTGAAGGTTTTCCTCCACAGCCTCTCAGTTGCATCCTCCACTTTCAAACCCTTCTGAGATGGAGGCAGTTGATTATCTAGGTCATCCTAGAGGTGAGCACACGGGGGCTCAGGGCTGAGTTCCTTTCCCACGACGGCTGCCAGAGAAATGGAATAAAACCCAGACCTGACTCAAAATACAGGGATACAGCAACCCTGCTGTGGTTTATTTTCTGTCCTGCCTTTTAAGTCAGAATCTCCAACCTGAAAATTCTCCAACCTCCTTCATTTTTAACACTTGTGCTCAGCTGTGTACAAGGCTTTCAGTTTCCATTCCAAACCAGCTCTTGAAACTCAATGACTTTACACGTAGAAATTATAAACAGACATCATCAAGAGAAACGAAGACGTTTAGTGGGCACACACATTTATTTTTCCGAGTGATGTTTAGAGATAGATAAGCTCATTTTGCAGGGAAAATACTTTGCAGTTAGATATAATCACTCAGAAACACACAGGAATGTGTTTAGAATGCATTTCTTATTTGATTCTAAAAAATGAACTCAGAAGCATCTTCTTTGGACAGATATGATCAGCGTACTGGAAAGAAGGCAAACAAGTCAGCCACCAGACTTCATAGTTACTGGCTATGCTCGTGTTGCACAACAAATGTTCAAAATGCAAGTAAATTTAATATCATAAAGTGAAAACAAAATGATTAAATTCTTGCAGATGTTTAAAATAAAATTTCGAGTGAGATGTTTACATTTCTTCAAATCTGGGCAAGCTGGGAGAAAGTGTTTTTGAAACATACCCAGCACCGCCAGAGGTCTCTGCAGCTGAGTGTTGGGTGAGAATTTCCTCTCCACGACTGGCTACTGACCGCAGGAGGCTCTTCTGCTCGGCTAATTCCTGTTCCAACTCCTGCTCAAGGAAGAGAAGAAATGAAAACATGTGTTACTTTGCTTATTACCTACAATCATGGTTTTATGTCTAGAAAATTCTCAGAGAACGCCTGTAGTAAGTTCCTAAATTCAGATTTTGCATATCAGGTATGATTTAGGTAAATGCACAATCATGTCTCCAAAGTACTCTATACCTTTCTTTGGCTTTTATAAAAGGTATCTCTGAAAAATCTTGGAAAAAATTAATGGAAAAAAGAAAGAATTCTGCTGGGCAATGGTGCCCTCAAGTGGTACACAACGCACTTTCACTTTTCAAAATCAATACTGCCTGTTGCCGCTGAGATAAATCCTCGGGGGCAGCAGCTCCCTTGAATTCCCCACTTGCTTTGTAAATTGGACAATCAACAGATTTGGTTTTACTTCTTCACTACTTGTGAAAAATGCCGGAAATATTTTAATATGCCTCATACATAAAGCTACGGTGTCAATGAGAAATCATTCTTACTCATCAAAGCTCATTTGTTTCACTGGCAATAATTTTTAATCCTATCTTATGATGGTACCTACTGAAAGTGAGAAATAAAATTGCATTTTTAATAAGTTTTTTTTTTAAACATGTAACTCAGGTTTTATTTATTTATTTATTTATTTTTACCAATTCTCAAAGGCTTTTCTGAGATTATTCATTCTCTAAAATAGGCTCAAATTGGGGCGAATCTGGGAACAGAGTTGGTAACCTTCATCAGGCAGATTGTAATTGAGTGATGCTATTTGTAAACCTGAACACCACCTTTTCTTAAAGATCAGGCTTGAAAATGACCAGTCATTCCAGGGGTCAGAAGAAAGTACACCGAAGCAGTTAGCCAGGCCTTGTGTCTGTCCAAGGGAAGATGAAGGGGCACTCTGTATTTAGTGCAGAAGTCACTTGTCCACCTAAAACATGTCTCTCAAGGTGTTTGTGCGGCAGTTCTGTAGGCGATGGAGAGGTCGGAAGTGGTTTACCTTTTGTTGCTGGAGGCTGCTCTGTCGCTGGTGGGCCCACGTGGTTCGAGCTTGGGCCAGCCAGTCCTGGACCCCAGGGCTCTGGCTGGCAGTTAAGTCCACATGGCTCTCCTCCTTCTCTTGCGCTGTGCCCTGCTTTTAATGAGGCAGAAATCAAGAGTCATACTATCCACAGAGAAACCTTAACCAAATGGAGTGAAGGCGACTTTGGTGTGGTCTGCAGAATGATACCAAAGTAGTTCCATTTGGACATGAAACCAGACTTAAAAAAAAAAAAAAAAGGCTAACACAAAACCCACCGAATTTATGGTATTTGCAGAAATGAGAACAATAAATAGATGATTATACTCAAATATTTGAGGGGGAAACGGTCTACTCAGAAGTTGGGCTTTTTTAGCTAACTGATGTGGTCACCAGATATTCCAGAACTTTTTCCATGTGAATATAAGTCTAGATCTCACTTCCCATAGCACTGCCACCCAGAACAGACCCCACTGTCATCTCTTGCCGCTGCTGCCGTGGATGCTGTTTGGATAAAGGAGAAAGATAAGAGAAATCCCTTGTTACCCAGGCAGGAGTTTAGCCATCCTGCAGGATTATTCTGATGGAATTCTGATGGAATTCCATTATTCTGATGGAATTTGATACTGCATATCGGAATGCAATTAGCTCAGAATGAGAGCCCTTCTACTCACATGTGTGTATATATATATGTCAAAAAGATAAATTCTACAATCTTAAGACGACTAATTCACTAAACACTTATTAAATAAGCACGCATTGTGTGTCAGCCATTGTTCTAGGCATATTTGGCCAAGAAGCCAGACAGGGGCCCTTCTGGGGAGGCAGACCGTAAACCAAGAAGATGAGCTAAGAGCAACGAAGAGTAAACTAGACAATGGGATGGAAAGGTAGAGGCAGAGAAAGTCTCTTGAGAGCAGACAAGTGCACTGAGCACCGGGTGATGAGAAACCACCTGCCTGGCACAGCTGTAGGTGCAGCCCCCCCGCCCAGGCAGAGGGAAGAGCTGGACCAAAAAGAGAGAAATCGGGCATCTCAGAGAGAGCAGCAGCAGTTTTGGGACCAGTGTGGCTGTGCCATGGGGCAGAGGAGAGGGACAGTTTACAGGTAGCTTCCATGGAGGAGGGGTCCTGCTCCTGAGCCCCAAGGCTGCTCCTCTCCAGTCCTTTGTCTAAGAATGAAAGCCCGCCGCTGCTGGTCATCCAGCCTGATCTTCCTCTCATTTTCAGATTTTTACACTAACTATTTAGGGAGATAAATAGGGTCTATTGACCCTTCTGTCTCACTAATTAGAGTCTCATGGTTAAGTTGCAAATGTCTGAGATAACGTACAGATCATGGACTTTCCCATGTTCGTATTAATTCTTCAAGTACAGTGAACTGAAGGAAAGCGTGAAACCCAGAGGTAATATTATACATAATCCTCTCCCAGATTCGGAGTCACCTTAGCTCACGGGTGACTTCCCTTCCTTTAAGATGATCCAGCTTCCCAGCAAGAGAACATGGCTTAGAGAGGACAAAGGGGACACCATTGGTTTAAAGGACGCCATTTGCATTTCACAGGACCTTCCCAATGGGGGACCAGCGACACCCAGTTCAGTATACTCCCCATTCCTCCAGGAATGCTGCTTACAGATGAGCCCTGATTCTCCTGAGGGTAGGAGGTATGGGGTGAGTGGGCACTCTTCAGCACGAAGCCCACACATTTCTGCACGAAACAGATTCTCTCCCATCCAAGAATGCACCATCTACTCAACATAAACTCTGAAAGATCCTGGCTTTTCTGATACAGATGAGACAGCAGGTCAAAAGGGACCTACAGAGAATGACACCAAGGAAGTCAGCGTACAAGGCTGAAAGTTGTTCCCAGTGAGAGCTGCCCCGCTGACAAAACGGTGGCCATGGCCATGACCTGCCACTTCATGTGGGATCGGGTCCCTTCCTCTCTGCTTTGTTCTTCAGTAAGGGTTTGTTTTCAGAGCCCATCGTAGAGACTCACGTGGTGACTACTCAGGGACAGCACCTCACTCTTCTACACAGGTTGAGAGTTTTTTCTCCCGCGCCCGCCCCAAATTCCTCAGGCTGAATTTGGGCTTAGAAAAATAACGATGGAAATGTTAGATCTTACGAACAGCTAACTACTTTTACAAGCCAGACACTTATTCAGAATCGAAGACCTAAAATCTAAGGGGAGTCATATTTCACTAATTGAATCCACAGCTTCAGAGAACCAAAAATTAAGTAGCATCAAAAGCAGATGTTTAGTATGTATTTTCTATGTGGTTAGGTTCCATTTTTCAACTAGTAAATTTTTCTTTGACTGATTTAGTCATTTCGAAACATAAGACTTGGACCACAGGAAACAAAAAATGATTAAGAATCCAGTTCAAATTTCTTTCCCTTTCCTCAGGGGATGAGAAGGCACTGATTGAAGGAATAGAATAATGATAATTACATTCTCTTCTTGTAGGTCTGGTAACCGTTTTCTCTCCTACCTAGGAAACAGGAAGTAAGGCAGTTTGGGTCCCCAGAGTTCCCCAAGGGTGGGGCTACATAAGCTGTTTATTTTGGAAATAATAGAACAGTAACCACTTTTGCCAGGAACATTCTTTGGAAGATTAGTGAGGATTGGAAATGCTAAACATTAAATAAAACATTACTTTATAAAGCATTTCATTGTTTATATAGAGCAAACTCTGCTCCTTCAAAGGATGATAATGTGTGAAAATGACCTAAACTTTTTATGAGGAAAGATCCCATGTAATTCAAGAGATAGTATTACATGCCCATATGTCTGGGTCCCTTCACAAAGAGAAGAAATCTTTTGGGGGATGCCCTAAAGGGACTGGTTATTCTTTGATACATACAGAAGTCCAATTCGTTAAAAAAGATGGCCATGATAGATATGACCACGAAGCACTGAGAAATGGTGTGCTTATGGCCATACAAGACTGAGGAAGGGGCTTCGGATCTCCTGACTCCTGCAAGCCCCAAACGAAAGGTACAACCTCACTGACATGTACATTCAGTTTTTTCCCCAATCAACATTAGTTAATTTCAGATCAACTATGAATTTTTTTACACAAAGGCAAATGACCCTTTTTATGGTAACAATAATGGAAACAGGGTTCTTTCACTCCTACAGTTGGAAAAACAATCTCTTCAAATAACTCGAGTTATAAAAAAAGAAAATCAATAGTTTGTATGTTGGAAACTCATTAGACAAAAGATGAGGAAATTTATAAATACTTTAAAAATAAACAAGGTTCAATTTCGATTCAGTGAAACACTGTATTTTCCAGTATTCATTTACAGTTTTTACAATGCTCAGAAAGTCCTTCCATTTGTGGGCAGGGTCAGGATTTTACTCTATCTGAAGAATTTCTGTGGCCCTGGGCAGCAGACCAGGTGTGAGTTCTGCAAGCGGCTGCAGAGCTCAGCCCAGCCAGCCCTGACCCATCTCAGACCTAACCTTCCAACATGTCAGGAGTTGCTTTCCCCCCAGAGAATGTGGTTTGCAAACAGCTGGTGGATGTTGTTATCAGAGTCATTGGTATTTGAGCACTTCCTGTGAGCATTACTTGCATTGAAATCCTCAGGATTTTTGAAAGTCGAATACTATTGATATCCTTATTTTACAGATGAGAAAACGGGTTATTTGGCCTCAAGTGCCAGGATCTTGCCCCAGGTCACCTAGTGAACGACTTGAGGTACTCAAGGATGGGGGCACTTGCGGATAGCAGTTGCAAAGTGACGGTCCAAGAACCTAGTCTGACCTCTGTTTGGCACACAGATTATTTTTAAGTTCTAGAATCAAATGGCAGTGTTTTAAAATGGGGAGATTTTTAGATATAAATCTGAATGTCCCTTCTCTGGAAGATCTATCAATGCTGCCTCTAAGTTCTCGTATGACAATAGCTCAAGCTGAGGAACAGCTGCTTGACATGAGACCAGCCCGCCAAGGTCCTGACGGGGCCTGCTTCGCTCATTTATATGCCTGTGGCAGGCCTGAAGCCCTGGGATTTGTGCCCCCCTTCACCCCCACCCCTCAAACCTCCTTTTTAATCCTGACATGTGCCACCTGCGAACGTATCAGGCTTCCCGCTTGCTTCCTATCTGCTCTAAGAGGTAGGGCGCAAGAGAAGCTTTCCTTTTTAGGATGGTGATGATGATGATGTTCAATGAGCCAACACAGAGTACATCATCCGTTTTTGATGTGATTTTCAACAACTGCAGCTCTCTCAATAACTATTCCAGATGTGGAACCTTGAAGTCTTTCCCTTTGATCTGGTTTTAGAAATAAGGTTCATTCACATATCACCATTAGGGGGAAAAAAAAATAAAACATTCTATATTAGATTGATAATACTTTTTTTGTAAAAACAAGTAAATTACTATCAACTTTTCGTCTCAGAAAATCATCTTCATTTGCCCAATTATATTCCCTACTCCCTAATTTTAATATTTTTAACATTTTCCTTTTTGCTTTAATTCGTAAAGTCAGATTGCATGTACATTTTAAAGTATGTAAATTTAAATTTAAAAAGCAGTATTTTGCCTTTGTTTGCATTTATTTAACCAATAGTGACTTAAAATATCTTTTCATATGTTCATTGTTCACTGGCCATTTTGTATGTCTCTTCATTTGAATCATCTCTTCATCTTTTGTCTAGACCTCTATTAGGTGACCTTTTCATATTGATTTATAAAAGATGTGTGGAGATTATGGGAATTAATTCCTTGTTATGTGAATTATACAGTTTCTTCCCTATTTCTCTGTCTTTTCCTATGTTACTATGTTTTTGGTCATATAGAACTTTTTCATTTTTGGGGCGCCTGGGTGGCTCAGTGGTTAAGCTCTGCCTTCGGCTCAGGTCATGATCTCAGGGTCCTGGGATTGAGCCCCGCATCGGGTTCTCTGTTCAGCAGGGAGCCTGCTACCTACCCCCTCCTCCTGCCTCTTTTTCTCTGCCTGCCTCTCTGCCTACTTGTGATCTCTCTCTGTCAAATAAATAAATAAAATCTTAAAAAAAAAGGGGGGGATGGTGGGGTTATGGACATTGGGGACGGTATGTGCTACGGTGAGTGCTGTGAAGTGTGTAAACCTGGAGATTCACAGACCTGTACCCCTGGGGCTAATAATACATTATATGTAATTTAAAAATTTTTAAAAATAACTTTTTCATTTTTGCGTAGTCATTTTTTGGTCATATAGAACTTTTTCATTTTTGCGTAGTAGTTTTAAAGAAGCTAAAATTCTGGGTGTGGAGCTTACTGACAAAGATCCTTCCCATCTTAAGATTTTTTTTTTTTTAAAGATTTTATTTATTTATTTATTTGATAGAGAGAGATCACAAGTAGACGGAGAGGCAGGCAGAGAGAGAGAGAGGGAAGCAGGCTCCCTGCCGAACAGAGAGCCCGATGCAGGACTCAATCCCAGGACCCTGAGATCATGACCTGAGCCGAAGGCAGCGGCTTAACCCACTGAGCCACCCAGGCGACCTCCATCTTAAGATTTTTTTAAAAAATATATATCCAGAATTTTTCAAGTTTAAGTTTTTATATTTAAATATTTGATTCATCTGTGATGCTTTTTTTACTATAAAGAATGGAACAGGAAATCTAGCTTATCATATTTCAAGTGGTTTGCCTAATGCTTTATTTTTGTTTTATCTGCTGATTTGAAATACTACCTTAACCATTAATCAATGTCCCTTAAATATTGGAATCTCTTTCTGGAATATTTATTCTGTAAATTTTTTTGTTCATTCATTTATTGTGTCAATGCCAAACTATTCTAATTATTGCAATATTGTATTTTAATATATGGTAAAATTAAATTAGCCCCTCATAAATCTTCACTTTCAGAATATTATGGTTTTTTCACATTTATTTTGTTCCAGATAAATCTGGAATAATTTTGTCACATTTTATATCATTGTGTTACATTCCAAATAACTTAAATTTATATGTTAGTACAGAAAAAATTATCTTTTATTTAAAATGTTGTATTCCTCCTTAAGAATAAAGTTTATCTGTCCATTTCACATTTTTTTTCTACCCAGGTTTTAAAATGTTATTTGTTGGGAATCCAAATATTTCATATTTTGTTGGTATTACAGATGGAAAATTCTTATTTCTCTAAGTTGTTTTTTGTTTGTACATGGCAAAGTTATGGATTCTCCATTTTTTTAAAAAAAAGACTCATTTATTTATTTGAGAGAGAGAGAAAGAGCGAGCAGAGGGAGGGAGGAGAGAAAGAATCCCCAAATGGACTCTCCACCAAGCACAGAGCCCAACATGGAGCTGGATCCATGACCTGAGCACCCCGAGATCACGACCTGAGCTGAAATCAAGAGTTTGATGCTTAGCCAACTGAGCCCACCCACGTGCCCCTGGATTCGCCACTTTATTTATTTTTAATAAGCCAGTCATCTTACTAAATTCTTCCTTTTCTTCTAACAGTTTTCTGTTAATCAGGTTTGATGTTCCAGACCACATAATTACACGATTAGCAAAAAGAACTGAAAATACATAGTTTAGTCTGAAAAGAATCTTCATTACACCGAGAACACAGAAGCAGTCAGAGTGTATGTCGGTCAAGTTTCCACCACAATACTGGTGTCCTGTGCCCCGCCAGCATCTGACTCAGATAAGAGGTTTCCCTGGTATTGGCGTTCTAAGACCACACCCTGCCCTTTGGCCCTCTCTTCCCCCTCCTATACATTTTTCATCAGCTTCTTTTTCATCATTCTTTCCTCTACTTTCTCCAACATACTTTCATCCCCATGTAGGCATGCCATTACTCTTCGGATCTTAAAATGTTTCTTAAGCTTCTCATTTCTCTGCCACTACTCATAGGGAAATTCCTGAGTCGTTCATACTCTCCTCTCCAACCTGTCTCCCCTCGTCCTCACTTTTCATTCCGAGTACCTCAGCCTTCCCTCCTCAGCTGGAACAGCTGCTGCTGGCGTCACCAAAGACCTTCGTGTCATGAGATCTAGTGGTCAGCTCCCAATCCTTCTCTCGCCCCACTGACCTGCAAGTAGCTTCCAGGAAACAAACTCTTCATCTTTCTCCCACCTCCCTGGTTTCTCCTTTTCATTCTATTTTGAGGGCTCCTCCACTTCTACCAAACCCTTAACACTGGAGTGTTCCAGCACTTGATTCTGGGAGCTGGGTCTTCGTCCCTCCTCAGTCCCTTGGGATCTTATCAAACCTCACGCCTTAAGGACCATCTAGAGGATGAGGACTCCAGTCTAGCTCTCACCCCTGAATTCCAGCCACGAAGTGACACTGAACAGGTATCTCAGACTTCACCTTTACAAAATTAGACTATTGACTTAACTACTCTTTCTGTTCCTCTGATATCTGTTCCTCAGATAGTTCTCACCTTTACAGAATCTAGGAAGTTCTCATCACCTCAACCTCTATACTTTGCCCTCGAACTGGTGTCTGAGCTTCCGCCCTGGTCCCCTATAGTGGATAAAGGCTGATCTTGTCACTCCTTTTGATCTTGTCATTCCCAGATACTCCAGTGGTTTCTTATTTCCTTTAGGGTAAAAACCAAAGTACCTACAATGCCTGTAAGATCCTTTGCACCATGTCCCATTACCTGTGTTGGGCTTTAACAGACACCACACTAGCCACAGTGGCCTTCTCGAAGAGACCAGGGATGATCCCACCTGGGCCTTTGCACTTGCTTTCCCCTTTGTGTAGAACTCTCTCCTTCATATCAGCAAAGTTTTCTCCTTCAAATGTGACCTTCGGGAGGCTTCCTTGGACACCCTGTTTAGAACCGCTAATCTACGCAGACTGCCTTTCTCCATCCACTCACCTTCTGGTATTACACCTATAGCTCTTATCATCTCCTAACTTAATATATAATAATGGGTTTTAATTTTATTTATTTCTGTTTCCCCCAACCATAATCTTCTGAGGTTAGGAATATATAGACATAAACACAGACATATTGATACAAATATAGTTATTTTCAACCGTCTTTCACTCTGTTAAATAAAAGAGCAGCTGACGCATAGCTGCTTCTCAATAAATGTTCTCTTAATTTTTGTATAGAATAATAATAGTAATTTCTAATTTTTATAGATTAAAAAAGAACAAAATTAAAATACTGGACAGTATCAGAATGAAAGTTACATGAGGAGAAGTCTGGGTGAATGTGTTCTGAGGTTCTTATATTGACCTAGAAGAAGATTAAGAAATAAACTTAGAATTTGTGAGGTATGAGTGGTAAAAATAGATAAGGGAAAAAAGCGTTCAACCATTTAAAAATAAAGGTTAAAAGGGAGAAAGAAGAAATCGAAGGAGGAGAACAAAAAAATAAAAAACAAAAAATGAGATAGCAGAAGCCTACACAGATCAGTAATCCCCATAAACTTAAATGGACTAACCACGTCCTTTCAAAGTCATAGATTTTCTGATTAGATAAACGTTTAAAACCAACAAAGTACAGCCAATATTTTTTTTAAGAAGCAAATCTAAAACAGAAGGACACAGAAAGGGTAAAACCTAGGAAAGTTAAAGGATACATCAAGCAAATATTACCCCCCAAAAGCTCTTGAAATCAAAAGCTCCAAAAACATAAAACAGAAAATCACTATTTGGGGATTTGTAAGGTCATCACATGAGAGTAAAAAGGTTCAATTCACCTAGAATATATGACACTGTAAGGTATGAGCCCTAAATTAAAAAGCCTGAGTATATCTGAAAAACAGAATAGAGACGAATAAAAGACAAATATTAAAATGTTATAGAATATCTTAACCTATGACTTATGTTTAAATACTTTAGTATATTTGCTAAATGTGGATGTTTATTTTCATTTTCTTTCCTTTTCCTATATTGCAGTCTTCAGGTCTATGGATTCACACAGTCCTTACAAAACCTATCTGAAAATCAATGCCAAAGTGTGTGTAAAGGAGATCCAAGGGGAAATATGTGTCCTTCCCCAAATCTCCCTTTGGGGACACCAGGCACAGAAAAGGTCCCGCAGCAATGCCGTAGGATTGAGCAGTGTTGCCGGGCTGGCCTGCTGTGGTGGCGGTGGCGGGAGCCCTCACCTGGATGTTGAGCTGTTTGTCGTGCAGCGCTCTCTGCAGCTCCAGGAGGCTTCCCTTGAGGGTCCTCAGCTTTACAGCCAGCTGCTCAGCCTCCTCCTTCGTGTGAGCCTTGCCCTCCAGGAGCAGGTTCTCATTGTGGACTGAGAGTTCCGATAAGGCCACCACCTTCTGCTCGATCTCCACCAGCATGTTCTGGAGCAACACAAATGAGGAGCACATTCACACGCCCTGCGGGTCTCCGCGAAGATCCTTTCTCACATAGAAACACAACACCTCCTTCATCTGTCACTGGAAGAGTATGCCTTTGGGGTTTTTCCTTACTTCTCTGACAGACCTGAACAGAGGTTATGCATTTTAAAAAATTCCTTGAGCTTCCTAATTTTTTTTCTCTTCTTTAAGTTTAGGTATTATATAATATTACATAATGGAAAACATACTGGAAAAGCACATGGAAAGCATATTTCTTCTAGCCAACGAATAAGGGGAAAAGACCATGCCTTTGTGGTATCCCATTTTTATGATTGTTTTATCATTTTAGTGTTACATTGTAATGCTTATGACTGGTAAGAGTAAAGACATCATAAAATCAACCCTTAAGTGTCAACTTAAAGCTGATTCTCTCTTTCAAGAAACTGCTTTTTTTTTTTTTTCAGATTGCTGTTCTCATTTCTTGATTTTAATTTTTTTTTTATATAATACATTTTTAACCTTGCATTTCCAAAAGTTTTCCTAAGAATTTTACTCTCACTTTCTGTGACAACTCTTTAGGGCTGCCTTTTCTTCTGAAATAGAGGCTAAATTTAGAGAAGGAGCAAACTAGTCTTCCTTCTTCCAAGGTAAGATTTAAAACAAAAACTAAAAAATTACAAAATAAAAACATCACAGCTAAACAAATAATAGCCATTTTATTTTCTGCAGAAATCACTCTGTTCTTATATTCCTTAATTCTGAACTTTTTAAAATGTGCTCTCTAACTTATATTCAGTCAAAGTAATATATGAGAAAAGATATTTTAAATCAGAAAAACTACCATCGACTTGTAAGAATATATGTTGGAACCAAGAAACTTGAACTAAATGGAAGCATGAAATGTTTAGCGTAATGGGGCTTAACGGATGATTTTCTGAAGATTATTTTTGAGAAACTAATATAATTCTGTGCCGAACAGACTTTTCCATTAGGCACAGCTGGCACAGTGCTGAGAGCTCATAATACTTTCAGAGAGCCAATAAAAATCTTAATTTTAATTTCTTCTAAAATCAGAAGAAAAATGAATATAATAATGAAAATGTATTAATAAATCCACTGTGGATCATATCACTCTTATACCAAAGCAGTTATAAAATAAAAATATAATTTTTGTTATTTTATATTGGAAGACACCCACAGAGTCCAAGTGTCCAGGGCCCCAAAAGTTATAATGAGACCCTAGTAATAGCCACAGTTCTAATTCCACGACTGGCTTAAATACTACATTTGAATGGACTGAGGAATTGCTGTACATTTGTGTGATTCCATATGCTTCTAGTTTCTAAAAATGTTGTCAAAATACCATTTCAATACTTCATAAAAACCCTGAAATGTATTATCTGAATTGTGGAATTTATGTATAGCTATAAAAATAGAGACATCCAAAAGGGAGAGGTAGGAGTAATGGTAAAACATAATTTGGGAACGTTAGTTAGTACATGTGCTAATTTTAAGCACTAGCAGGCAACGCAAAAAATAGACACTTCTTTCCAGCAAGAAAGGACGATATAAAGAACAGAAAACACTCACACATGGCTCTCTACTCTCTACCATCCAGGCAGAGAATAACAATGCTTTGAATACACATAGATAAGCTGGCTAGAGAGATTAAAATCCAAGTTACAATGATCACTGTTACAATAAATCCCAAATCATAAAAGGAATGATCAAAATAGCATTCTCTATATTAAGAAAAAAGACAGTATTCCTTCATTAATGGTTTTTGCACATTTTCTGATTCTAAATAGGAGCCATATGAAGTCATGCATACTGATACTTACTGCTGCGGATTAGGTAAATCTTTCTAGATACGTGTTAGTTTGTTAAATGAAAGAGCTTCTAGATAGTCTTCACCCACGTGTGAAGTCTATTATGTTGCTAATCACTGAAATTCGGTGACTGGTACCTGGGAGTTCATTATCTATTCTCTATACTAATACATGTGTCTTAAAATCTCCATGATGAAGAGATAAAAAATATTACAATAAAACCTTAATATCATTAGTCCTTACATTAATTCCGAGTGGCTTCACATCAGAGGAAGGTAATGTTCTGCTCCGAAAGACAACCTTCCTATGTTTAGTCTATCTCTTTATAACTGACAGTTTTTCCAAGTTTTCCAAACAATGTATCAAAGTTAGAACCAAAATTACAACAGAGCACCTAGAGACACCTCCTGTTGTGTTCATCCACAGTCTGATTCACTGACAGTAATTCTTTTCATTGGGTCTGTAGTCCTTACTAGCCACTAAATATAAATACCGTAAGTGTTTTTGGTATTTATGGTCTTTAAAAAATGTCCTTTGTAGGAAGCTGAAGATTTTCTAAAGAGTAGATACCACTGGTAAAATTTTTCAAAAGACTAAATTCAATTTTGGATATCATTTATGTTTTCATAAGGTGTTGCTTTTCTACTTTCTAACTATATAAAGCATATGGATTGTGAAAAATCATATAACCATCCAAGTCTTTTTACTATTTTGTTTTCTATAGTTCAACAATATACTTTCTGATGTTGGCATTTTCCTTCAAGGCCATTTTTGTACCTGGCAGTCCACCAGCTGGGTCTCCATGTCCATAGGCTCCGTGGCTGTGCCCAGTGCCGTGTCCAGAGTAGCCTTCGTGCTCAAGAGCCAGTGGTCCAGCTCGTCGGCCTCACAGCGGTACCTCTGCAGAGCCTGTTCCTGTCTCTGTTCCTCAAGCTGCTCACTTAACTTCTCCTAATGAATTAAGTAAAATGTAACATAGATCACCACCAGGTAAAGTCATGAGGATTCAACACAAAAGAGCCGGTTCTTTTTGGTCCTGGTTGTGCATCAGAATCACTGCGACTTATAAAGAAAAAACAAAACAAACAAACCCATACTTTAGCCACATCCCAGAGCAATAAATGAGAGTTTCTGGAAATGAGTCTCAAGATTAGTATTTTTTAGAGGCGCCTGGGTGGCTCAGTTGGCTAAGCAACTGCCTTCAGCTCAGGTCATGATCCCAGAGTCCTGGGATTGAGCCCCATGTCAGGCTCCCAGGGAGTGCTGCTTCTCCCTCTCCCTCTGCCTGCAGCTCTGCCTGCTTGTGCTCTCTCTCTCTGTCAAACAAACAAACAAACAAAACTAACCTAAAAACAAAACAAAAAAAGAAAAGAAAGAAAGAAAATCCCTGTCTTAACTTTGCAGGTCACCTTAAAAAAAAAAAGAAAAAGATCAGTATTTTTTAAATGCTTCTCTGATGATTCTAATGTGAACCCAGAGTTTAAGCTTCTTACATAATATGCCTATGGGGCTAGGCAGATAATGTAAATAACGGAAATTAACCAAGGATTAGAACAAAACAATGGCAGAAGATGGTAAACAGCAATAGATACTTTACCTAGATGTCTGGGAAAGTGTAAGGAGTGGTGGGGACAGAGCACCACCATAAAGTTTCAGACACGTGATTCCCCACATGAAGCGTGGGCTCAGTGGTACGAGTTTCTTGAGTGAAAGCAGAAATTCAAATTTTTTGGTTACATCTTTGGATTTTCTCAATGATGGCAAATAACTCATATTAAAAAAAAATCCAGGCCATTCACGTCATTTTAAAACTCCATAAGGATTTCATAGTGTGATTAGGAACAGTATTAGTGAATTCAAAAATTAATTCTTAAGACAAGGACTGTAAATACCTTATTTTAAAAATTATTTCATTAATAACTTATTATTGTCATTATTTTAAAAATTTCTGGAGTCACCTTAGAATCATCAGAGAAATTTGTTGAAAATAGAAATTAAATATAGCTGACACATTATTTTAAATTTCTCTCAAACAAAAAATACATGAATATATGATTTGACTAATCTTACAATAGGTAAAACTGGAAAGAGCCTACACACAACAGGTCTATGTTCAACTGAATTACAGCATAACCAGCAGCTAAATAAATACTCTTAAGGATATAATAAGAAATGTATTGAGAACTGATTATGTGCCAGAGAAGGTGCTTCACTCTAGAGACACCAGGAGAGAGAAACTTGAAAAATCCTTAAGAGGTCCCCAGTCTAAGGGTGCCTGGGTGGCTCATTTGGTTAAGCATTTGCCTTTGGCTCAGGTCATCATCTCAGGGTCCTGGGATCGAGCCCTGTGTTGGGCTCTCTGCTCAGCAGGAAGCCTGCTTCTCCCTTTCCCTCTCCCCCTGCTTGTGTTCCCTCTCTTGCTGTGTCACTCTCTGTCAAATAAATGAAATCTTAAAAAAAAAAAAAAAAAAAAAAAGAGGTCTCCAATCTAATCAAATTTATAGAAGCAACAATATGAACATCATTTATATTTAGGGCCAGGAACTATAAGAAAACAAAGAAAAAGCAAAATAACTTATTTTGTAACCTATGTTACTGTCACCAAAATTTATCTATTAAATAATGTTAATGTTAAGGAACATGAGAACCAGAATTGCAAAACTATTTTCATGAACTAATGTGCTCAAATTGGTTAAGGATGACTAAAGATTTACTCTTCAGAGTATTAGTTAATACTAGTCATAAAATGCCCTTATTTAAACAGAACAACCCATTATGCAAACCCTTCACAATTATCCTTCCCAAGGCTCACGTCTACCAAGTTTTGCTTTTCCACATTCTCAATTTTTCATGCTGAAATGAGTCAGAAAGTGGTGAAAAGACACATTCATGGCTCCACACTGACTCAGTGCTCTATTCACGGGACCCTCCTTGAGACACACACAATACCAGCTTCTTCTGAGTGGGAAACCATAAAAATGTCGATCACGTAAACAACCCGCACGCTTGTCAACACAAGTTGGGGACTGAACGTGGACGTGAGCGGCACCTTCTGAGTCACTCGTTACCTCCAAAAGCTGTCGCTTCCCTGAGGCCTTCATCTTGATGGTGGACATGCGCTCGGCCAGGACGGTGAGCGTGGACTGCAGGGCCAGCTGTTCTGCGGGGTCGGACTCGGGGGACTCGGACACCAGCTCCTCCGCGAGCGATGACTGGAGCGCGCTGATCTCCTCTTGAAGCATGAGGATCTCGTCCATCAAGGCCTGTGGAGAAGACTGTGCAATCACAAGACTGTATGTATTTTTTGGGGTCTGAGGAATCACATCCCTAGCGGAATCTCACCCCGAGATGAGTGAAGGTAGTTCACGGGCAAGTCGTTGAACCAGCAAGTGGGTCCCACTAACTAAAGCTCTGAAATGAAAGTACCAGAATGAATGCCAGGACGTTTCTGACTTCAAAACTGATCTGAACCAGTTAATTAGTCCTCCTGACGTTCGGTTAGGCTCAGCTGCTGTCCAAGGAGAGGGGTCATGCTCAGTCTGAGTCTACGATTCCGTGTTGAAAACAGAATTCACTATTTTCTTCCTCTACGTGATTTTCACCCACTCCCCACTTCCCCAAGTCTGACACGACACCGCGGTTTAACCCAAAGCTCACATGACTCTAGACCAGGGAGATCCGTCCCGTTTCTACGTCCTCACCCTTTCCTGGTTGTCTCCTGGCCATTCCTGAGGTTTCACATGCTTTCTAATACTGAGTGCTCACACGGGTGTATCACTTACCCAGACATCTCTCCTAAATTTTAGGCTTTATACTCAACGTACAGGTTTCCTGGTATCTCCAGTGTGAACCATACAAAGCCTGCTTCCTCCTCGGTCTTCCTCATCTCGGCGGAAGGTAACATTCTAGCATTGTTCAAGCTCAGGACCTAGGAGTCTCTCTTCACAGCCTCCCTCTTCCACTCGCCACATCCAGGGCAGCACCAGTTCCTCCCGGATGTATCCTGCAGGTCGCCTCTGCCCCACCCCAGGTCAGAGCCAGCTCTCTTACTGAATTGCTCTAATGCTCTACGGGTTGGCTTTCCTGCTTACCGGTTTACCTGGCCGCTCCCGTCGACTCTGCACAAAGCAGTTGGAGTGAGCTTTTAAAAAGGTAATCAGATCCTCTCACTCCCCTGCTTTAGAATACTCAGTGGCTTCTTGCCTGTAAAGGAAGAGCCAGACTCCTTGCCCTACTTGTACATCTCGCCACGCTCGTCCCAGTACCTGATCATGACGTTCCTGCCTCCTGTACTCACGCTAGGACCTCCAGGTCTTTTGGGGAAACAGCACACTGACTTCTTTATTCACATCCATCACGATTCTATACACGGTTTTTATTTCTCGGCTTTTGGTATATTATGACTTGCTCTTTAGGATCTTGACAGGAGAAATTCTTATTTAGGACTTGAATGGTATGTTAGGAAAAACAGGTGCTGGGGCGTTTGGGTGGCTCAGTAAGTTAAGCCTTTGCCTTCGGCTCAGGTCATGAACTCAGTGTCCTGGGATCGAGTCCCGCTTCTCCTCTCTCTCTGCCTGCCTCTCTGCCTACTTGTGATCTCTCTCTGTCAAATAAATAAATAAAATCTTTAAAAAAAAAAAAAACCCAAAACAAAACAGGTGCTACCCCAGCCTTCCTATTTACTAATATTTCATAGTTGCTAACGTCCCCATACTTGGATGGTTCACAGCTCTGCCACCGACTGCAGGCTTCAGGGTAAGCCCGGTGCCTCCTCAGAGTGGGCTCTCAACAAATACTAAAAAGCCAAACAACAAAAAAAACCTTCTCTTCTCCTACTATCAAGTGTCATCACACTCAATTGATTTTTAAATATTTACACTGAAGTTATTCTATACATCTAGAGAAGTGCAAAGACTCCTAAGTATCGGTCTGTACATTTTCACAACCCATGTCCCGCCACTCAGATCAAGAAACCAAAAGGAACACAGGCTCTCCTATCCAAAATATAGAAACCACTTTACACATCAGTAAGAAAAGAAAAGGAAGGACTCCAGCGGACCAACGATTTTTAGCAGGCAGTCCCAAAAGAGGATATCCAGATGGCCAAGAAGCATAGGGAAGAGTGCTCAACCTCGTCAGTCATCAGGGTAATGCAAATTACAACTACAGTGAGATACTGCTAGGAACCCTCTGAAAGGCTTAGGTGGAGAAGATCCCCAAAGCAGGTGACAGTGGCGTACCATACGGAGGTGACAGTAACCAGCCCTTCGCACAGTCAGTATTAGCAACTTCCATCATCGTGACAGGGAGGGAAAGAAGCCAGACACAGAACAATACCTCAGGCATGATTCCATTTTTATAAAGCTCAAAAACAAGCAAGAGTAGTCTGTGATGTTTACAGGTCACATGGTGGTGATCTTTGGGGAGGAGGCAGGTCGTAACAGAGAGGGGGTCCAAAGGGCTTGTGGAGTCCTAGGAATGTTCCTTTTGGTTCTGCGCATTGCAAATATCTGCTCCCACTTTGTGACATAGTTGTCCCTTAACGGGAATGATTTCCCCCCTGCTGCCTTTCAATAAAATAAAGTTCTTAATTTTATCATAGTCTAACATATCAGCATTTTCCTTCACCAGAAAAGTTAGGGTTAGACTTGGTGTCCTATTTAAGAGATCTTTGCCTACCCAAGCTCATGAATTATTTCTCCATGTCCTCTTCTAGAAGAAGATACTTTAAATAAAGTACGGCCCATGAAATGTATCAGTTCGCAAAATGCTTGTTACCAGTTCACGACAAGATTGAGAAAATGTAGGTGTCAAGAAATTTTTAAAGCAACGTGACATTGACATGCTTAAGCAGTATCTTACTTTATTTTGCTAAAATACTGATCTGATGGGTCAGAAATTTCAAAAATTAAGTACTACAGATAGTTTGAGAAGTTTTGTTTCAAAACTTTTTTTTAACCTTCATATTTAGATCTACAATATACCCAAACTTAATTTTTGTGTCCAGGGTAGGCAGTGGTCAAAATTTTTTTTATACAGATATACATCTGACCCTAGATGACTTATTGAAAATATGTTGTTCGGGCGCCTGGGTGGCTCAGTGGGTTAAGCCTCTGCCTTCAGCTCAGGTCATGATCTCAGGGTCCTGGGATCAAGCCCTGCATCGGGCTCTTTGCTCAGTGGGGACCTGCTTCCCCCTCTCTCTCTGCCTGCCTCCCTGCCTACTTGTGATCTCTATCTCTGTGTCAAATAAATAAATAAAATCTTAAAAAGAAAAGAAAAGAAAATGTGTTTTCACCCACTGTTTTTCAGTGTAATATTTGACATAAACCAAGTGTCTCTATAGGTGTCTGTGCACTTATGGCTTCTAATTCTGTTCCATTGACTCAGTTGGGGTATTTGTGCCAATGCCACACTATCACAACTATTATTGCTTTGTAAGTCCTACTCTCTGGTAGGATCCATCCATCAACCTTATTCATTTTCTTTTCGGTTATTTTAGCTATTTTTGATGCTTTTCATTTGCAATATATATTTTTATACATGTACAAAATATTTTATTTTTAAAATTTTAATAAGATTTTATTTATTTATTTATTTGAGAGACAGAGAGAGCAAATGAGAGTGAGCAAGAGAGCCAGAAGGAGAAACAGGGAACACAGGGCTGATCCCAGAGCCCCGCTGCATGACCTGAGTCAAAGGCAGACACTTAACCAACTGAGCCACCCAGGTGCCCCTTGCAAAATATTTTAGAATTAGCTTGACAATCTCCATCAAAGAACTTGCAGAAATGTTTTAATGAGATTGTAATGAATTTAAAGACTGACCTTGTTTGTTTTACTTTGAAATGCCTTTTCTTCAGTAAATTTTCCACTAATTCATAACTATTTTTGGTTATTGTCAAATACATAAAATTCATATTATTTGGTCTCTTTCAAAGGCTTCTCCATAACTAGACTGACCCTATTATGTCTTTTTTTTTTTTTTTTTTGCACTGACCCTCTGTACGAGCAAGGAGAGGCCCTCGCTACTCTGTGCTTCACATGTGTTTATATTTATAGTGCCTCCTACCCACTCCTGTTGCCACTATAAATTTTTAAGATCTGTCTTTCCCAAAAGGCCTGAATTTCCTTTTATCTACTTCCCATCGCTGTAACCCACAATCTCATTGCTTTATTTGTACAATGTGTTGGTGATTCACCCCTAAAAGCACATTTTTAAATCACATATTCATGAGAAGTGTGTGTTTTTTTCAGCTGCGCACATAGTAGGTGCTCCACACATCTAGCTCACAACAGATAAAAGAGGTATCTGAATCATGAAGCAACCAGAAAGAAAAAAGCCACCTCCTTGAGTCTCAGCAGAGTTGACCAGCCAGTGTGCGGTGAGGTCACCAGCTTCTGTTTCAGGCTCACAATGTTCTAAAACAGCTCTCTGGATGGTCTACAGTAAGGAATAAGTGATTTAGGCATCCTGGAATGGCTGGTTTTCATCCTGTTAGGGTCAAGCCTCCCCATTAATGGTTCAGCTTACTCTCAAGGGGGAGTGAATGTTTTTAGAAGGTAGCTATCGTTTTAAACTTTGAGGTCCAGCAGCCAAGCTTATTGGAGATGGGGTTTTCTTCTGAGGTAAAATGTTTTGAAATCACATAGAGGGGGTGGTTGAATGACATTGTGAAATTATTAAATGCCACTGACTGCACACTAAAACGTGGTTAATTTTATGTGATTTGAGAATTTCAACAAAAAGATCCAACAGTCAAATATATCTCCACCCCATAACTCTGTCTCAGCTGGTGGCCAGCTGTTCCCTACAACATCCGACTTAAGACTAAGAGAAGGAGAAGAAATGCACATCTCTGGGTTTCGGACTTGTTTTTACAAGGAGGATATGTGCATGACACTTCTGCGCTTTAGAGAAGTACCTTGGGCTTCTCTAAAATGACTCATTTTGGAGAGAACATGAAGTTCATGCTTGGTTTAACACCAAAGGTATACATGAATTTTATTATGACGTTCAGAACTATGCACACCTCGTTTCAAACTTTGAGTTGTCATGTATACTGAGAAAGCAAAAAAAAAAGAAAATGACCTCAGAGCTCTGCTTACTACCCATCTCAGACCTTAATGTGGCAAAGACAACACACACCTACAAAGCATGAACTGTCCATGACCATGAAGGTCCCTATCAAAGAAAACCTTATCACTTAGAACAGCCACAAGTCAGCTTATGAACTATAGAGATGTCTTAAAATTAGATCTACCATACAATTTAGACACAGCACTCCACCCAAATTCAGCAGATTTAGACAAATGTTTAGAGGAAAAACCTAGGAATTCTTTAAAGAAACATCAATACTTCCAAGAGAGAGTTGGGAAAGAAATAACAAGTTAAGTGTTTCTATTAATTTTTAGAAAATATAAAAAACATACCTGATTTCCTCATCCACATTCAGCTGGAACTTAGAAATAGTAATTCTACAACAGTTCTTGAAATTTTTAAAATGCCTTCCAGAAGCTAAGAACTAATTTAGACTTTGTGATACCGTTAGCTTTTCACATGGGCAGCTCTGTCCCAGAATTTGTAGAACATAGGTACAGATGGTAAAAGTAGGTCAGATGGAAAATTTTAGATTTGTGATCATATGAAAAACATTACATTATTTATATTTTCGTTGTCTCTCATTAGAGCATTAATATAGTTATTAAGTTCAGATGATGTGTAATCATCATGAAACTAGCTACATCCCCTCATTACCATTCCCAATTTAGAAAGATACAGAAAGTCAAGTGGTTGGCATTAATTACAAGAAAACTCAGATTCATTTCTAATATTTAATACTTAGCATTAACATGCAATTTTGAGTTTTCTCCATTAAATCCCTTGAACAAAATAATAATTGTGTTCTACACGTCTCATGCATGTTTTCACACCAATGCCAGCCAGCCACGCAGGGGGCGGTAGCCCTAATTGGGAGCTAATTTGCATCTCCCATTAGGAACTCTGAAATGTCAGGGCAGACTAGCAGGATCCTGTTCTCACGCAGTTCCTAAATCCTGGGGGGGATCTAGTGAAGGGTCTTGGCAGGCTGTGGTCAGTCACCTAGGACACTAGCATGATGGTTTTGGTTTTTTTTTAAATATTTTATTTATTTTTTTGACAGACAGAGATCACAAGTAGGCAGGGAGGCAGGCAGAGAGAGACGGGAGGAAGCAGCCTCCCCACCAAGAAGAGAGCCCGATGTGGGGCTCGATCCCAGGACCCTGGGATCATGACCTGAGCCCAAGGCAGAGGCTTTAGACCTCTGAGCCACCCAGGCGCCCCAGCATGATGGGCTCTGAACAAAGGCAGAGATGACCCTGAGCATTAAGAGAGTCAAACTATGTCAACCCTCCCTGGAACCCCTGGTCCTGATAATCTGAGCCGGCAATGCTTAAATTCACTCCAGTGCACCCCTGGGATAATTTATGCCAAATTCCTTTTGAATGCTTAGAGAAAACTGGAACCAAATGGAGGTGGTTTTTCTCCCCGCTCCAGGCATAGGGCTGGGGGGGGCGGGGGAGCAGTTGGAATCCTAGTGAGCACCCTGGTATGACACAAACAACACCTCAGTAACCATGAGGTGGTGGCAGCTACCGTATCAAAGAGGACAGTGGCACTTGGGAGAAAATTTCACTGTAATCGTCACCTAAATCCCTGGTTATCCTCATGTTTGGTTTATCCAGGTAAACAAAGATAGCCTTTAATTTTCTATTTTTATAACACCCTCCCCAAACCAGACCAACTATGGATGACCTTGGGACAGCAGAAAGCACCAAAGAAGGCAGTTTTATCAAAATAAGGCTTAAAAATGGGTGGTATCCACTTTGGTCTCTATCGTAAGAAGTTATCAGAGTGTCAAAAACCTGAAACTACTATTTCTCAATAGGTTGTCTCTAGATGAAATGTTCTCATTTTTGTGTTCTTCTGTAAGGTCCTATACTGTAAAAGAATGAAATCTTGTTGTAGACTATACATATGAACAACTAGTATATTACAAGGATATCCTGGATTCCAAAAACAAAGTACAGAGTTTCACTCTTAAAGCTCATAAATGTCCCCATACTTGACAGATAAAACGCCTATCATGCCATGCTTTTACAACACTTCATTTGCATCTAAAAATACCTTCCTTTTCCTCTGCCTTTTATAGCGTCATCACATGCTCCTTCTTTGTGCTTGGGGTCGGTAGTGTTTCCCCCATCAGCGTGACTGCATATTTAGGTGACCACCTCAGCACCCTCGGTCCCATCACACCCGACTGTGCATTAACAGCACACTCGATCATGTTGCTGAAGCATTAACTAGATTTTAACATATGCACTTTCTTCGCATGCATTTTAAACGGATGCATTTTTCACATCTTTCGGAGTTAGGTTAATGTAATCATCTCGGTTTCTCATGGAAAGCCGAAGTTTTGCCTAGTTTATATAACTTCTAAATAATGATTCAAGTCAGGGACAACCCTAAGGGTATAACTTTGAATATAGGTATAACCCTATTCTTCAACTGCTTCTTTGTTCACTTAAGCCTGAGAATTATTCTCTCATGATACTGGGAAGCTGCTAGGCACGCACCGGCTAAATTTCTTAAAAACAACAATAACCAGAGAAGGGGGACGTGGGGTACATTCTATTCCTACAACAATAGCTCACAACAACAATAAAATAAATTGGCACCTAGTAGTAGGAAAGGCGCTCTGTGTGACGGAAGTAAAGAAGCAATACTAATGCAGGCAGCTTTCTTTAATTAAGTTCGAGGTCTGAATGTCTATCTTCCCCTCTGAGATCCCTCCCTGAAGCAGTGGTGGAAACAACCACCTTTTGGAATCTTGTTTACTCTGTAAGAACTGATATTTAAAAAAAAAAAAAAAGAAGTCAGGCTGCTCTCCCAAACCATGCTTGGCCGCTTGGCTGGCTGATCAGTCAGTCTTAAGGGTGCACCTACTTAATCATGCAGGAAGCTGAAGTCATTGCTATTATTACCTGATGTTCAGCCATCTGGCTCTCCGGGCTCCTGCCGGGCTCCAGACTCTCACTGAGTTTCATCTCGATGGCCTCCATCTTCGTGGAGATGGACTGGAGGGAGTCCTGGTACTTCTGCTGACGTTCCAAGGCCTCATAGAGACTGCGCTGCTTTTCACTGATCTGGAGAAGAACAGGATGTTACCAAATGTTTCCTAGCCCCTTATCTCCGTGATTATGACAGTTCTTTCCTCATATGACTTTCTTACCTCTGTGGCCCAACAGAGGGTACTCAACGGTGTACCCAGTGTGTAAACTCGCTGCGCATGTTGCGTAAGACAGTCGCTAAGGTAATCCGTGTCTGGCCGACTTAATGCCACGTTTCAGAGACTTACCACATTTTTTAAGGTTTCCCAAGAACGCTGCAAATCATCTAGTTTAGCAGTAGCAGAGGGCTCCAGCCCTGGTTCGTAGAACTCTTGAGGGGGCAGCGAGCTGGGGTGTATCCTTGCGGCATCGGTCTGCAACCTCTCAGGGGACAGCGCTTGGTAATAAGCAATGTCCTGTAGGGACAAAGCCCAGTGTCAGACTCCAGAGAAAGACAGAGCTCACATGCTCTGGGCACTCTTTGTCCCGTGGAGGAAAGGCTCAAGACCCCCCTCCGACCCAGGGGACTATAAACTATAGAAGCTAGTAGAATTCTTGTGACAAGAAGAATTTAAAGATCATATCGAAGCACATTACAGTTTCTTCTCAATTTTGGCTTCTATTAAAAAATGAACACATTTGCCAGTATTTCAATTGGCAAAACTCATTCTTAGTTTTTATTTGGTAAAATGAAGATACAAACGATTTGAGTGGAACACATGTTTAAAGCCTGATTAACTAGTAGGGCAAAAACAGAGAATCCAAATGATCTTATTTCCCAAAATGTTGTTTCATGTATTGGTGAAAGCTCTACCTAATTTTAAAAAGTACTTGATTTATTCATTTTTTAAAAATTAATTTTTATTTAAATTCAATATAGAAGACTGGTGAATCACTGACCTCTACCTGTGAAACCAATAATACATTATATGTTAATTGAATTTAAGAAGCACTTGATTTAAATAAATCTGTACGTCATTTTTAAGACACAGCCAGACCTTCAGTATTTGTGAATCCATTAATCACAGAAATTAATTAAAATATTTTAATATTAAATAAAGGAAAATGTAACGGCTTAGAAGTTAAAACTACTCTAAGAAACAAATGGTGAAAGGGATTCCTTCTAAGCAATTCCTGGAGCAGACTAGAAATAATCAACTTAAATGATGAAAAACAAACTTCTGCATTTTTTATTAGTTTCTTGGGATATAAATAACATTACATATTTTATAGTACTCATAATGGAATCTACTCTCTCAAGACATGTAAATTCATCTGTTCTCAATTGTTTCTATGCTTGTGTGTTAATAGAAATTGAATTGGGGAGTAATGTTTATATTCTGGGAATTCGTATTATAAAGTTCACTACTTTTACAATTATACTGAAGAAAACTATGCATATGAACTTAAAATACCTGAGCCTTATGGATAATAATGTCTTATGAAGGTCCCAGCCCCTAGAAAAACCAAAGTAATAGCAGGAAGGGGCCTGGCATTTAGCGGTCTGTGCAAGGACAAAAGCAAGATTGTGTAGTAGGAGGAGTTCCTACAGGAGTCTGATACCCGAGGAATCAGGACAACCAAGATTCCAGTGGAAGTTCTCCTCCTAAGTAGCTCTGTAATTGGAGAAATTCACATCTCATGAATTGGTTCCCTCATCTGTATAGCACTGGAGAGTTCAGAGGATTAAAGGAAGCCTTATTAGAGAGGCCATGAGGATCTTCTATCTATTTTGTTGGTGGTGGTATTGAGACTTCTGGGTAAGTCCCCAACCTGAACTGATGGCATTGAAATGTGGAGACTGGTTCCCCTTCATTTGTCATCCGGTCGCCATCCTGAGTAGACGACCTTGCTATTCCCAAGTCTTTGCTCGGCTCATCGACGCTCATGCTCCCCTACTCTCATCCGACGTCCGCCCTCCGCACTCTTGAACATGATAGCCTGCCATCACTGAATTGGTTCACCCCATGTGCACTTACAGCTACGTCTAAAGTTACTTAAGCTCTTCTCTCACCAACACCTTTGCTTCCTTCTTCTCTTAAACTCTGCTTTACCCATCTGGAAAATCCCAAGCAGGACTCAATCCAATTTTACTTTCCAGGGTGCATGTGTACGCACGCTCACACCCATACACACACACACTCTGCACACAAGCACAGACACATAGCTGAAACCACTGAGATCATCCCGAAACTTCTCAAATTTCCAAAAACCTGTCTATTTTCAGACTCACCATGATCTTACACTTGCCAGTTTCCTTGCTTAAGGATAATCTTCCCACCTACTTCCAGAATCCCGGCCACCTTCGCTTTTTCAAGGATATTCGTCCGTGAATACCTTCCTCTTCTCTCTCTCTGATGACTTTTTCTCCAGTATATAAACAGAGTCAATATTTTTCAGTCTAAAAACATATTTTGGGGGGGTATTTTTCTTATAGGACACCACATAATGGAAAAGTCCATAAATCGTAACATTATGAGTCATCACACATGAACACACAGTCATGATACCATTTCTTCCTTTTCTCCCTTTCGCTTGATAATTCAGCTTCTAGTAGTAGTAGAATAGCAGTTTACATTTGATAATGCTCACTTTCTCACCCTCAATCCACTTCCAAAAACCCAGTTGAGCTTCGATCCTAATGACTCTTTTACTATGAAACCAACTGATTATTTTCAGCCCTTCTTCTGCCTGACCTTTCAGAAGCATTCAACACTGCTCCCCGTCCCCTTCTAGAAACACGTTCCCTTGAATCTGTCCTCCTTCTAGCTCTGGTCACTCAAGCTTTCTCTCGTGTAGTTTGTCTTTTACCCCTCACTCTGAAATATGGGCTATTTACAAGCTCCATACTCACAAATTCATTTGTACATTCACATCCCACATGCCCTTCACACTAGACATTTCAAAAAAAAAAAAAAAAATCCAGGATGAGAACTGAATTTAGGGGAAAAAAACTAACATTTTATCCCCCTTTCAATAAATGGAACTTCTACTCAGCAAAGCTCTGAACTTGGGATTCTCTATTTCTTCTTTCCTTTTCCATCCACCGCTTATATAGGATGAACTCTATTGGCATATACCCTTGCCATGGCACTGGTTTAAGTTCTCATTAGAGCAACAGCTTCCTAATTCTCAGGCACAAACTGGCAGCCCGCAGGCTACCTTTGGCCTGCATACCTTTAGCTTGGCTTATGCAGTGTATTAAATTGTTGAAAATGTCATCAAATTAGGGAGAAGAGACTTTATAAGAATCAAGATTCACAGCTCTTTCCACGAGGTTACAACAGTTCTAACAGAGGAGAGGCTGCTTGGTGCATGAACGGAGGTGCTGTTCAGGTCCCCTTCACCCCCCGACCTGTTTCTCTCATGAACTTCACCAGTGCTGGCCCAGGCAGGCATCAGAGTGTGCAGCTCCTGTCCCTCACCAGCTTCTGGTTCTATTTTATTGTCCACAGTGATCCAGGATGATCTGTTCTAAAACCGACTTCTGCACATAGCTCCTAGTTAAATTCCCTCTGCGGTTAACTATGAGCTTCTGGATCAAGTTCAATTTTTGGTGTGTGGCCTTCACGGTCCTGTCCTTCATGATGTGTTTCCTTCAGTCCCCCAGTCTCTTTTTTACCCCCTGTCCCTCCTCCTCCAAATCTGGTTCTCTAATTATCCTGGTACTACTTGCAGTTGTCTTGATGGGCTATTCTCCGTCCAATCAGCACTCCTTCTGTAGGTCCTTCCCTCTGTCTGAAAAACTTCACGTCACTCTAGTGCACACCAGCTGCCTAACTTGCACTCCTTTCTGAAAGCTCTGGGTGCCACCATTGACCCCCCCCCCGAACTTCCGGGTCAGGCGCTTGCTCCAAGAACACCCTCACATGCAGTTTTCCCACTGTCATGGCTCTCGTCCCCCGCTACTGTGATAACTCGCCTGCTCCCACACAGACTGTGAGCTCTCTTAAGACCGGAGTGAGCTTGCTGTCTTTGACTCTGAGCCTTTTGTCTTTGACTCCGAGCATGCCTTAGGGAGTCTGGCAAATAACAGGCAGGCATATGCATCCCTAAGGAATCATACCTGTATAATCACTTTTATAAAATTTATCATCTTACATACACAGAAGGTAATACTACTGTCCACAAAGAAAAGCAAGAAGTTGCTTTAAATGTAAAAATTTTAAAGACTCTTTTATAGAAAAAGAAGCCCCTCAAAAAAGCCAGAATAAAACAAATATGTTATTTTAAAAAATTCTTCTCCCCCCCCCCTCCCGGTTCTTTGTGGTGTGTGTGTGTGTGTGTGTGTGTGTGTGTGTGTAACACATTGTGGGCGTGTATGTGTATCACTCAGGTGGATTTAACAGGACTGACAATTCCTGGTTTCTTAAAGCATTTGAAAATATATATCACCTTTTGTAGATGAATAATTTGTATCTATTTGAGGGCTACATAGATTCAATAACTAGAATCAGTCCCATACAGCTGGCAGGGAGCAATCATCCTTAAGACACAGGTCTCTTGTCGCTTTGTGCCTACCTTAGGAGAGTCATTATCCCACAGATTCCTGGGAACCTACATCTGGAAAGCTATAGCTAATATTTCATTAACATGGTCCAGGTTAAAGAGTACTTTCAGGCTTCACGTCACACTGAATTTCCACAGTTTTGTGAACTGAAAAGCACTGCTTCCCATCACAGAGGAGGACGCCAAGGGACTTTGCGGGCCCTTTCAGCTAACAGGCAGGAGACCTGGCCCCCGTCCTAAGCCTTTAACCAGGGGTCTGGCACTCTACCTGGTACAAGACGGCGCTTTTCAAACTTTGACTTCTGTTGACCCTACTGAGGAGCCCGACTCCTGCTTTCCTCCTGCAGCCAGTGGGACAGGGGCAGGGGGCCCTGGGGGTTGCCTGGTTCTTTCCACTCTCTGGGAAGCTACACCATTACCACATTTCAGCTAATAGCTACTGTCAGAGGCGGAACACACTGCCTGTGGGGTGGGGTGGGGAAGCAATCAGTTATATAATGAAGATCTACTTGCAGAAGCAGCAAGCCCCAAACCTTTTCTTAACAGCTGCAATTTTATAAAGCGGTTATATTTGGCTGCCCTCGAAACAGTTGTGCACATTCTGTACAGTATTTTGAGTCTGAAAAGTAGAACTTAGGGGGATTCTAAATGTCTTCCTCGGCTTCCAGAGAAAGCTTGTTGGCCATGTTGGGGTATTTGCTCATTTTCCTCTGACTTCTATGACTGTACGAGAAGAATAACATGTGGCCGTATGATAGGGTTGATGTGTTTGCACAACACCAAGCAGAACACATTTGCTTTTTAACAGCCCCCTCTGAGTAAAGCCGCCGGTGACATAAGGCCAGTTTTTGCTCGTCTGCAGGATCACATAAAAGTAGTTAACAATGTGATTTAACTGATGTTTTTCTTTGATGCAGGGGGTATCAAAATGAATTTAAAGCAAAAATCTCATAGTTTGAAGATCTGATTGAGTTTGACGGTTAAAGTAACCATAATAAAACGTTTGCATATTTTATCATTCATAAGGCCTTTTTATATGTACATTGAAAGACACTTTACAGGAAGTATCACTGAGACAGACAATCTTAGAAAAGGGCTATTCTTCCCACAGTGTTAATCTCAAGGTCAGTGTTCACTGTTCAATTTGAAAATTTTAAGGACATTAAGTATACTATATAGGGTAATTTTTTTCCTATACAATAAACAGCTGACTATAGCCACATTTCTCTGATTCTAATAACATCTGTGACCACAGAGAAGAACACAACATCAAAGAATGAGTAATATGTATTTTAAAATCAGAATTTGAAGAACAGTTTCCCCCAGAGTGCGCTGAACTTCTCCTTTTTTTTTTTTTGTTTTTAATTTCCTCTCAACACTTCTGTTATTCTTCACCCCACAACCATCTTTCTTTCTAAATTATAAGATCTTTGAGGGCAGAGGGACTGTTGTCTTCTCCTTTATTACCTACCTGAGACCCATCACAAGACTTCATGTGAAGCAGGTGCTCAGAATGTGTCTGCTGAATGAATAAATTGGTAACGTCCTAGAGCTATACACATTTTTACCAAGAGAATTGTTTTATCTAAAATTTTCATCAATTTTATTTTCCTCCTTTGGGGGAGGAGGGTTTTTTTTTTTTTTAAATCACATAAATACTATTTCAAATGCTTCTGCTTTAAAATAAAAATAATTGTAATTGATTTGTAATATAACTTATAGAACATTTGCTCTGTGTAAAGCTTCTTTCCTAATAATAAATCTCAACTCTTTTGAACACTTAAATAATTTCATAGTAATGTAATTAAATTTTTTAAAAGTTATTCTGGCTAAAGGAAGAAAAGGTATTACTTAATGTGCATTAAAAAATTTTGGCTATTGTAAAAGCATATTTTTTTGTTTCTATCCAATAGTTTTCATGAAAACTCTTTGACATATTTAATTTAGTACAAGCTAAATTTAATACAATACATGTGAAGTGTACCACATAACCACAAGGTATTACCTGTATAGGAAATCAAATTTAAGATTATTAATTACTAAGATTATTAAAATAAGCAAAAAAGCACACGTCTACTGAAGCATTCCAATATATACACTGGCAGACACCCCATAAATTGGTCAACAGCAAATTTTAAAAAACATGTAATATGGAGAGCAGAAGCTTTTCAACTTCAAAATCTGAGCTGGTAACCGGCAAAACCATGTTTAATGAATGTTAAAATACAAAGAGATCATATTATTTTACAATGGTGACACAAACACTTCATTTTCTGTTAGGATGCAGTACTCCATGACAGACAGCTGTTAGAAACTAACACGGTAATACATTAAAACAGGGCTTTCTCCATCTATAATTTCTGTGACCTAATTTTTGCTCATCTCACTGCTAGCAGCCCAGAACAGGAGCTGATGTGCTGAGCCAGCAGTGGTATCAGACAACAATCACTGATTGTGCAATTTCACACCTAACGGTATGTCCCTCAAAGTCCAAGATTCATGCCCACAGTCTATTAAAAACAGAGAATGGAGTCCTGCAACCATCCAGAGATCAGAGATGGAGGAATTCCAAAGAGGTGGTACCTGGTTAACGGAAGCATCTGTATTAGCCACAGGTGAAGGGGAGCGACAGGCAGGTGGAGAGGAAATTTCACTGCTGGTTCCCTCCTCCCCAGACTCCTCAGTGACAGGTGACAGCAAAGTGTGACAGCGACCTGCAGTCATCTATCACATAAAATGTAGCCCAAAGGACATGAACATCGGTTAGCTATGTTAACAAAAGACCTGGTCAGGCACTGGTCAAAACAAAAGTAATAATATGACATAGGTTAGAGACCCCAAGACCCAAATCTACATACAAATTGTGTTAATATTTAAGAGTTCTGTCCCCAGGTGACTGTGACCCTAGGGCCCATTTGTAAGAGAGTGCATATCAAAATAAAGACTCGTGTTATTGATTATTTTCCTTTCTTTGATGTCTGTGTCACTATAAACAAGTAGTATTTTCCCTAAATATTCTAGGGAAATAAATGCACCCAAGGTAATATTTTACCAAATGAGTCCCAGGTACTGTTACACACCATCTGAGGCACAGCACATATGTGTGGAAAAAATATACAGCACTGGAAAATGTTACAGTTACCAAAATAAGTAATGTATTTTAGATACAAAGTGACAGGTAAGTGATGTTGCAGAACAGAAATTAATGGAAACTATTTTATTTTAATTCAAAGCTAAACTTTGGATTTTCGGTTTTCTTATTTTCCTAATAGCACCTTTTCATCTAGATTTTATCAAATGTCTTCTATATTTTATTATAACAGAATACACAAGTATATCTAGTCAGCCAGAGTTTTAGTTTGGAACATACACAAAAACAATATGTGTAGCATGATTCTCCTATCCCCCAGAACAGCAGAAAACCGTGCAAAGGAATGTTATTTTATTTATTAATTTATTTTTTAAAGCACACAGCCTCTCAGTATTATTGATAAATTATAAACAAAGGAAGGGCCGACCTTCGGCACCTTAAATAATTCAGCCACCTCAAGCAAATCGCATCATTTTAACTGTCACTGTTTTCAGTATCAAAAACTGGTCTTGGCCCAAATGTAGTCAGAGAGTTAAGGAGACTGTTCCTCAGTCCGAGTCTGCAAGAGCTACTAGCACTGATCCCTAAAACAAGCCCCAAGAGGGAAACTGGAGCCCCCGGCCAGGGTGCAGTCAGAAGGGAGCGCGCCCGGCCTTCGCCCTGACTTACCATGACCACCGAGGGGTGGGCCGAGGTCGCGGGGAGGAGCTCCCGGTCCAGGTCCTCCGTCCCCTCCGCCAGCCCCTCCACCTCCGTCACCGTCAGCAGCATGGTGGCGTGCTTGGCTTTCATCGTCAGCATCTTGCACTTGGAGTTCAAAGAGGCGATCTGCTCCTGGTAGCCCTTGATTTTCTGAGCCAGCTCCTGGGGAAACATCCCCCCCAGCCCCCACCCCGTGTGTCAGAGCAGCATCAAAAGGAAACACAACTAGTAGCGTTCATCTTCCTCCAGCGCGGGCCAATGAAATCGCAGAGCTGCGCCAGCCGACAGCAGCGGCCGCGGCCGAGAGGCAGGATGTGGACGTGCGAGCCGCGGAGGAGCCTGCCTGCAGCGCGCCCGCAGCCCGACCACCGCGCCGCGGGCCCGGGAGAGCGCTGCACCGCACGGGCCGGACACCCAGTGCCCCGCGGTGGGAGAGTCCACGCCCGGGAGAAGCTCCGGGTGCAATCCGGGACTTACGTAACGTGAAGCACTCACAACTTTCTTTAAAATGCCTAAAGAATCTGAAACTGCCAGATGGTTCATGCCATGGAAATTAG
Organism: Mustela lutreola; assembly: GCF_030435805.1. NCBI lineage: Eukaryota > Metazoa > Chordata > Mammalia > Carnivora > Mustelidae > Mustela > Mustela lutreola. The sequence continues at coordinate 14,382,910 of NC_081295.1, read as the reverse complement.
GTCATGTGATGACTGAAACTACAAAAAATGCAACGCTCAGCTCTCACCGTACTTAATGCAGCAAACTGAGCAGTCATCGGTTACGGACCCCGTCGCAAAAGTAACCTGTGTGTCGATTCCTGTGACCCACGGAGTTGGTTTTTTTGTTTTTTGGTTTTTTTTTTTTTTTTTTTTTTTTTTGTAGATAAGCTAAGTATTACATATGAAATCCTAATTTTTTATGCAGATCGTTCCCACAATAAAGTTTTGTACATTCACCATATTCTCCCTCATAGGCTCCACCATGCCTCACACGTTTCTGATGTTTCAAACCAGAGCTTTGAACTTGAAGTTCACGTCAAATTCAATGGCTTTTAAATTCATTGATTGTTGAACAATTGTTTTAAGAAATAGAGGTGTTAAAGTTTTTACCAAGAGCTTACTGAAAATAGATTCTGGACAGTAAGTAGCTCTCTAAAGTCCAAAATATTAAGTAAAAATTATCTAAAATGGTAATTTTAAAATATTAAATGTATATTTTACTTAAAAGATGTATACATGTTTGACAAAAATGAAGATGTGTATTCAAAACATGAATCCTAAAAGTACCAAACCATCACTTTTTTCTGTTCCTTTTATATGTGTTTCTTGAAAAGCTGTCATTTAGTGCTTGCATGTAACACATTTTGTGACAAAAACATTAAATGCCTTTAAAACAATAGTATGTATATACATAAATCACAAGGCATATATACGTACTACGCCTGTATGTACATATTATGCACATCCTATCATTTTAAACATGTTGACATTCAAACCATAGCTTTCAACTCAGAAGTTCACAAACGAAATAACAAACAGGTTTATATATAATGTGTGTTTATGTATATACATGTACATATGTGTTTATGAGTGAGTGTGTATATATGTATAGATGTGTATATACGTGTGTGTCTGTATATATAGGCACACACACACACACACACACACACACACCTGCCAGCCAAAACTGACTAAATGGAAGGAAAAACCCAGCAAAACTCAGCCAGTAGCTTGTCATCCTGACTTCTTCTATAGCACAATAATTTTTAAAGCAAAAATTTTAAAAAGTAGAAATCATCACTTCTTTTAGAGCTGCAGGTACTTAATTAAACCTAATAGGTTTTGTTTTTCTCAAAATAGTGATTAAACAGCTCTTTACTACATCTGGCCTAGTGCCTACTACATGGTTTCTCTATTATAATTAGCGTGCACATATGGAAAACATCTACCAATTCACTGAACTCCATGAATTCCGTTTTCATAGGACAAATCACTAAGCCTTACAATGGCTTGCCCTCCAGGGGTAGATTTGAAGAATCTTTCTGAAGTAGCATTAGTTTTAGTCCCTCCCCTTTTCTGCCTATGTGGATGGCTGTGCCCCCTACTGCAGTATCCCGCAAAGCTGTGCGCCCACCTGACAACGGACACCCACCTCCTAACCTTGAGTTCTCAACTTTCTTGTGTATAAAATTCCTTTGGGATGTTCGTTAACAATGAAATTCTGGTCTCCACAAAGGATTTTGATTTACCAAGCATTTTATGCTTATCCCATATGACTCCCTTAGAGAAATAGCTCTTTAGAACTTTCTTCTGTAAGAATAAAACCTGTCCATATCATAATAATAACTTGGTGGGCTGGCAATTAAATCTACTCAATTAAAATGGAGCCCCTCTGGCTTAAAGTATTCTCTGTTCTCAGGGAGCGTATGTATTTTTAATTTTTACTGGATATTTCTGAAAGTGACTACAAGGATGAGCATAAAGAGGCAGGAATTGCAGACACTATGGCTGTTCTAAGTTCGGTGGCTGCCCCTCTCCTGGGCAATCTCCTGCACTTAGGAGAAGACCTTGTATGTAATGTAAGAAGCAAAGAGCCTGGGTTTTCTCTCCTATGATCGAAAAGTGACAGAATAATTTTTTTCAACTTAAAGGCAACATTTAAAAATTACAGAAAAATGTGAATTTCTTAGAAATGAATAAGTTATCAATTATTTTTAGGAGTGAAAGTTATCCTTCTATACATTAGATCCACCTCAAAATTGAAATTTCATTAAAAGCAGACTGAAAATACAGGAAAAAGCAGCCTTCCCCATTCTTATGTTATCATAAATCAGGCTTTCTCCATTCAGCACTTTCCTTCCTGTGTTTGTTTAATACATACCACGAGTCTCACACAGGACAATGCCATTATTATTATGAAAATGCATTCTAAATCACATGACAGAAGTTATAAATATCTACACTCATGTTTAGAACTGGAAAGAGAAAATGGTACAGAATGAGGGGCTCACTGAACAGGACCCTGGAGGACAGTCTACAGTTGACTGTGCTCAGCACCAGCTCTGGGATGCTGGACAAGTCATTTATTTTCCTGGACCATCATTCTTCTCTTCTGTGTGATAAGGTAGCCCAGATAGTTTCTGCTGCAGGGGAAAAATCATGGAATTTGGAGCCACAGATACTGGCTTAGAATCTGGTTTCTACCAGTTATTAGATTTGGGAGCTTGGGAAGTCACTTACAAAAATAAGTTTCTGTTTTCTTATCAGTATAATGGAGATGATTTAAAAGAAAATCCTTACCTCACAGTGATGTTATAAAAGATAATGTAACAATCTTGTAAACTATTTAAAAAACTCAAAAAAACTGTAGTAATGATAATTATTGTTATTTCAGACAAGATTTAAAAAAATTTATACTTTCTGTACTATGTTAGAATAAACTAAGTATCTACCCTTGGCAGATAAGACACACTCTTCCACCCTGTTGCTTACCCCCAGTTCATGATGCTGTGAGCCAGTCCCCAAGGGAAAGAGTAAATGTGAGCCATGCAGGAATTGACAGGCCAGAAGAAATTCACTGGCAGGTATCAATGGGCCAAGACACTCAAGGTCTGTGATCCCTGAGACCAAGTCTGCATAAGCAGTATTCAAGTCCTGAGTTTATAATGAAGTTATAAATACAAAAAAGAAGGCATATTTGAAAATGGGGAAGATGCTGACAGACACGATCTGGAAATCAGCAAAACAACATGGACCATACTCTGATTGTGGTGGAAGGAATTCAAATAATCTACGTTTGAAAGAGCAAATGATTTTTTGATATGCAGTGTCTCTTCTTTTTAAAGAGGGTGATCAAAGCAGCAAAGCTTTGAGCACTGCTGTTTCTAGCAGGCTCTGAGTACAGAGTGGACTATGTTTCGGTGTAACTGATTGTGAGAATTTTGGGTGCAGGAGACAAGTGGTGGGTCCCTGTTGAGTTACATCATCAGCAACATATAAAGAGGTTTTGGCCTCAAAGGGAAAGACTCAGGCTCTTGGGTCTTGGAGAGGATCAGCAAAAACAGGGCTGAAAACGCAAAGACAGTCAGAGATGCTCCTCAAGGACTGAACACACTGTGTGTGGGACAGGGCAAACTTTCCTCTGTGATTCACTAGAAACCGAGAACATGTTCTCAGCAAGCACCTGCACTCCCCTCTTACCTCGTGTCGAGAAATCTGGGCCTGCAGCTCCTGGATGTTACTGGTGGCCACAGGTTTGTCCTCAATTTCTCTGTGGGCTCCTTCTATGAGCTCCTGGAGGTGCTGCATTTCTTGCTCATACTGTTCATATTGTACCACAGCCTCCTTTGAAAGAGAGAAAAAACAGCCGCATGATTATCTTTCGGTAACAATAACTATGGGACTCATTCTGTGCGGCCGTCTACAGTGTTAACTGGTATTTTCCTGTGTGTCTAGGGAGCAAAGAAATGATGGGGAAAATCCCTGGGTGATTCAAGTCCTCAAGTATATGCAGATAGTTCCAAGATTTCTCTCTAAAAGAGTTTGCTAAGATTACTGACCCACTCAGAATGGCTACGTGGCTAGGTCCTCTCCATTCTCCCCATTCATGTTGTCCTGAAAATGGCTGTGTGTGTCTTGGTCAGAACAATGGCATGGTGGGAAGCAGTATGAAAAACATGATTGCTTCATTTTTTTTTTGTCTAAGAAATACTAAATATACATAGATAGACATAGATATGTCTATACCTAGACATATATATATACAGACATATGTCTATATAGTCTATAGTATTTCTATAGACTATATAGACATATATGACTATATATATAGTATATAAATACTATAGACTATATGACTATAGTATTTATACTATAGACATATATAGTCTATATATGTCTATAGTATTTAGTATTTCTTAGATATATAGTCTATATAGTCTGCATAGTCTATAGTCTATAGTATTTCTATATACTATATTAGACATATATTACTATATATAGTCTATGTATGTCTATAGTATTAAGTATTTCTTAGATATATAGACATATATATACAGACATATATAGACATAGGTATAGACATATCTATGTCTATCTATGTATATTTAGTATTTATATTACATATATGTGTATATATACATATATATTACATATATATACATATATATGTAAGGCACTTGTTGAAATGCTGGGTGGAAGACAAAAAAATGAAGTAACCATGACTTCTATCCTCAGGAATTTACGGTGCAACAAATTAAGAGATAATCCAAGGAGCAGGGAGAGTGGACCAAGTTGACCATTGGCTACTTAATGAGCACATATGTGTGCAATTTTTGGGTAAAGCAGGTAAGGTATTAGTTGAAAGGAGAGAAGACTTGGAGAATGTCATTCCTTCCTAGTAAATGATTTTTCTCTTATTAGCTAAAGAGATTAAGAGTTACACTTGGGTGTACTTTTCAGGCAAGAAAATGCATTTGGTGCATCAGTAAGCTGAGATCTGAAAAAAAAATTCTGTAACATATACTAGCAGTAAAGGCATTTTACAAGGCGCTAGAGGATTCTCAGATGAATAATAAGAGGTAAAAATGTATGACTGAAGATAAAATTAACCTTTATAAGTTGTTCTTTACTAAAATATATTGCTCAAAGATAGTTTTCACCAAAGGATATTTTTTATAGAGCTTTCCCCAGGCTTTTGTGGGTGATCCAAATGATAGCATTTCATCTCCTTATTTTATGTAACCACAACAATCTGTCAGATTTAACACTCTGGATGTGTTTTGATGGCTGAGCCCACACAGCGCTAAGAAAAGAAGCCCATGACTCATTTGCTATTGCTCTGCGGGTGCGGGGACCGCAAAAGTCCCCAGCTGGGACCCGGGACGGCCGCACATGCCTGCATGATGTTGCACTGCTGGATGGCCGTGTGCTGCAGCCGGCTGGCCTCCTCCTGCAGGTGCAGGGCCGCGTGGCAGAGTGGCAAGTTGGTGACCACATCCTCGGGGATCCGGAGGGCGCTCTGGCAGATCTGCACTGCGTGGACCTTTGGCTTGAGTGACTCCATCTCAGATAACAAATGCTGAAAGTGCGAGTTCACATTTTACATCATGGAAAGCATGGGGGAAAAAATGTGTATTTTAATAGCTTATTTCATAAGCTCTATTAATAGCTTATTTCATAAGAGCCTTTTACTAAATAACAGGTCTGTCACATGTTATAAATATTTTCCAAGGAATTTTTCTTTAATGTATAGTGTACTAAGACTATAACTGATTTCAAAAATCATTTTTCCTCATTATTTTCCTTTTTTTTTTTAAATATAGCTCCTTAACTCATTTCCTCTGAATTATCTTGCTTACCTGTCGATGAGAAAGTTGCTCCTTGAGACTAAGACGTCCGACTTCTGGAGAAGTCAAGGTTGTCTGGGCTTGCTCCAAAGCAACTTGTAAATTTTTTAGCTCGGTTTCAAATTTTTTCATATCCTACAGAGTATAAGCAATATGAATGTCAGTATGTAAGCACCTGAAGTTCAAAGTCATAGAAGAGTAACATCGCAGTCAAGATGGCATTATCAGAGGTGAGTACAACATCCTCACTATAAAACTGTCATTTTTTTAAAATGATAGACTTTCCAATTAGAATCACTAACATTATTATTATTATTGTTACTGTTATCATTATTATTATTTATGTACCTTGGCAGCATCGTGGAGATTCTGCATACGAATTCGGATCATCTGTCGCAGCTCCTCAGACTCCCGTCCCAGTTCTGCCACTTGCTGAGACATGTTTTCTATGGAGTACACGCTAGCGAGGTGCTGTAATTTCTCAATCATTGCTTCCAGACTGCTGTGGATCTCTTCAGATTCTTCTAGCATGCTCTAGAGCGAGTTATCAATAATCATGACAATGACAGGTGGGCCGAGGTAGACGCGTAGGTCATCAGTCTGGTGTGGTGGAAGACCATCCGCCCAGAAGGGAGGGAGATGCTTGCAGAGATCTCGCGCGCACTGCGGAGTGTGTGTCTTACTGTATTTAACCTTCATACCCTGTGCCTACTCCCCACCTACTCTTCTCCTCATTTCACAGGAAAAGAAATCAAAGTTTAGGAAATGTCAACCGTTAGCTGAGGCCACATGTTATTAAGTGTTGGAGACTAAGGCTCATGCTCTATCTACCGCCCCAAGCTGCTCCCTGGTGAGGGTCAGGACATGAGTATCCCAGGAGCGCCAATGCTCTGACAGGCTGGGCATCTTGTCAGGGTGCTGAGCCTCCTTTTTACTCATATTTAAACTCGGGAGATGCATTTCAGCTCTCCGACTCTAAGTCTAAGATCTGAGGTGCCTATTGGTCTAAGAAATGAACATAACACAAGGGCATGACAAACAAAAACCTTTCAGCACTTGCTTTAGTGAGACAAAGGGGGGCGAAGCAACTTGAGAAACCAGGAGGAACAAAACACAGCGCTCGTCACTCAGGACGGTATCACCTAGTGGGACGGATGACACAAATGGGTTCTTAACCACATAATACACATTCTGTGAGGACAGTGACAGAAAGAAAAGGTTAAAGGTGACAGAAACGAGATGTGCTCCTGCTTGCAGGAAGACTGGGAGAAAGGAAGAGCTCAAACAAGGGAACAGAGAGTGCGCACAAAATGCGCAGGGACTGGATATGGGGTGTGTGAAGAGAAATGGGAGCTGGGACATGATTCTCAGGCAATAAGTCTTTGTTTTTTAATAATAAAGTACAGTGTTTTTCTCCTCATGAGGAAAAATAAATATTAATAAAATAATAATTTAATAATTATATAATTTTAAACTATATAATATACTTATATATATAATATGTACAATTACATATTATGTATAATTATAATAATAATTTTAAAATAATAAAGTACAGTATTTTTTCCTCATGAGGAATGCTCTCTCTTTACATATATATATATATATATATATATATATTAAAGCTTAGAAAATATTGAAAATATAAAAAAGATAAAATATTCCATAATATCAGACACAATTTTAAATAGGGATAACTGCTGTTACATGTGGGCATATTTTTAGGTAACTGAGATCATAATATATGTAAAATTTTCCATCTTTCTTTTCCACCTAGCATCGGAGCACGTGCATTCTCCCGGCGTACTGTTTTTGGCTAAACTTGGGCAGCCTGACCTAGGGCAGGTAAGCGAGAGCTCCTCGAGACACTCTGAGCATCTGACAGCACCACGGACAGGCGGCGTCCCGTGTCTCGGAGGCTCTCGACCCACCGCCTGCCCAGGTCAGAACACGTGGGAACTGACCAGGGCTCCCCCTTCTCTGTCATCCACACCCAAGAGTCTCTAGAGTCCAGAACTCTAGCTCAGTAATAGCCCTCGATTCTGTCTTCTCTCAAGCTCCAAAGAGGGACCCTGTCACTCTCTGGCTAGGACCGAAGCCACCTTCCTTGCTCTCTTACCTTCCTCGGTCTGTTTTCCGCAGGCTGCTAAATCATCTTCCTTAAAATACAAGCCTGAATTTGTCGTTTGCCTCAAGACTATCTTTCAAAGACTTCAGAGTGACTGTAGGTTAAAGCCCAAGTTCTTCTTAACAAAACTTGGGATCTTTTTTCTTCTCTAATTTTACCTCTTCTGCCTCTCCCTCCCAGCTCTACTCCACACCTCCTCCCTGGAGCACCCCCGCCACTGCACCAAAGCACCCCTCACTCTTACTACTGGGATTTCAACATGCATTTTTGTCTACAACGCATTTCACACGAGTAGGCAGCCTGTCATTCAGGCCTCAGCCCAGAATCCCCTTTTCCTACGACAGCCTCCTTCAGCTTCCCCGAGACCCCGGGCAGTGTGGGCAGAGAGCGCTCCTGTGGGATCCCTCAGCACCTTGATCCCTCATCTGCTGTACTTACCACAGTCTGTAATTGTCTACCTCCCTTTATCAACTCCCTGGGGCAAGAACAAGGAATAGTCTTTGTATTTTAAATTCCCAGCTTCAGAGGTGCCTGGGTGGCTCAGAGCATTAAGCCTTTGTCTTTGGCTCAGGTCCTGATCTCAGGGTCCTGGGAAGGAGCCCTGCATCGAGCTCCCCGCTGAGCGGGGAGCCTGCTTCTTCCTCTGCCTGTCTCTCTGCCTACTTGTGATCTCTGTCTGTCAAAATAAATAAATAAAATCTTTAAAAAATAAATAAATTCCCAGCTTTGGAAAGAAATCATTCTATAAATGTGTTAAATAAATAAATGAGTACAGGTCCTACTTAAAACCAAACAAGATAAAACAAAAACCCCTGATGGTTGTTTTAAAGACTACATTTATACTCTATTATATATCCAAAATGTCATTTGGAAAAGTGACTTGACATTTTTCTTTAAAATTCCACTATAGGGGCGCCTGGGTGACTCAGGCAGTGAAGCATCTGCCTTTGGCTCAGATCATGATCTCAGGGTTCTAGGAACGAGCGCCATGTTGGACTCCCTGCTCAGGGGGGAGCCTGCTTCTCTGTCTCCCTCTGCCTCTCCCCTCTGCTCCTGCTCACTCTCTCTCTCTCTAATCAATCAATCAATAAATAAAATCTTAAAAAAGAAATTTTACTCTAGTGAGGTGCCTGGGTAACTCAGTCAGTTAAGCATCTGACTCCTGGTTTCAGCTCAGTTCAAAACCTCAGGGTCATGAGATCAAGCCCTGTGTCAGGCTCCACACTCACCGTGGAGACCCCTTGAGATACTTTTTCCCCCCCCTGCCCATCCCCCCCCAACCTACCCGGGCTCACATTCTCTTACTCTCTCTCAAATAAAATCTTTAAAAAACAAGATTCCAGTATAGTTATTAAACCACATATTTTATACATTTTGGATTATGAAGTAGTAGCATTCTGATGATCATGATACATTTTACTAATTGTTTTTCAAAAAGGTTTTAACAAGTAATCTTCAGAGTTGAGAGCTCTCACTTCTTTAAATATGAACCTCAAATAACTTTTAAACGCTGTTAATTTGATAGCGTGCTCTCTCTCTCTCTTCTAAATTTTTCATTTCTAGATTTCTAATGAGGTTGAATATTTTTTCATTGTTTACAATCAACTGTAACTTAAGACTTGTCTTGCATAGTATAAGAAAGATTCCAGAAGAGTTTATAAGATTAATTAGAGAAGAACAATCACGTACATAGGGAAAGTGGTTAGCATCTGTAAAAGCATTCCAAGCAGAAAATGGGGGTTTGATCTAGAAACCTGTCCACAGAACTGGAAAAGTAAATGATTTAAAAGATATGAGTATATATAAATCAGAATAAAAGAGAAACTAAAATACCTCAGGATATCCATATAACTAAGTAAAAACCATTATGTATTGTATTGTAAGATAACTGGGCTGTTAGAGATTTGTATCTAATTCAAGCTAAAGATAATAAAAGGATGAAATAATTTCCTGGATGATATGACCAGAAGAAAACTTCCGGAAATGAAGTAATGCAGCCACCATGTGATACGGACTCTTTGCTCCTTTCTAGCTGACCCTGCTTCCTCTGGAAAGCCGGACAACTGAGACCAGGCTGAATGCTGAGAGGAGGAACCCTGTGACACCTACTGTGCCCGATATCTGCACATATGTTAAACCATTTGATTCTCCTAATAATTCTGCAATATAAATATCATTTATAGCTCCACCTGATTGATGAGAAAACTGAATTCAGAGAGGCAAAGCAATTTGTTCCAAATCACATAGGCCTAAAGAGCAGAGTTTGGTTTTCCCATCTGTCTGGGACTGGAGCCTATCATCTTTCCACATGTCACAACTCTGCCTGGGGAAGAATTTTCCACCATATCCCCATAACATGTGGTTGTTTCAAAGAAGCCCCAAGAAAAGAGAGACCTACATAGGGCCGATTATTTAGGGTCTTGGAGAAAGAAAAGTCTAGGGGAGATAGAGGATACTATTATTTATACAGTCTAATGAAATCTTATGAGTAACGACTTTCTTTCATGGACGAGTCATTAGGGCTATCTTACTTTTCTTTTTCTCTGGCATCTGCATTAACTCTACATCATGGTCCTTTAAATTTTCTATCAGTCTACCAGTTACATCAAATTGCTCTCTTAGTGACTCTTTGAACATGATTTTTTCCCAAAGTTACCTGATGTAAAATGTATTGTTCTCGAAGTTGATGTGCTGAGTTCCATGTAATCTTTCCATGTAGCAACACTTTAGCTTTTTCAATCCACTTCAGAATGAATTCAAGCATTTCATTGTATTCTTCTAAGTGAGATGCTGCCTGAAAAATCATTACCATTCACATAGCAATGTCAACTCTGTTTCATGAGCTAGAAATCAGTCTTCTACTTCTCTTTAGATACAGTAATCCTAGGGGATAATTGTTATAACATCCGTAATATCTAAAGGTAACATGAATAATCATTTCCTTGTTGAAAACCTGTCAAGGACTTCCCAGTGACTTTAGGATCAAGTCCAAGTCCTTAATACGCTTGAATAACTGTCTTCTAAAATTATACCCTATTCTCCTCTCTTAGTCATCTGTCTGGGACCTCTCCCTCCCTTCCCCATTCTCCACCCTCACTGAGTAAGGAGGTTTGGTACTGTAATTCATTAACTGCCAAATTGTGATTTAGTTTGTCCCTGATTATAGAAAAAAACACATAATCAATTTATGAAGGTATATCTACAGTCAACAATTATGATGGATGTGTGATCTGAACCTATTCAATGGTAAATGCAAGAGTATATATATGTGCATATATACATATATATCTTATGTCTTATATATATTATATATATATCTTATGTCTTGTGCCTTTAAATATATTTTACATATAGATATACTTTATATATATATGTAAACATACATATATGTATTATTTTAAGATATTTGAATTCACCCCATACTGATTTTGTAAAGCATGTTACTGGATGAATATTCATTCCACAAACTACTTCTCCAGTTGACAAAATATTCATTCCAAAGTCCATTATACGATCATGTTTGTCAATGTACCAACAATACGGTTTGATACAAAATAAAGGCAAGCTTACATGTAAATTTTAGAAACCCAGGTGTGGTATTAAATGAGCTACCCTTAACTACCCTCATCATTGTCCATATTATCTTTTGATTAATTTTCAAAAGAAAAAGCGACCACTGAATTTCTGCCTTAGAAGACTTTGATTCCTGGCCCAGAACACATACCTGACCGAGCTTGGAGAGCCGGTTCTCAGCCTGCCTAAGGGTCTGCTGATGAAGTTCAATCAGTTTTCCTATCTTCTTAGCCAGCGGTTTACCCAGTTGGCCATTCTGTTCCGAGAATTTCTGTACTGCTGCATCTAGTTCCACTAATTTTAAATTACAGCCATCCAGTTCTTCTCCTAGCACCTAAATGGCAATCAACACAAAAGGACGTTAGCCTACAGAAAGTGAATTTCTCCAGATTTTTCAAGATCAAGGGTGATATTTTAAATGATTTTTGTAAATGCCAGCTATGATAAAGAATACTTCGACTCCAATCAGGTCATTTCTCTTTTTTCAGTTAGAAAGGCAGAGCAGGCAGGATGTTTTGTAATCCTGGCGTTTGTTTCCTATGAGGCTGAGTGAGAAGGTTAATGTTTTCCTTCTGCCCCAACCAAAAAGGATTCATCACTTACCTCATCAGCAGAGCGAGAACACAGATTTAACCACAAAGACCATTCATTTTGGGATTTTTATACTTATCTTCCCAAATCATTATTTGTTCCTTTGATGCTCTCCCCTCTTACACACATGAGTAAGTAGTTATATTAATACACGTCCAAAGTAATGCTGTAAGTAATCTATGTTATGTTTCTAAAATGTCTTACTGCCTGCATTTACTATTTGGTTTTAATGAAGCTTGCTAATCAAGAAAACTCCCCCCCCCCATATCCCCAAGATAAACTAACTCCAAAAAACAGTAAATTCATTTAATAACACCTCTTATGTTTCCACTTTTTCCTTACCTTTTGGTCGGTTTTAGCTTGTGCTATATTATCTGTCTTCGTTCTCAGCTTACTTAGAATAGTTGTGAGATCTCTGGCTATGTTCTGAATTTGTCGGCCGAATTCCTGGCTCATGGCTTTGCTCTGTTCAACGTCTCTTACTTTGTCCTGGATCTAAATAATCAATGAGAATAGCAAAATCAACCATGATTTAAAAATTGCATAATTGCCGCTAAAAACGTCAATCTTCAGAAGCTGACAAGAGACACTTGACGTGGTTAACGCTCTTTGTCAGACAAGCCACGTGTCGTTACTAGCTCTCATGGCTTTCCACGCAGCTTTGCCTCCCTCGACCTTTATGCCTCCACTGTTCCTTTGTGCTGCTGTTTCAGCAAAGGAACAAGCAATGCATGTACAGTGATCTATGCACCAAATGTTTATAAAAAACTCATAAATCGCAGTATGTATACAGCTGAGTTTGAATCCTAGCTTCTCCATTCACCAACTTTGGAGTACAAATTCCTTTCAGCCTTTTTCTCTACAAAGTGAAAAACACTGCTAGATCACTGGAAGCATCTGGATTTGTTCCCAAGCATCTTTTTATAAGTTAGCTGTTGGTGATCTCTTAACCTTTTTGCCAACTTCCCAAGTACATCCCTATATCAAAAAAGTGTTAAGCAGAGCCAATAAAAAGAAAAGTTAAAAAAGTACAATTAATGATTATAAGTTTCAAATAGCTTTGGTTTGATTTGATAACAGTGATATTTTTGCTTATAATAAAATGCTTAAGAGAAAACAATAAAGAAATATTGTCTTTACATAAGTGAGAAGTACTTTAGTATAGAGGAAACATGCCTTAAGAATACTTTTCGGGGGAGCCTGGGGGGCTTGGTTGAGTGTCCAACTCTTGGTTTCAGCTCAGGTCATGATCTCAGAGTTGTGAGATGGGGCCCTTACTTCTTCAGCGGGGAATCTGCTTGAGATTCTCTCTCTCTCTCTTTCTCTCCCTGTGTTCCTCCTCCCCTCCCCCTGCTCACACTTGCTCTCTCTCTCTCTCTCACATAAATAAATAAACGTAAAAAAAAAAAAGAATACTTCTTTGGCCTTCATTATTTTGAGCTGAGTGCCAACATAAGTGGGATGCATGAGAGTAACTCTAACAGAGAAATTTATCGAGAGAAAAAGAAAAATTTTTTAAGATCTGAACTTGCCAAGTCATCCTTCCCAGTAGACCTTCCAATGTCTAAGAAGAAAAACCAAAGAGGCCAATTAAATATTTAAAATAGAAAATAACATTTTAGTTTAGGTCAATACCATGATGTAGTAGCATTGGATTTTGAAGAAGTTTTTAAAACACTTTGCACTATACATTGGAGGGTCCAAAAAATTCAGTGCACTTGTGTGAATTTTATAATTGCTACAATGTGACACCATTTTCCATTTCATGTAGCACTTTAGAATTAGTGGTATATATTGTCTTTGTCCCCTATGGACTGTTTTCAACTTAACTGTACTTTAGCATTATGTCACTGGGGAGGTCTTAAAAAGCTATTATGAGTCCTTACAGATGCTACTAAAGCTATTTTCACTATGTGAAAGCATGTTCTCTTTTTGGGACCTAAGATAGAACTCTCCCTCTGATCTCAGTGCTAATACTGATTATGCAACGCTTTGTTTAAAAAAAAAGATTTATTTTAAATTTATAGACATAAATTGGCTCATATGTCACTTCCTTCTTTGGTCATTTAAGCTAGGGTTTATTTGAAGGGCCTTCCTCTAGAAATATTTTATAGGACCCACCAATGTGCATTTTGGGTAATAACTTCTTCCCTGGCTTTACCTCTTTTTTTTTTTTACTTTGATTTTCCTTCCTTTTTCAAATATCTTTACCTACTTAACTCATATTTTGCTGAACTGAAATAGGAGCTAGCAGAGTACCTGGCAGGTCCTGAGACTCAAAACATTTTTGTTGAATACATGAAATATAGCTATAAAAATTTTTAAGTCATTTATTTTAGAGAAAGTCTAAGTAGATAAGTTACTTTTCAATTGTATGACATTACTATTCATATCTGCAATCATCTGATATAATTTTTGCCAACAAATAAGACCTCTAATATAATATTATTGTTTTATACTGATGTGTTTTTAACTGTTTTCATGGTGACATGACTGTGAAAATCAAGAACACTCATACAAGAGCCCTGAGCCTCTGAAAGAACGGAAAGGCATACTTTGTGCCTCTTGGTTTACCTGATCATGGATAGTTCCCAATTCCAGTGCCACCTCGGCTAACTGGAGGGACAGTTCAGAAGGTAAGATGGAGTAGAGACCCAGGTACTTATTCTTCTGCTCTTCAGTCAATTTCTCAATGTTCTGTCGGTGATTTGTGGCTTCCGTTAGGAGAATCTGAAAAAAAAAAAAAAAAGATAAAAAATTACCTGATAAGGAAATTCATTTTTATGGATGCAGAGATAAGACTATGTATCGTTCATCAATATATGAAGTTTGGATTTAGAGAAATATCTTTAAAAAAAACAAACTCAAGCCTTTCTTTAGTCTCTGGGGAGAAGCAGGTCCCCTTGATACAGGACAAGAGAAAGTACTTTGAAATAATAATAAAATTGTTTTGTATAATAAAATAATAATACATAAATAATAATATAATATATAATATATAAAATAATAATATAAAATATATAAAACAATAATATAAAATATATTTAAATATGAATATGGTAATAATATAAAATATATAATAAATATTAAATAATATATAATATAAAATATTTTAATATTAATAAAATGCATGCTATAATAAAAATAAAATATATTTAATAACATTAATGATATAAAATATTAATATAAATAAACAATAACATAATATATAATATAAATATATAATAAAATAATAATATAAAATATATAGTAAATATAAAATAAATATAAAATTAAAAATGTTTATATAATATAAAATAATAAAATCTTTTTATATATTGCATTTCTGAAAAATTTTAATTCAATACTCACTGAAAATAAACAAACATATCTCATTAAAATCAAGATGACATTTTTAAATGATTGGTATAGGGAACTAGGAGAGCGTGGTACCTGAAGTTCTTCAAGTTGAGCCTCTATTTCTATGGTTGGGTTCCCCAAATATTCCTTTGTTTCCTGAATCCAGGATTTCACTGAGTTGATCTGAGTCTCCACAACGTCTCGCTCCTCGAGCTCCTGCTTTACCGCCTTCCCGTTACGCTTCACCTTGTCCTGTATGCTTCAGAAGCAGCAACGGGAGAAACCAGAAGAGGACTTGAAATGAAAGTTAGTCCCTACCCATGACATCCTCTTATCAGAAACAGACATGAGGAGAGTAAAGCTTCATATCTTTTTTCTGGAAGTAAAGATGATTCCCAGTGAGAGAATGTTCAGTAACACTTAAGCCAAGCACAGCAGAAGAATGTGAAGTTAATGAATGATCCCCGGAAAACTGAGAGTTCACACACTCTGAAGCCACTAAATTACAATGAATTTTCCTCTCTTAAGTAACTGGAGATCATTTGCTTATTCATTTCTTCTTTGGAAATGGACTCAAATGGTGCGGAATCACCAGCATTTAAAGGTAATGTGTAATTGGAATATTTGTGACTATTAGACATCAGTATCTAAACAAAGTATAAAGCTTTGGAATTTGGCAATTAATAATGTTCAACATCCAAAATGTAAGTTTTTATTTGAACTGACAAAGGTTTGGCAGAAGAGTGTAAGTAAGTGAAGTCAGATTATCCTGAATTTGTTTATAGGTACAGGAGGTGAATAAAGGATTAGTTAATACAGGATAAAATTATCTACTGACATTTTGCCCTCTGGCTCTTCCCTGTGGCTCAGTAAGTGAACCGGGCTGGTTATACATCATTAAGACTACCATTCTCTTTCCGCTAAGTTCACTATCAGGAAATAGCTATTATTTATCTGGACTTTGATATTACCCTTGCTCTGATCTCCCCATCTTTCAGTTGACCAATGAGTTATCAAACTTCATCAAAACGAAGTTCTCAATAGCTCTCACGTGTTTACCTTTCAAGCTTCATTTCTCAGGAATCGCCCTGTCACCCATCAGCTCCTTGAAAGTGACAGGATCACATCCAAGCTCTCTTACACTCTACTCCCCTCTTGGCTAACCGCTCCTCCCTCTTCACAGCCTAGCTCAGTCCTGCCTAGTCTTCAGCATAAGCACCCGTCCTGAAGGGAAGCCTTCCTTGATTCCTCTCCTAGTGTAGCTGCCTCTGCTGCCTATGCCCTTACCGCCACGCTCTGCTGAAATGCTTCCGGAGCTGTCGGTCTCTGCTGCTTGCCTGTAAACCTCATGAAGATGGAGACTGAATCTGTGTGGCTCGTTACTGTATTCCTAAATACTAATGGTATGTATTTGCCAGATCAATACTTGAAGAGTTAAGAAAAATGAAAAGTAGGGATGAAGGGAACAGTTCCCCACGTTTTTAAGACGGCATGATGGGAGCCTCCCCAGACTCGACTACAATGCTTATCCCTTTGGGCCACGGCCAAGGTTAGTAACAGAGAATGAAGGCAAGTGTATGCTTACTTCAGGCACTGATCTTGCATGGCCGTGATTTCCTGGACGATGGATGGCTCCTCTCCGGGGGACGGCGTGGCCCCATCCTGGAGCATGCTCAGTGCTTGCTGCCGCAGAAGGCCCAAGGCCAAGTGCTGCTGCTCCAGCTCCAGAATGAGCGTCTCATGATGGTCAAGAAGAGCAAAGAGCTCTGCCTTGGAGGCTTTCTCTGCTGAACTGTCCGGTAATTTCGCTTGCAGCTGATCAATCATTTCACTGGCTTTTGTAACCTGATGACAAATGTATATACTATGAAGCTCAAAAATAAATGGAAAAGAGAGCAATACCAATAAATGCCATATTTGACATTAAGGCATCGAAGCACGTTAAAGTTGATGGCGTGAACTCTAAATTTCAAGGACTAGAAATGAACAATCTCCTTAACATGAAAGAGAGATCTTTGCATTTTAAGACTTAATCTCAAAATAATGGGGCAATTGCAGATGGCATAACAGAGAAAAGGTTGCTTTTTTTTTTTTAAAACTAAATAGATAAAAGAAAAACTCTTTTCAAAATTTATGTTAACATGAATGTGTGCCTTTGAGTCATTAAGGAATTTATGGTTTAAAACATTGAAGCCTACTTAAAAGATAAAAGGAATTAAATATAGGATTTTGGGGGCACCTGGGTGGCTCAGTGGGTTAAGCCTCTGCCTTCAGCTCAGGTCATGATCCCAGGGTCCTGGGATGGAGCCCCACATCAGGCTCTCTGCTCAGCAGGGAGCCTGCCTCTCCCTCTCTATCTGCCTGCCTCTCTGCCTACTTCTGCCTACTTGTGATTTCTCTCTCTGTCAAATAAATAAATAATATTTAAAAAAATATATAGGATTTTCAAAATGAGTTAAATTCCCACTCATTTTCATGGCAGACAAAGTATTAAAAGTTTTTTTTAAAAAAGAAAATATTTTATACTTTTTCAAGGCCAGGTAAGAAATTAAAAAAAAAAAAAAAGATTGATTTGTTTATTAGAGAAAGAGTGTGTGAGAGTGGCAGAAGGAGCAAAGGGAGAGAATCTCAGACAGACCCCCCACTGAGTGGGGGAGCCCCCTTGGGAGCTCAGTCTCAGGACCCATGCAATCATGACCTCAGCCCAAACCAAGATTCAGGTGCTTAACCGACTGGGCTACCCCGCAGCCCTATTTTTCTTTAAGACTTATTTATTCATTTGGGGAGGGGGGTAAGATGATTTCATGAAGAGCGCAGAGAATGGGGCAAAGTGGGCTTGGATTCCTTTCAAAATTCATTGCTTGGTTTTCTCATTAAAATAATCAGACCCTGAGGAGACTCGGTGGCTCAGTCCGTTGAGCGTCTGACTCTTGATTTTGGCTCAGGTCATGATCTCAGTGTTGTGGGATTGAGCCTCTGAGCCAGGCTCTGTGCTCAGTGGGGAGTCTCTCCTTTTCCCTCTGTCCGTCCCTCTGTTCTCATGCTCTCTCTTTCTCTCTCTCTCTAAAAATAAATAAATCTTAAAAAAAATGAATCTTAAAAAAAATAGTCAGACCCTGATTTGGGATTAAATTGCACATTGCATTTCATAATTTGGCTTTCATGTCACTGAAATAGAGACTTAAAAAAAGAAAGGCTTGTTGCTTTACAGGAAGCCACTTTCTAAAAGGGAACAAAAAGTGCTTTTCAAAATACATTGTTTTCAGCAAGGAAACAGTTCTTTGAGCCCGTCACTCGTGGAAATTACCTTACTGTTAAAGCTCTTCCACTCCTCTACAGCATCTTCCAGTATCTTCTCCTGGTCCTGAGCCACCGCACGGAGACGTGTCCAGCGCTGCCAGACGGTAGTCATCGACCTGCTTATGGCTGCTTTGCTTGCATCATTTCCAGTTTTTTCCAGTTGTGAAGTTTTATCCTCAAGGGCCACAACTTTCTCGTGGAAAGAGTTAACTAGTGACACTAAAGACTGAGACAGAAAGAGGACAAAAAAGGTTATGAGGAGAGACTGATGTTTCAAAAGTCCTATGGATTTCCATAAAGCCCAAAATAACCTGCAAAAGGAAATGTTCCTACGTATTTTTATTTTCCTCTGGTAACTCTTACTTTTACATTTAATTTTTTAAAGATTTTTTAAAATTTCTTTATTCGACACAGAGAGAGATCACAAGTAGGCAGAGAGGCAGGCAGAGAGAGGAGGAAGCAGGCTCCCCACTGAGCAGAGAGCCCCATGTGGGGCTCGATCCCAGGACCCTGAGATCATGACCTGAGCTGAAGGCAGAGGCCTTAACCCACTGAGCCACCCAGGCACCCCTACACTTAATTTTTAATTGGCTTAGGCTTGAATCTTTAAAGGAGATAAGGTATATTTATGTCTTTACTGAAATTTTATTTATTAAAATATTTTATTTATTAAAAAGAAATGTTTATTTGTGACTTGAGATAACATTTTCTCAATTTCAAAGGGGCAGAAAATATAAATGCACTGAATTTGATATTTAAATATGTTACATTCTACCATATATTGCTGTGATGTATGAGTGAGACTCAATTATTAGTATCTGAATATTATTTGAATTTATTGAAGTTATTACCAGGACACTTTTACTGAAATTTATTAAGTGTCATATCTTATCAGAAGCAAATTTCTCCGGCTTTTTGTGAAACTAGCTGTGCATTTCAACAGGAATCCTAAAAAGGTGATAGCATTTAATTAAGTTCACACTGCTGCGAAATGTGACTAAATGTATCCGTTTCACATTTAATATCCTTTTTGTACTTAAATGCATCCAAGTGTGGGATGCCTGGTTGGTTCAGTTGGTTAAGTTAAGTATCTGCCTTCAGCTCAGCTCATGATCTTAGGGTCCTGGAATCGAGTCCCGTATCGGGTGCCTTCCTCAGCAGAGAGCCTGCTTCTCTTTCTGCCTCTGCCTGCCTCTCTGCCTTCTTGTGCGTGCTCTCTCTGACAAATAAATAAATAAAATCTTAAAAAGTAAATAAATAAAAAATAAACGCATCCAGGTGGAAATGAAGACTTACTGACTGACCTGTCTGGAACTCTCAGATGTCAAAGACCCATTACAATTACAATGAAAGTATATTTAAAACAACAACCAAAAACTAACCTTGTGTTCTGACAATTTTCCTTCTGCTTCATGACTGGAAGAAGTCTTCGATAAAGAAAACTCAGACAATTTCTTTTCTGCATCATTCATCAGTTCGATAACCTCTTCCCTTGCTTTTTGATAATCCTGCCACTGGGCTGAACATCTTGAAAAAGTCAAATAAAAGCCAATAAACAACACAAAATCACACATTTCTGTGCAGAGCTCTGATGTCAGTATGACTAATGATACTTAAGAGAGAAGAATGAATTTATGTGCTAATGTACATCATTGCCATATTCCTCTTTTCCAGGTGAAAATTCATTTCCCTGAAATAGAAAAACTAAAACAACTCTAATACCTCTGCAAGAGATCCAACTGGGCATGCGAGTCCTGTATTATCCTCTGGCTCTTCTCTTCCAGGGAAGCCATTTTCTGTGCTAGGTCCTCCTTTCCAGTTGGCTTGATGAGTGGGTCCAAGCTGGCTACCAGGCCTTGGAGCTCCTCCAGATGGCTGTGGAACTGATCTTCTGTGCTAAAAAATTCCTTGTGGCTTTTGAGATTCTCCTCTGCACTCTCCACATCTAGGCCATTGCCTGCTAGTTGTAGCATTTCATGAGCGTCCTCCAGCCAGTCGTTAGCTGCTTGAGATACCTGATAGTACCTTTGACATTGACTATATATTTGAGTTAAGACAGCCTGAAAAACAGTAATTGCAAACACAATCAACTCTCAGTTGCAATGTATTCATTAGAAATAGTAGAATTTTTTTCCCGCTTCTTTTCCAGTCCTCAGTCACGTGGATATATGTGTATAAGGGAACTGATAAGTCGGTGGAATTTTTTGAGGCGCAATTCACCATTATCTTTTACTTTTCCTTCTGCTATTCTTATTATGATTTTATTATGGCATTAAAATAAATAAACCTATACAGAAATAGAAATAGAATAGCAATCTTTTGGTGGGATCTTCACTATTTCTGAAGCTTTGCTCTCTCGCTTTTAAAAATAAATATATAATGCTTTGCAAATAGGAGAGGCTGAATATTTACCAACGTGAAATAATGTCTCAGTGGGTTGGAGTATAACGCCAGTGGGAATGCAAACTGTCATAGCCACTATGGAAAGCAGGATGGAAGTTCCTAAAGAAATTAAAAATAGAACCACCGTAGAATATAGCAATCCCACTTCTGGGTATTAGCCCAAAGGATAAATGAAATCATTATTTTGAAAAGATATATGTACTCCCACGGTTGTAGCAGCATTTTTCACTAGTCAATGTATGGAAACACCCTAAGCGTTTATCCACAGTTGAATGGTTAAAGAAAATACAGTCTACAAAAATAAACTCAGAATGGATTAGAAATCTAAATGTGAGACCTAAAACCATTAAGTCCTAGAAAAAAACATAGGCAGTAATTTCTTTGACATTGGCCTTAGCAACATTTTTCTAGATATGGCTCCTCAGGCAAAGGACACAAAAACAAAAATGAACTATTGGAATGGCAACAGCATGAAAATCTTTTGCAGAACAAAGGAAACCATCAACAAAAAGGTAACCTACTGAATGGAAGATATTCACAAATGATATATCCAATTAGGGATTAATATCCGAAATACATAAAAACTTATACAACGCAGGACCCTGAAATCATCACCTGAGCCGAAGGCAGAGGCTTAACCTACTAAGCCACCCAGGTGCACCGAACCTGGAGGATATGATGCTAAGTAAAATAAGCCATAGAGAGACAAATACCACATGGTCTCACTTACATATGGAATCTGAAGGAAAAAAAAATGAAATCACAGAAACTAAGCAGATTAGTGGTTGCTGTGGGGGATGGGGGAGGTTGGTAAAATGGTACAAATTTTTAGTTTTAAGTTGAATAAAGCCTGAGGATCTAATGTGCAACATGATGACTATTGTTAATAACACTATATTGTATAATTGAAATTTGCTAAGACATGAGAAATTAAATGTTCTCACCAAAACAAAAAATGTGAGGTGATGGGTGTATTAATTCACTCAATTGGAGAAATCCTTTCACAGTGTTTACGTATATCAAACCATTACACTGTATGCTTTAAATACCTTAGAATTTTGTTTGTCAGTTAACCCTCAATAAAGATGGGAGTGGGAGATAGGAAGTATAACAACCCCAAACTTCTCAACTGGCATTTGCCAGAGTAAATAGCAATTTCTGGAAGTGAACTAGTAGTCCCTAAGCCTTGAACAGAGACTAAAACAGAAAATTTAAGAATGGAAAGATGACCCCATAAAGTAAAATCCATTCAAATCCAGAAGGAAAGGGAAGATTATAACTGGGCAGCAGGGACTGGACAAGACAAGCCATCACTGTGCGAGCACATGTAGAAAATACAGGCAAGAATAAGGAACTTATTAAGGAACACTTAATAAGGAAAGCTCTTAATAAGGAAAGAATATGGGTGGCCAAGTGCAGAATCAGTGATGGAGGTGAGTGACGCCCTGGGAACCACAACCTTCAGTCACTGGGGCCAAGACAATCAATAAGACCATCAATCACAAGATGCCCGAAGTAGGGACACCTTAACAGATGCAAGATTTTGGTTCCAAAATCAAAAAATCAAAAGAAACAAGCTAACAGGACAGATGACAGTTCCAGGTAACTTCTGTCCTGATTCTTCACTCTAGGGTAAATACTTTATGGTACAGGGAAATTAAAAAACAAAACAAAACAAAAAAACAAAAAACAACTTTTAACAGTGACCTTGAATCGACCAGCAAATGTAAGGTATACTAAATAGACTATAGTCTGAGAAGTCAGAACTTCAGCTGATGAAGTTTCCCAAGATTTTTCCCAAATGTTCAGACTAAAAAAAGATTTATTATTTGGTGTTAACCTTAATCTCTGTGGAAAATAAAATTAAATGATAGCTAGGATTCATCAGGCACTACTTCTATCTCCATCAGGCCCTACACTGAGAACACAAATCTGAGGAGGAAATATTACTATCTTTCTTCCATAGAGCAGAAGTAGAGATTTAAAAGAGGAAAGTCATTTGCCCCAGGCCAAATCACCTAGATTAAAACTCCCGTGCGCCTTACTCCAAAGCTTTAGCTGCGATGTTATCCTTACGATAACTCTCTTTCACTTAAATGGCTGGTTGAAATCCCATAGAACCGGGGACGGAGGAGAGATGTGGAAAAAAAGAGCCCACAGGATAAGTAAGTGAACCCTTGGGCACTATTAGATCTCTTATTTTTGAACACGCAGAACTCACAAGCCTCAGAACAGGCTGCGATCAGGTCGTCAAGCTGGGAAGTTCTCCCCAGGTCAAGGCATGAACGAATCTGACAGTCTTGCTTCTGCCATGCTGCAGGGGCGGAAGAGAAGAGGAGGAGAGGACAGAGAGGCGGGGCAGCTGATGGGCGTCCCCCCGGGAAACGTGGCTCGGCGTCAGGTCGGGACGGCATCCTGTCCGCAAGGCCTCCTTTACAGGCTCTTCCTCCAGCGCTAATCTAAGAAATGCCAGGCTTCACTTGGTTTAAAAAGGGCACCACTAATTTATACATCGCTAATTAATCAATTTTAGTATTAATGCATTCATGTGGGGTACTGACTATATTAGTGCTATCATGTGTTATCTCTCCCGAAGGTGGGAGAGAACTGAGGTATTACTGTGTTCCAAGGAAGGAAAAATCAAAATGTGGACTGTATGAGATTAATACCATGTATCATGCAATAAAGATACTAAAGATGATTCCATGTAGCATCAGAAAAGAAATACAGAGGCGTCTGGGTGGCTCAAGTTTCAATTCTTGCTTTCCACTCAGGTCATGATCCCAGGGTCGTGAGATTGAGCCCTGCATCAGGCTCTGCACTGGGCGTGGAATCTGCTTGAGATTCTCTCCCTCCCTCCCTTCCTGCAACTCCTCCATCCCTATCTCCTCTCTCTCTTTCTTAAAAAAAAAAAAGAAAAGAAAAGAAAAGAAAAAGAAAAATACTGAACGAAGCAACTGTAACCAAAAAGAAAACCTAAGGAATTTCTCACAACTGTTTACAAATACCAAGAGCGGAAAAAAGAAAAGAGAAGCCCTAGCGTACCGACCTGTCTGGTGCGTAGAGCTTCCTGAACATCTCCGTCCAGCTCTGAGAGCTCAGCAAGGGTGTGCTGTAAATCGGCAGAAATCAGCTCTTTGGCTTTCGTGAATTTCTCCTTCTCCTTGTTACTCAGGGCATTCAGTATTCTCAGGCTGGACTGTACCTCCTCCTGATGAATCTGGATCTTTCTGATCTCCTCCTGGATGTCCTGCAGGCGCAGGTCCAGGCACACTGGCCCACGTAGCTCTGCCTTCACGCTCCTCAGCCAGTCCAGGGAGCGGCTCAGCTCCGTCTGGAAGTCTATGCTCTGTACCATGCGGCTCTCACACTCTGTCACCGTTGCCCCGATGGCAGAAGTCAACCGTTTCAACTCCTCTTGCCAGGACTGGATCTGCTGCTTGGCTTTCTCATGAGCCAAGGGATCGAGGTGGGGGACCAGATCTTCAAGATGCATGGTCACTCGTTTTAGGACAATTCCCAGATCCTGAAGATTTCCTGCCAGGGAGTGGTACTTTTTGAGCTTCTCCTCTGCGGGAAGGGTCTCCTCGTTCACTCTGGACTGCTCTGTTTTCACAGCCTCCAGTTGTTTTTCTAGCTGGTGGCACATCTTTTCATGCTCTTGGTAAGCACTGGTGGTATCTTCCAGGAAGGTGACCCTTTGCTCTGTTTGTCGCTTCAGCCTGTGGTACAAGGTGACGAGGTGCAGCATCTTGTCTGGCTGCCATGGCTGACCTGTGCTTCTAAAAGTTTCTTTCTTCTGGTTCAGTTCATCCACGGCTTCCCCGAGGCCTGCCACCTCTCCCAGAAGGGCTCTGTAACCGTCCTGAAGAGACAGAGCCTCTTCGGCCCTCAGGTCCGTGGGGACTTTGCTCATCTTTAAGAACTGGTCTTCAAGTTCGCTCAGAGACTGGGTCATCAACTCGATCAAGGAGCTGTACTCTTTCCGAGCAAGAATTGCTTCTTGGACTTTATAGAACTTGTCTTTAGCCAAGGCGACAACTACATTAAATTGCAGGGGCAGAGCATTTAGCTTTTCATTGAGGTAGGAATGATCGACTTCATTCAGCGATGGCAACATGGCCTGCCCAGTTCTCTGTAGGTTAAGCAGGAGAGTCTCATACTCTGGAGATTGTTCAAGAATGTGTTGGTATTTGGCCAGCTGTGTATGCAGCTCAGGGCTCTCATTCATTAGGTTGATTTCAGGAAACGTGACAATATCTGCTTGTTTTAGCCAGTGACAAGCCTTATCAAAATCTTCCTTAAAATGCTTCCTAGAAACTAAATTTTTCTCTAATTCTTGTAGCCGATGGCTACACTTTTGTAAAACAGTGTCGTAGACGCTCTGCAATTCCTGAAGCTTACCGAGTACTTCACTCTTTTCCTGCTCTGGGACCCCTTTCATTAATTCACGACCCTGAGCCCAAAGTCCGGTGACTTCGTTCTGGTAAGTCTTGAGGCTGGCTTGCGCACTCTTACAGGTCTTAACTTGTTTGCTCACATCATCGGGTAACAAGCAGATGTGCTCACGGAACATTATCTTTCGCTCGTGTTGCTGAATCTGGCTGGTCGCCTGGAACACCGCCATGAGGAACTGGGTTTTTTCGGACAAGGCCTTGTTTAAGTACTTTCGCCGCTGGCCCACTAAGTCGCTGAGACAATTCACGTGTCTCTGTGCCTCAGAGAGCGCCTTCTGGATTATCTGCCGCTCATTTAGCCCAAGATCAGCCATCACCCTGTCCGCGTCCTTTATGAGTGATTTCAGGAGCATCTGTTTGGCCTCGAGTTCACTGCAAATGCTGAGGTGATCCAGGAGGAGGTGCTGAGCCGTATCCGGTGGGGGGCTCTGCTTCAGGGCCTCCGCAATGTTGGGCTGTTGTTCTTCTGCCCACTCCATCAGCTCCTGAAACCTGGACCGCACCACATTCAACTCCTCCAGGTTGGTGACGGACACTTGGATTTTCCTTTTCACAAGGTCCTCGAGCTGAAACCAACGTTGTTCAAGGTGACTGGTCTGCTCTTTGACTAATTCTTTGTCATCTAAGTTCAGGTGTTCTATCATTTTTTGCTTTTGATCTTTTAGATCCTCGATAGCCTGCTTTCTCTCCTGCAGTGCTAGGGCTAACTTTTTCAAAGCTTCTAGATGGACAGCTGTACTCTCTGCATCGGATCTATAAATACATCGAAAGGTATAAAAATAAATTAGCTTCAGTTAATATCTATGTCTGTTCATGCCATGTTAAAATTACACTTCAACGTTTTCTTAAAGTGGATGCTCTAAGCTTTCAGTAGCTTAATTCATGGTTTACTGAAGAGGTTCTGTGATCATTATGGACTCATATATTTCTGTATCGAAGCTGAACCAAAATAAGATGCTTTGATACTTCTCTGTGCTTTTTCTTCTGGCTAATGCTGCCCTCCCATCACAACTGACATGAACTTCTAGCCTCCTCCTCTGGCTCTTATCAACTGAGCATGACCTGCATATTAACAACATCCTTGGCTGATTCATGTAAATACTAAATTTTTACAAGAACTGATCTACTGCATTCTTAAAGAAATTCTTAAGTTATTTGCGAGCTATGCACTCTCCTATGAGAAGAAGCTCCAATAAACAATACAGCACTAATTTATCTGTGAGATATAGCCGATGACTTTAACAGACACTCATCTGTATACTGAGATATTTTTTTGCGTATCATCAGAAATCTTTAAAAGTAAGTGTAAAATGCAAAGAATTCTCAACCCTTTGACTATAAAACACACATGAGAAAAAGGAATCCTAGAAGTTTCTTTTAATTACAAAATGATCATTTCTGAAGTATGAGGAACAGGCTTGAGAGGTAGTGTGATGAGATCTGTTTAAGCCTTATTCTCGGGTGTCTGTGGACCAACCGGATGGAGGTCCCTCCTGTAAACCCAAAATACAGGTTTTTGCTAGTATTGACTGGATTTATTCCAAAGACTAGTAGAATGCTGAGCAACGAAGAAAAGGAAACAAATCAGAAACCAGAGCACCTCCTTTCAAAAACACCACTATTGTTTAATTACATCTAGTATTTCAAGTTTTAATTTTTATAAATTGGTAAATCTAGGCAGAAGAAGTGTAGATTTTAACAATTATAGTGATCAGAGACATAGAAAAGATCTCCATATAATGACCCAGTATATGTGGTGAAGAAATCCTCTCCAAACAACAAGCTGAGGGGTTCAATTGCCACAAAATCACAAATGACGTACATTAATTGAATTTGGATTGTTCACTAATTTCTAGAATTCCACAAATACAAGACAATTTGACTGAATTAGATAGAATATACTACATTACAGAATTGGCAAGAAACCTATAGTATACATAGACTCGAGAAGGATTTATTTCGTAAGTTGATTAGATGATAGTCTTATAACTGATAATTAAACAAAACTAGAAATGCTGTTGGGATATTCTTTGAGGTTACAGTATAACAGTCTTTGGAATATCCCTTAAGCTCATAGGGGAAATGGTACTGTTTTCAAGCATTTTCCTTCTACTCACTGGTTAAGTTAATAGTGAGTAAAAGAACCCATGACTCTGCAACCGTATGACATTAGATTCTTAATAATGTTTTATCAGTATTTGTTATGATAGACAATACGATGTTTAAGATGTACATTTTTGATCTTTACAAAAATGAGGAAATTTCTGGCTTAGCATTTTGGTGAGCCACTGGAGAACTGCTGTTACCTGGCTAAGTTATCCCATTCTGTAGTAAATTTTTCTAAGAGCACTTCGACAGCATCCATACGGTCATGGTAATCTCTTGTTCTCTGAAGATCCTCTTCCCTTTGCAAGCACAGATTGTTAGACTGATGACACAGATCTGACCACTGGTCATTTACGTGACTTATTTCCTTGTGTTCAGGAGACTCCTGATTCTTGGTTAACTTATTCACTCTCTCTGTAATAGCGGTCACGGATGCCTGTTTGCACTGTAGCTTCTTAACAAAATCCTGAAGGAAAACAACAACAACAACATAAATGATGTGTCATGACCATCCCCCATGCCCCCATCCAATAAGTACAGAGACAGAGACACAATACTTCCAAACACTTCAGGCATCTGAACACTCTATAATGAATAGGTCACGAGGGACAAAGAGAAAGTCTAAAAATCATACCTCTTTATGAATACATGTTTTTAGGCATCTAAGAATCAAAGGGTAACTATATTTTCCTTTACTTCCTATACTTTGAAAAACATAAAGAAAACTGATAAATGTGAATCAATACTATAGTGATTAAGAAAAAAAAAAGGTAGTATCTTAAAATATTGCCCTAGTTTTCTAAAAATGTTTAAAGTTCATTTCTCTTTTGAGGAAGTAAAAATCTAATTTATGTCTATTCTTTTTTCTGGATATGTGAACCATATTCCAGTAGAAAATATACTGGCTCACTATCACGGCAAAAAACAAATCTTGAAGTTTGTTAAAAATCTGGTACAACTTCCAATCAAGTTAATATAATTTAAATAATTTTCTATTACATTTAAACTGTGTGTAAATATATAATATAAATTCTATTTTTATTATATTTAAAATGATGTATTAATATAATTTTACAGCTTAGGTAGATTTAATTAATTGATATTTATAGTTCTACAGCTTTAGCAATATTGTGATGAAAACTTGGTAAATAATAAGGCTTCGTGTTTGTTTAATGGAAACGTCTTCTTGCTCTGTAGGCTAAACCACAATTCCTTTGTTCAGAAACAAACTACAGAGTGAATGTCCTTTGATCCAAGCAGCTCCTTGGAGCTCCAAGAAAATACGTGAATGTTAACTTTCTCATCTGTCCTTTCCTGGCACCCAGTGAAGGTGGCTCTGATTCAATCTCATTCCTTACATAGCTATACTGATGTGGAAGGATTGGCAGCCACATTCCGGTCGTAGTCCCCTTCATCTCCTCTGGAGACCCCTTAATTCCTACCTTCACTTGGGAAACCATGTTCTGTGCAATGTTGAGCTCCAGTTCTGAGTGTCTCCTCTTCATATTCTGGAGCTGCTGATCTGCATCCTGGAGGTAAATCCAAAGCTCAGCCTTCATGTGCTTGATCTCTCCCCAGCCCTGAGTCAAGTTCTGTGCCTGGGCGAGTCTCTGTTCAATCTGAAGAGGACACAGAGGCAAGACTTAGCGGCAACAGACAGAAACATTTAGGTTGAGTGAATCATACGTGTCATCCTTCGGGCCATCCATGCACACAGGCCAACATACCTGTGCACGTGTGACATATATGCACACATCACACACACACACACATACTCTGTAATAATCCAAAATGAGTTCTTTATTTGCTTGAAGAAAAGCAGATTTTCTTTTTCTATTTATATTTTCTAAAGACTTTTTTTTTTTGCATTTTATTTTATTTTTTTCAGTACTATATTTTCTGAAGACTTTAAATGTCAGAGACTTAGGCCATGTTATTTCAATTAGTTGGGAAGCTCTAGAAGTTTTAACAATTTATCAAGTCAGAGCTGCCTTAGTGGTTTTTTTATATCGGGCATTTTAGGGGACATGTCTGCTTCACTGACTCATGAATCTGGTTTTGGGCTTAATTAGAAAAGACTAATATTGTTCTCTAGTGTGCACTTGTCAATACTTACAAAACACCGAAAATGAACGCTCTGGGTATATTTTTAGATCAGCTTCCTTGGTTTTCAAAACCATATAATTTATTTCAATAAATAATTTCTCTAAAAAATAAATGAATTATATCATCTTTCATAAGGATTTAAAGAGAGATTTGCTTTGGTAATATAAAAGTAGAAAAAAAAAACCTACATTGTTTTCATATCTACATTATTGAATTATTTAATTTCTTCTATACTTTTTTCCTTTATGTTCTTTTACTATTTGGTGAATACTCAGTCAATTAAATATCAAAACCAGGTTTTTTTGGTTTTTTTTTAAACCTGAACATGTTGCCTGGACAAGCTGAAGGCAGCACGGGCCAACAAGTGAGCTGGATGCTGCCATCTGCTGTGGGTAAGTGCTGTGAACCCCTCACAACCTTTTTCCACTGAGCCCAGATACAGCTTCTGGATCTTTCTCAACACCACCCTCAGGCACTGCCTGTGGATTAGGAAGGTACTGACGGAGGGCATGCTCTCTGCCATCCCTAATATAAAGCAAGAATCAGGAGCCATATTATATAAAGTATTACCTAAAGAAAAAGTTGGAACAAAAAACAATTAAAACGTGAGTGGAAAAATCAGAAAAGAAGAAGAGAGAATGGTAATTAAGGAGAAAACAGGAGGTGATGATTGGCAGCTCCGTGGAACTCAAAGTACCAGTTCGGTGGCCTTAGTACCATCAGTGTGCTTACTTTCTGTGACTTACTTGAAACTCAAATATCTATTTACTATAATGGCTGTAGGAGCAGCACAGAAAGAATAATCCAAGGAGATAGTTTCTGTCCCATCTAGCATCAGGCAAGAGGACATAATAATACAGACAAATCCAATGTGATGTTTTAAACATTTTACCATTTGCTCTGTTTGTTGAATGTCTTTTGCTGTGGCTTTCACTGAGGGGTTTGACAAGTCACACATGGAGCAAAGAAGATCCAAGTAAGTCCTTGCCTGTTCCTGCAAAGCTCTGAAGTGTTTGACCTGGAAAAACAAACAAAACAAAACCAAACAAACTTGTCAGAGTGAAAGAGAAACATGCTATTTTTAGACAGCAAATATTTGTACTATTTGTAATCTTCGGCTGACATTTCAAAAATAACCTTGCCATGCTCCATATTTTCACCCTTTGTTATAAACGACACACATTCGTGACTTGCAGGAAGGCATTAGAAACACACCGGCAGGCATCCTATTTGTCCTGCAGCTGCTTCTCAGGGTAATCAGCCTGTGGGGTCTAGAAAGGGGAACACCCAGGGAACTTCTATAACCTTTGCAGGTTCCCTGCTCCCATTCTAGCGTGTTTTCCATTTCAGAGAAAGGCTCAGTAGCCTGCCCTGGCCTGCTTCTTCACATGGTTTCACACATTCTGGAGACAGAAGGGAAAAAGGTCATTATGCATTTGTAGACTTCACTGGAGTTTGGTAAAAACGCAGATGGCTGGGCTCTTTTTCTCTGCAGAAAGTTCGCGCAGTCTCTTCCCTTTCCATAACCCCAAGAAAGGCTGGTACAGGTGGGTCTTCACACACAGAAACACAGAGAGGCGTGTTTCTGTGAAGACGCCCTCAGTGAATGCAAGCTCTACGGTAGACACTGGGACAAAGGAGTACCCCAAACGAAACCCTCATCTCCATGGAGCTTGGATTCTTATGAGAGAGACAGATAATATGCAAACACATAAACATGCAGTGCAATGTTGGCAGTGAGAAATACCATGGAGCAGAATAAAGGGAAGTAACTTTGATGAAAAGGCACTGTTACTTTGGAAAGAATGTGCCTCCAAGACCTCTCTGAGGAACAGGACTGAATCCAGGGAGGGAGCAAATCATACCATGGGGTGAGAAGGGGTCATCCGGTGCAAAGACCTGAGTGACCCAGCAGGCGCAAAGGTCAAAGGGGGGGGGGCAACCCATGGACGACCTTACAGGGGAGTTGACCGTACATCTGAGTTTGTTGGGTTCATACATCTACGCCTTTTCCACCTCAGAACTCCTGACATTTGAAGCCAAGTAAATCTTTGCTGGGGGGCTGTCCCGATCACTGCATGGTGCTCAGCCGTTTCGCTGGCTGATACTAATAGCAAGACCACCCCTCCCAGGGGTGACAGACCAAACTGTCTTCCGACATTGACCACCCTTCCTTTCTGTTTACAAATCATGTGCATTGCGGTATGACGTTTGAATTTCTTCATAACTTTCAGAAATAAGTATACTTGGAATCATCACTTTACACATGAAACCACTGAGGCTCAGAGAAATTAAGTGACGTACCCATGGTCACCCGCTGAGTGGTTTATTAGAGTTGAAGTCTCGGTCATAGAGCCCACGCTCTTTCTACCAGGCTGACCATCGGTATTGGGTCCACCTTCCTAGCTAGAACATGCACTTGACTAGAGTCAAGCTCAGAACATGCACTGTTTCTGCATGGCCTACCAGCTCAGCATAGTTTGCACATTTTTAAATAGAGAAAAAAACCAAATTCCCTAACAGGTGAAGATTGTCGAATTTCAGTGTCCATAAGATGTCTTCCTGGAACATAGCCGTGCTCATCTGTTTCTGTACTATCTAAGGCAGAGACCCCAAAGCCCATAAAGCCTCAAATTATTCACTATCTGGCTCCTTAAAAAAAAAAAAAAAAAAAAAAAAAAAGTAAATGTGCTGTACTTGAAACAGGGTTCTCTTCTCCAGGAACCAACAATCCACAGCTCAGATGCAGACCGCGCTCCTAAGACAAGCACTGCTTGTTCCCCGAAAAGACATTAAAGCAGGTTTTCCGCCCCCACGTGTATGTATAGGTATATATATATGTATACTTTTGTATACTTTTATGCCCTCAGGAGCTTGGCTCTAGTCAAGTGCATATTCTAGCTAGGAAGAAACTTATGTATACTTCTATGCCCTCAGGAGCCAGCACACATGTGGCACTAATAAGTACTCAATACAATTTCATTGAATGAATGAATTACAGTATAATATAAATTTCAGGAGTCTACTACCTGCTTCACGGCTTCTGCCCTGCTAAGAGGTGGATGCTGGCTTGGCTGTAGATCTGGCTGGACTGCAGACAGCCAGGCCTGGCACTGCTGCACTGTGTCCTGTCGGCTAACGTGCTTCTGAAGTTCATGTTCCAAACTCTGGTACACCTGAGACAAAACAATCATGCTGTCATTATGAGAGTGTTAAAAAAAAAAAAAAAATCTCTGCTGATCTCTATAAAGATCACTGATGCCAGTGAAACACACAGACGAGTCCATGAATTTCCCCCACAGGACTCCCCAGTACTATATACCTATCTAAGGAGTTTGCATAAGTTCCAAAATGTTGCGAAGTAAATTGTCAGACATAAATCAGAGGGTTTTCAGTCCCCAATCCCCATGGTATAATCACTGCACTTTTTGTCGAACCTAGAAACTAAACATAAAGATAAAATACCATATCCTGAAAGGTAACTGATACTTCCCTAACTGAAATGCTTCTGCTTTAAGAATATGGTCAAATTGGAACTAAACTATCACACAGGGAAAGGGATAGCTGAATGTCCTCATTTCATTTTAAAGCTGTGTTCCAGAATAATAATGATCCAGAATAATCGAAATATTTTCTAGTATGTCTATTCAATTAATTGATCCTTAATCAGCCAATCAATTTCCATTTTATCCATAGACATATGTGAAACTATTATGTGTCTCCTTGAAATCAATGTGAAGTTTACCTATAATGTTTTTCTGAGCAAACTATTTTATTTTAAAAAAGAGTAAGAAAGAAAGAAAAAAGAAGGAAATTAAGTGAGCCTGGCTTTTTATTAAGACAAGTGAAACAGTAATTGATTCTGCTTCTGTCTTCTATTAACTCATCATCTTCATCTGATAATTGGTACTGTCTCTTATTTATTCTTATTCTAGCAGAAATAAAAGACCACCCACTTGAAGGTGGTCTGCACACTGGCTGTTCTTCTCATCATTTTTACCCACTTTAATTATGAGGTTCTGATTATGTTCTTAGAATTTCATCTGTTTTTTAAAAATTTATTTTTAAGCTACATGTTTGTCTTTTGAATATTGACTCATTTTTTTTAAAATTTACAAAATCCTTAATATGCAGAAAATGCTTACTACAAAGTGTTCAAAATCATCTCTGTTGGAGGAGGGCACTCCGTGTCATCATTTTCAATTATCTGTTAGATTTACTTTGTCCCTCCTTCTTTCTCCTTTTTTAAAAATTCAAATTCAATTAATTAACATATAGTATATTATTGGCTTTAGAGGTAGTGGTCAGCGACCCATCAGTCTTATGGAACACCCAGTGCTCGTTACGTCACGTGCCTCCTTAACGCCCATCACCCAGTTACCCCATTCCCCACCCCTCTCCGCTGCTCTTTTTTCTTAACTTTTCAAAAGTGAATTTTTCAAGTCTAGGAAGTCAACTAGCATCACCCAGCATTTTTTTTTTTTTTTTCAAATCATGATGAAGACAGAGAATTTT
Source organism: Mustela lutreola (assembly GCF_030435805.1). NCBI lineage: Eukaryota > Metazoa > Chordata > Mammalia > Carnivora > Mustelidae > Mustela > Mustela lutreola. Next base: position 14,348,744 of record NC_081295.1, on the reverse strand, counting down.
TCCCATGCCACATGTAGATCTCCACTTCTTACTGGCTAGCCCAACAATAAAAATACAGGGACTTTTTGCGGAGCCACTTAAAAATTCTAAAATAATAAAAAACAATTCACATATTTTACCCAATTTTTGTTAGAAGTGTAATTCTTATTCATCTTAGATTTATTTCTGTAACATTAGGAATTCCATTTTTGTGGAAGTACACCCATTACATTATAACTCAAATTTGGTACTAATTCCATCCAGTTGCTATATGAATTCATAAAAGTACTAAATTTGAGTAGCACTTAGGCAGCACAGAGTTAAACAGAAACTAATTATTGTAAAAAACTCCAGAATAAACTTACTTGGGTGTTGGAGAATAAATGGCAAATTAGAAATACTGATAGTGTGTGAATAAAAACAAATAAAATTAAAAATTTTTTAAATTTTTCATACCCAATCTACGAAATAAAGGGATTGGGTAAAACTGAGTATCTGAAACTCAGCACTTCATCATATCCACCAAATGTCTGATAGTTCTCGTGTCCACAGGGAAACTAGGAAACCTATCCTCTTATTTCCTGTCTGGACAAACAATAAAACTAACTGAACAACTGAAAATCAAAGGTACTTTTAAAAACCTCTATATTGTATAGAATTCCTCCTTAATTCATCATCGCTGTAGAATGTTCCAGGCGTACTCACCCTCTGAGCTGTACTGCAGATGGCTGAGTAACTGTCCCTTGTGCCCTGCAGATGACCATGCACATTTTGTTTTAGTTTTACTTGAAGGTGGTCTGCACACTGGCTGATCAAATTGTCACCTTTCATTTTAAGGTTGTTCAAACGGTCTTCAAAGCCAGCAATTTCTTCCATCATTGCCTGCAGAAATGGAAGAAATACAGAGTTTTCGTAATTCCATTTATGGAATTTATCAAACAAATTATCAAATTTATCAACGTTTAAAATCAGTAATTTCACTGTTTAATGATGTTTTTAAAGAATTTTGCAATTTGTCTTGATTCCCATATTAACAAACAAAAAAAATGTATGTATTCAGGGATACTCTAATGGGAAGAATTATTGAGTTTAATGGATTAGCTTATATAGGGGTGATGTAGAGTGAATTCATGGCTGATCTCAGTTATAGTTACAGAGATATCTGTTCCATGGTGTTATTCACAGCAAAAAGGATGTTCATATATTTTTTAGCTCTATAAATTATAATTCTGGTATAATTTATACCTAAAATAATCTAATTACTATTTAACCTAATTTAATAATATTTAATTTATCTAATAATATAATATCTCACTGATATATTAATCTAATACCTAATTGGTAATTTATATCATACCTAACTTACATTGAGTAGTATTTATACTAATAAAAATAATATTTACCATGCAACATTTTTTAAGCACCTGGTATAGTCCAGGAACTATATACATCTCTGATAAATGTATATTATTATCTTCATTCTACAGATGAGGAGACTGAAGCAGAGAGAGGCTATATAACATGCTCAAAGTCATACAACCAGAAAATGTCAGAGCCCCAGCCTCTGGACCCAGAGCTGTCTGACTCCAGCTCGTACACACCACTAACCCCTCACGTGATCTCTAGTGAGCGCTCTCACAGACGCCTTATGGTGGGGAATCAACTTTTTAAATGAAGCTTTAATTTCTTAATGCTATACAATACTAATATAAGTGGCACATTCCAACATAAGATTTCTTGGGTTGATAGATCAGTACATTTAAGAGAAACTCTAGTGGTCCCCAGCAGCTCACGGTCCATCACTTTTGCAATGGTGCTGGGATAACAGTTATCATATATCCACCATATGGAAAAGAACCATTTGTCTTCGAGCTGTTACAGAACTGCCACATCAGAAGGGGACTGAGGGCATTTCCTCAATGCCTAATAGAATACACTGTATAGTTACTTTTCTATTCGTATTTGCTAAATAAAATTTCCTCCTACATGTAAGGATTCCTGAAGCCTAGAGAAAGCTTGGAAAGCCTGGCTTTCCTAAGATACACTAGAATGTCACCACATCAGGACTACAATTCAGTTTCCCATTAAGGTCACCAAAAGTACTCCAAAAAATTGTCACCATATGACCTCTGTCCTCTGGCACATAAAATTACTACAAATATATGTTAACAAAGCGAAGAACACTGCATATCGGCATCATGCTCCGTGGCTTACAAAATGCTTTCATGCACATCATCACCCATGAGGACCACAACAGCTGTGACGGGGCCGCTCTCATCACTGCTCTTTACAGAACAGAGAAAGAGGGAGACTCTGAGAGGGGGCGTTCCCTTAGCTGGGAACCCCCGAGTCGGTCTAGAATCCGCCTTTCCCATTACTTTCCCTGTATCTTATCTTTGGCTACACTTTTCTAAAGTACAGATAATCTCTTCCTCTGATAAATTACTTTATTAAATTCTGTGGGGGAAAAGAAAAAAAAAAAAAAAACCTGTTAGCTGGGAAAAAGGCCACAATGTGTTCAGAAGGTGAAAGCCAGGATTTAACTGTTGTTCCTTCACTGAAATGTGGAATTCAGCAATTCTGTTATCAGATGTTCTTGAGACTGTGACCTGATTCTTTAAGTACAGTCATTGTGATCGAGAGATGGGCTCGCTCGCTCTCTCTCTTTCTCTCTCTCTCTCTCTCACACACACACACACACAGACAGACACAGACAGACAGACAGACACACACACATACACACACACACACACACGGGCATAGCTGCTAAAACCACAGAGAGAGGCATTCTCCAGCTCTTCAGAGAGGAGGCGTACCTTGTGGTGGGCCAGTTGCTGGGTAATTGTCTCGAGACTGCTCGTCTCCATGAGGTCCGGTGCCACCAGTCTGCCTGACATCTGCAGCAGCCCCTTCTCTACTTCTTGGAGCTCACTGTTATAATCTTCGTGGTCTCTGACTTTCGCCTCGAGGCTGCAGACATGCTCCTGTGAAGCCAGGTGCCCATTAGAGATGAATTTCAAGCCAAAAATCTACTCAGAACTGTTTTATATTTTTATTTATTTTATTTATTTATTTTTTTTTTAAAAACCCATGCAACTCACAGGGTAAGGTTCAGCCACAAAAATTACCAGGAACAGGAAAAACATAAGGAATCATCATGCCATTTAAAATGACGATCCAAATAAAAGGAAAAAGATTGACTCATACCAGCCCTTAATTTTCTGATAGATTTAAAAAAAAAAAAAAAGGCAAGACCCCTTTCTGACCCCCCCCCCCAAAAAAAGCACACATTTTTATTGAATTTCTGTTTTCTCCTACCTTTCCTGCACCACAGAGGTCCTTGTAATCACTTTGAAGCTTATCTATTTCATCCTTTAAAGTGACGTCCTGCACGAGCTCCAGGAGAGCTTCTCCCTTCTCTCTCACTGATCTGACGGAGGGTTCATGGGACAGCACCACTTGCTGAAGTGACTTGAAGTTCGAAGAGGAAAAATAAAAGAGCCAGTTCATTCATCTCCGTGGTCAAGGTGAATATATGCCTATGTCCGTGCCACGTGCGAGACGACCTACCTCAAATAAAGCTCCGATGTCTATTTTATAAATAGATATTAGAGACTAATTTTTATGGCTACTAAAGTTTTAAAATACAGAGTAAGAGCAACGCATCGAACAGCCCTCAGCTCACGTGAAGAGGGATGCACGGCAAAGAATTACCTTTGGCTAAATTTAACCTCGTTCACGTTTCTGGCTTCCACCTTATTTCTTCCACCCGGGAAAGAAAATGCAACACAAAAGGGAGTGAGGTGATGTCGTTTGATGCCGAGTTCATGAAGTTAATAGCAGCTTGAAATGGATGTGAAGTTACAGAGACAGGTTCCCGCTGCAACATTGCTATGATAGGTTAAAAGTGCTATTTAAATATAACAAAAACTCAGTTGAGGGGAAAAAGGGCAAAGTAGTTGTGATCTTATGTGGCACCTTTGAAGGCATACTGCTACCCTTGGTGAAAAAAACAAAAACAAAAAACAAATCAATGAGGGACAGGAATAGACATACTAGCTAGAGGAGGGAAAAGCTTCCAACATGAAAATCCCCAAGGTAAGTCATCACACTTTGATTCTTATAAAATATTGCTAGGGGCGCCTGGATGACTCAGTGGGTTGAAGCCTCTGACTTCGGCTCAGGTCATGATCTCAGGGTCCTGGGATCGAGACCCACACGGGCTCCCTGCTAGCAGGGAGCTTGCTTTCCCACCTGTCTCTGCCTGCCTGCCTACTTGTGATCTCTGTCTGTCAAATAAATAAATAAAATCTTAAAAAAATATTGCTAATAATTTGGGTCAAATTTGGAATATAAATTATTCCACATATAAGCCTCCACAAATTCTTTCAAAGATTTGAGCAGGTGAAATCTCTCTCTCTACACACATATATAGCTACAACCATGTCACCATTTATTCTTTCAAAAATTAATTTTTTTAAAGATTTTTTTTATCTATTTGACAGACAGAGATCACAAGGAGGCAGAGAGGCAGGCGGGGCGGGGGGTGGGGGAAGCAGGCTCCCTGCTGAGCAGAGAGCTTGATGCGGGGCTGGATCCCAGGACCCTGAGATCATGACCTGAGCCGAAGGCAGAGGCCGTAACCCACTGAGCCACCCAGGTGCCCCCAAAATTAATTTCTAAGATGTTTAGCTACATTGGTTAATTAGAATTTCTTTTCTTACAAATATAGTATCTCATTTTCAATTCACCATAGATCAACTCATAGGCATTGGTACCAAAAGATGAAGGAAAGACTCTACATGACAGGCAGAGAATGGACAGGTGTGAGATCCTGATGCCGGGAAGACGTACCTGCAGCAGCCCTGTGCCTGAGTCAGAGTGTAGAGCAGATCTCCACTTAGTGATACAATCTTTGAGTATCAGGCAAATATGATTCCCGAATGGAAAACTAAGTCTGACATAGCATACCCAGACAAATAAATCTACATCACGCACACCAGTAGGATGGGCAAGTTAAGGATATTTTCCAACACCCACTCCAGGTAGACACCCACCAGGAGTCACGTTCCTCCCGTGCCCTGCCTGTGTGCGGGACCTTCCCACCCCTGCGTCAGTGAATAACAGCACATTACCTTATATTTCGATAACTGAGCTTTTTTCTCATATAATTCCATTTTGGGTTCTTCGGGAGTGTGTAGGATTTCTTGATATTCTGATATCCACTGAGTTAGTGCTTTGTATTTATCTGAGAACTCCTTCGCCAAAAGGAGGCCTTTCTCCAGGGTCAGGTGCTCTTTCCGGACCGCACTGGTCAGTTCCTTCAACTGCTCCATATGCTCCTGGATCTCTTTCCTTAAAGTCTCTGCCTCGCCGTCCTCCAAGTATTTGAGAGCCCTCTCTCCTTTCTCTCGGGCTGACTTCAGCAAACCATGGCCTTTCTCCATGTCTTTTAGCAAACCCTGAGGAAGAGAGTGAGCAGGAAGCAAATAGGGAGTTAGTATTTCTCTCCTTTTAAAGAAAAGGCTTTCAAGTCCCCATTCTCGAGTTTCCCCTTAAGACATGTTTTTGGAGTTTTATAAAGAGGTGATCTGCCAGGAAGCAGAATCTTCTCTTCTTTATTTAAGATAGGTTTGAACAAGTCTTCATCAAGAGGTCATTTCCAAATCAGAGAACATGATGTTCTTTCCATCTCATTCTCATTCGTCTCATCTCACGACTAAATTCTCATTTAGAATTCCTAAAGATCGGAGTAAAAACTCTTTTGTTAATACGTGGTACCAGGAACCAGAGATAATTTTTTTTTTCTCCTAATATTTAAGTGTCAGACTGGAATTCAGACATAAGCAACCAAGTCTAAGTCATTCAGATGACATCACATCATAAGTAACTGAAAGCCAGTATTTAGACTTATACAGATTATAAGAATATTTGGAGTGAAGCATGAGCCACGGACCATCACTCATCCGGGGGCAGGGATAAACATTCATGCCCACCATGTCTGCACAAGGGAATGGGACAGCAGTGTGGGAAAAAGGCTGAGAGATAAGCCCCATGTCTGCACACCTACCTCCAACATCTTCATTTTTCTCCCCATCATCGCTTTATCTACTCTGTCAATTTTGGTGGCGACATTCTTGAAGTTTTTATAAGTAGAGCTGTACCATTCAGAATAGGAACTTAGGGATAATTCTGATTCCTCCAAACTCTGAATCTCTTCCTCCAAGAATTTTATTTGTTCCTTTAAAAGGAAAAAGCGAATCAGACAGTGAATTACAGACCTGTAGCAGTGCGTTTCTTCACCAGAAGTTAATGCGAGGGAGAACATTCGCTGGTGAGATTTGCTGGCCTGTAGGCCACTCACCAGCACTTGGAGAAGAAGGGCCTGGTATCTGGAAGTCAGCTGGGTGGCCTGGCAGCCCATTTGGCTGCTCCCGTGGCTCTCGTCCAGCATCTCCTGAGCTCTGGCTCCCACTTCCTCAACTTCGTCTTTGTATGCGGTGACTTCTTCATGCCACTTCTGAAATGACAGAAATGTGACAGGAACAGGATCAATCTTAGGCCTAACTGTGTTGGGCAAATATATGTGTGTGTGTGTGTGTGTGTGTGTGTGTGTATCTTCTTCTTTTTTTTTTTTTAAAGATTTTATTTATTTATTTGTTAGAGAGAGTGAGCACAGGCAGACAGAGTGATGGCAGAGGCAGAGGGAGAAGCAGGCTCCCCGCTGAGCAAGGAGCCCGATGTGGGACTTGATCCCAGAACACTGGGATCATGACCTGAGCCGAAGGCAGCCACTTAACCAGCTGAGCGACCCAGGCATCCCTATATATCTCTTCTTAATAGGAAATGATTTTACTGTAGGTGCAGAATTTATTTATTCTGAGATACAATTCTGGAAAACATATCATATATAACCTTCATGAAAAATTTTATTATAGCCCTATGGTAAAAACTGTACACTTCTTATTTGGGCACTTTTCTGTATATACTGAACTTATTACAAGAAAAAAGTATAAAAATATATAAAATCTGGGGCTCCTGCATGGCTCAGTGGGTTAAAGCCTCTGCCTTCAGCTCAGGTCATGATCCCAGGGTCCTGGGATCCAGCCCCGCATCGGGCTCTCTGCTCAGCAGGGAGCCTGCATCTCCCTCTCTCTCTGCCTGCCTCTCTGCCTACTTGTGATCTTTGTCAAATAAATAAATAAAATCTTTAAATATATATATATATATATATATATATATATATATAATCACCCTAAAAGGAAATGTCAATGTATGTTAAGAATATATTTGAGATATAATTTTGAAAACGTGTCTTATATAACCTTCATGAAAAATAGTATTATAATAACATGATAAAAACTATTCTTTATGAGTTTGAATAGTTTTCTGTATATATTACACTGGTTTAAAACTTGAAAAAAAAAGAGTGGCATACATTGTTGTATCTTCTGTTAGATAAATCTTAAAGTAGATGAATATGGATAAGAAATTCCAAAAGCCTGGGGCACCTGGGTGGCTCAGTTGGTTAAGTGTCTTCCTTCACCTCAGGTCATGATCCCAGAGTTCTGGGACTGAGCCCTGCATCAGGCTCCCTGCATAGTGTGGGGTCTGCTTTTCCCTCTCCCTCTGCCCCTCCCCCTGCTCATGTACACACTTTCTCTCTCAAATAAATAAAATCTTTAAAAGAAAAATTCCAAAGGCCTAAGCATTATTTTTATCATGCCTACTGAATTTGCATAAAAGTTAGTAAAAAATTAATTATCAAGTATTATTTCAATGTACTACATTAGAGCCATTTCATATCAGAACATTAAACTTAAATGATTTCAATACTAGCATTCATGCGTCTTTATAAAACAAGGTAATAAGGTATGGGAAATGCAAAATACAAAAAATACAAAATACTTCATTAAATTACATTTTGTTAAAGACTAATTTAAGATTCTATTTAGTAAATGCTGTCGCAGAACATCCTCTACAGCAATTCTTTTTTATAAGCAGAAAGAGATTTTGTAAAATGTAAAACTTAGACAAAAAGTTATTAAATATTTCAATGAAAGAAACTGCAAGGTCACTGTTGCTTTAACAAAGATCGAGAATTTGCAGGAGTCGTACCTTCATCTGATGTAACTGCATCTCCTTGGCTGCCCGGCTAGACTGACGTCCTGTCCTGACGCTCACTTTGCTCTCCAGCGTTTTAAGCCACTCATCTACTTGCTGATACTTTTGTTCCATGAGCCTCAATTTGTTGACTACATTATTGAACTGAGTCCGGGTCTCAGACAGTCTCTGCTGGTAGGCCTGCCAGTCCTGTCGGAGAGACTCCAAAGCCCGGTCCTCAGTCTGGGGGATGCCCGATGGTATCACCTCTTCTCTGGCGTGCAGCACCGAATTCAACAGGGCCTGCCCCTCTGCACAACGCACCTGTAGCTCCTGCCGGGGAAAAGGCAAAGGCACAGCTGTCACACCGCATTCGTAGTCCACACCTGCATGAGTTACCATGTCTCACCCAAGTCACCTGTGCCAGCCTGAGCTCCACCTTAGACAAGAATTATTTTATTCTGTCTTATACAATGCAAAAAAAAAAAAAAAAAAAAAAAAAACCAATAGGTATCTAACACTGAACATCATTTCCCAAGTAAGAGTGTGTGGCCCTCAACGCCTAAAAAGTTTCCTATTATGTTTTATATTACAAAAAAGTTTGCCAATCCTGAATTAAACTTAACTTTAAAGTAACTAAGAATATTGGAACAAAATTTCTGTTTGTGGACATTTTCTCTTAATTCAGGATTGGCAAACTTTTTTGTAATATAAAACATAATAGGGACGCCTGGGTGGCTTAGTGGGTTAAGCTGCTGCCTTCGGCTCAGGTCATGATCTCAGGGTTCTGGGATCGAGTCCCGCATGGGGCTCTCTGCTCAGCAGGGAGCCTGCTTCCTCCTCTCTCTCTCTGCCTGCCTCTCTGCCTACTTGTGATCTCTCTCTGTCAAATAAATAAATAAAATCTTTAAAAAAAAAAAAACATAATAGGAAACTTTTTAGGCATTGAGGGCCACACACTCTCTGCGGCAACTATTTAAAACTCTGCTATTTCAGCACAAAAGTACCCAGAGATGATATATAAGTGAATGGGTATGGCTGTGACTCAATAAAACTTTATTGAAAATGTAAGCATGTGGGCATTGGCTGCGGCTTACTGGCGCTCACCCTAATTTATTAATCTTCCCAATGTATCATTCTTCCTTTATTTTATGTTTTCTCTATTACACAAATCATCACTGTATTAGGTAAATTCTTTTATATCCCATGCTTCAAGTATTTAGTCTGAAGGAAAAATATGGCTCAATATTTTTATAAGGTATATGTTCTATGAGCCAGATCAGGCCTTCAGTTTACACAAAATAACTTGGGATCGTGCTCCACAGAGCTGACCCATCCCCACGAGGTGAGTTGTAGGACCTCAGGAGGCTGAAGAAGGTCTGCTGGGCGGTAGAACATCACGATTCCCCAGCCCCTTTTCCCACCACTAGCATCATCCCTCCTTTTTTTAAGGTCTGTGCTGTCTCAAAATAAGACAATGTAAGAACTAATGCATGGCGAAATGAGAGGTGGGTATCAGTTTGGGCCACAGTACTACTGACTGAAGGGAAATACTTTCTTCTGACCAGAACAAGAGAAACATCTGCTGGTGACGAGTAACTTACTGGCTCGGCTCCCACCCAGAAGGCGAGAGAGCTTGGTAGATGCTTGCCAAGATTTTGAAGTGAAGTGCTGAGAGGGGTTATTTAGCAAAAACAAAGCCAAATCTCGTAAAATAAATTACAACAACCACATGTGGCCGACGGGGGTACCTATTCTTTTGAAACAGGATGGATTAGATCCTTACTTAAACTAATGAAATTAGGACCCTTTTAACTTCCGCTTCATACATATTTCATGAATGGAGCTCCTTGCTCCCATCTCATTTAATCCTTCCTCAAGACAACTCTGTGGAGGACACTGTGTGAGAGAGGTTCTCTCCTGCCCAAAGTCATCCAGTATCCGCTCCCACCAAGGAGTAGAGTCCAAACTCCTAATCCCAAACTTGTGCTCCTGCCATTAGACATTCCCCCAAAGCCACATTTCTGAAATAGCCAGAAATTCTATATGCTGATTGTAACCATCCTAGTCCTTGTTTCTGCTTTGTGCAAGTTATAGGTGCATTCTGCTCAATCCTGAACCAGTTCTCATCGGGGCTGATACTCTTGTCAGTAAATTCCAATGCACAGCTGGTGCCAACAGTTGTCTCATTGGCCTGTCTCTGTTCTCTACTGTGTGTGCCTGGTGGGCTCTTCTAAGGACACCTCCTAACCCCTCCCTATTTCTCTAGGTAAGATGGGGGGCTCTCTTAGGTGTTCCCCTAAGATCCCTTGAACCAGCCTATTCCTTATCACATTATACATAATGATCTGCCTCTAGGTCTGCATTTCTCACTAAATGGCAAGTTCCTTGAAGGCAGGTATATATTGTAATCATCTTTATGTGCAGTCTCTGCACAACATTAGGTCTTCAAGAAATGCAGAATGGGTAAATACGTGAAAGGGTTAGGAGCACTTTACCCACTAGGTCTACCATCTTGCCCCGCATGCCGGCACTTCTTCTAGCTCTTCTAATTCCTTCTTCAGCAGTGTGGGAGCTTTTGGTTGAAACTAGATGGTGTCATCAGTTTCACTTTGAGGAATGTCGTGTTCCATTGACCCCTGCTGCTAAGATCCACTGCCAATTCATCCTCTAGGGAGTCACAGGCAGGCGGGCCAGTCAGGACCATAAATTAGACCATTAGCCGCTGCTGTCAGAGGCCGCCTTCACAGCTGAACAAATTCCTCAAGTCCCAGTCCTACTCTGTCTAAATTGCCCACCAAAGATCTCCACGAGTATACTACAGAGATCCTGTGAATCAGGATCTCCCTTGATAACTCTCAGCTCTTTATACAATTCAAGGTTATATTAAATTCCCATGGCTTAAAATAATAACTGCATGTTCAGAATGAAAATTTCTTTAAGATGAAGGAGACTTTACCTGAAGATGCCGCAATGTTGTCTCGTGACTGTCAGCATCGCCTTCAAGGACGGAATGTCGGTCAAGCTTGTCTTGTTCTTGTCCCAACCAAACTTCAAATGCTTTTAGGTCTCTCTGGTACTCTTGGTGCAGGCGAACTAGCTTTTCAGACCTGGTTACTGCTTCCTATTATCAGCAGTTAAGATGATTAAGATAGGAAAACATTACTACATGCAGTGGTGATGTACTATAAGAATGTAATGCTGGGATTTTAAGAAAACATGATTATCAAATCACTGAAGTATGATTTCCTAGAAGAATAAAGTGTCAAGGCTTACATAAAAAAATATAAAAACATATTAGCAAGATGAAAGGGGCCTTGAAGATTATTTTTTTGAAATAATTACCTGATCTTTCCATTCCTTATGAAATGTAACCTAGATATGCCAAAAAATGAATTAACTTTATGTGTTATAATAACACAGTTTTACTAATGAAGGAAACTGAAATTCTCATAATGTGCTATAAGTGAGGATTGGGACTCACTGTGGATTTAATCTTCCATGTACTTGTCTAATAAAATAGGATGTGCTTGAAAGTTATTTTTAGTTTCTTGGTGAGGCCTAAGTAAGAATTACAAATGTTATCTGTGATTATTTATTGCTTTAGAAAACTCTCATCAACAGACATTTAAAAATATTTATGAGTATTCATTATGAAGCTGTCCAATTTCTTTCTTAAATTGGGTAATTTCTGGGAATTTTTATTGAGAATTAATTTCCTTTACTAACTCTCATGTACGTTATAATAGTATTTGAAGGTTTTTGTTTGGGTTTGCTGCCATTGAAAGTATTAAAATTCATTTGTTCTTCTGTGCTTTCACAAATCATCATTCCTGCAAATAAATTAGTCTTTAAATAAGCATGGGTCTAACCCCTCCTATTTCAGTGAGTCTGCAGCGAACACGTTCAGCCATACCTTGGCTCTCTCTTTGATTGCTCTGTATCGCTCCTGAAGGTCCTGGAATTCTAACTGGGTGACATAGTGTTCGGTCATGCCAGCCCCTTTGAGTTCAATGGTCTCCAGCAAGCTGCTGTAACTCAGCACTTCTTCACTTAGTAACTAGAGAACATTTAAAAGAAACACCATCGTATCAGTAATACTGCTAAAATTAAGAGATTTTAGCTGTTTAGTTGACAAGTGATCTTAGGTTATCTACCTACAGACAAGTAGATCGACAGACCCATCTGTCTATACATGTATATAAAGTGTGAGAGAGAGTGTGTGTGTGTGTGTGCACGAGCATGTGTGTGTGTGTGTGCATGTGTGCGTGTGTGTGTGTGTGCACGCACATTTATTTGGTACCTGGCTCAGAACTTTGAGATACTGATTCCAAATAACTTCGGAATCGAAGTTTGGAGACTTAATTGGTCCCCCAATGGGCTCCTTTCCACTCCCATACCTCCTCAGGCCCACCAAACCCCAATTCCCCTTCTCCTGCAGTCTTTTTCATCAAGCAGTAAATGCCGCCACATGCCACCCCAATGTTCTAAGATGGCCATTTTCTCCCTGCTCTCTGTCATTCCAGCCACAGTGAAACCGTGTTAGTTCTACCTCTTCACTGCATCCTGATACTTGTCCCCATGCGTCCTGTACACTCTCTAGCCCACGCTGCTGCTGTCTCTTACTGGACTTCTGCAATATCCTGCTGGGCAGATTCCCTGCTACCCATTCTCACTCTGTTCCTTTTCCCCACTGCACACAGCAGCCTGCATGATAAAACATTTTAAAACTGTTAACAGAATCCTGTCACTCCTCAGCTCAAAGCATCGACTATCTTCCCTGTGCTGTCAGGACCGAGGGGAGCTCCTCCGGCTAGCCCACGTGGCAACGCGTGGCCAGGGTCCTGCCGCTCAGCCAGCACACCTCTTTATTCTCTGTTCCAGCAACATGTGGCCCTTCTTTTAGTTCCCTTCTTGAGCCAGACTCTCTCCCTCCTCAGGACACGCTGATTACTGCATTTGGACTGCTCTTTTCCCACCACCTCCCCAGAATAATTTCTCTGCATGACATTCCTTTGGGCATGGTCTAAACTCTGCTGTTTCAGAGAGACTTTTCTGTCCCCTCCTTGACCCCAAGCAATCTGCATTAGCTCTGTGCACATTCCCCTTTCACAGCTTTCTTTCTTCAGAGCACCTATCCCCAGTTATAATTCTTGATCGGTTCATGCACTCGGAAGAATGTTTAATTCCCCACCAGAACACAGTCCTCTGTTTTATTCACCTAGAATTGAGCATGACGCCTGCATGTAGCAAGCCCTCAATCAGTATTTATTGAATAGATGAATAATTTAATTAATTAGGAAATAAATCATTACCACAATACAATTACAAGGTAGATAACTATGATTAAATTAATTTTCAGATGCATAAATGAAAACCTAAAATGTTAAGAGACTTGGCATAGGTCCCATAAGGCAATTTAGTCATTCAAGTTACTTTTATTCAGCATTTTCTCTGTGTCAGAGAGTCAAATGGTAGGGTCCAAAAAAAAAAAAAAATTAAGCACCTTTATCCGCTAGGGGAGAGAGAGATGTAAGCATATATTTAATATAATGGATAGAGAGATATGAAGAACAGAGAACAGAAGAACTAAGTAAGCTTAGGGTGGTGGTATCATAGCAAAGACTTCTGTCTGTTCAGAAAGGTGAGTGCAAAGTTGCCGGCTGTGGAAGCAGAGCTAGGTCATTACCGCAGAGGCATGGACTCTTTGTTCCATTGCGAGTGGCCTTTTCAGGAAACACAGTAAGGCTGAAGCCATGGGTAGAAGGAGCGCCGGAGAGTGAAGGAAAGGAGGGTGACAAAGGAGATGGTGACAATGCTTACAGACTAGGTGGGGAAGACTGGTCGGATACCATAGACAATCCCTGAGGCAGGAGAGTGAGGCATCCACCTTTATATGAAGATAACAGTAGATGGAGACAAGAGACAAGCAGTTCGGAGTCTGCTGCAAATCAGGAAAAGAAGGACGGATTGTGGTCAGGAGACATTTCTGAGATGAAATCAGCTGGACCTAATGCCTCATTTGAAGCAGGGAAGAGAGAGAAGGAGCTGCAGATGATAAAGTTTCTAATTTAGGATATTCAGCACAGGATGACACAGATGAACTCAGAATGAGAATATCAGAAGTTGAAGGAATTGGGGGCAGAAGTAGTACACACTGCTTAGGGTGTGATGAGGCTGAGGTAGAACAGATCCTCCCAAAAATAGGCACAGGAGTAAGGACATAAATCAAAGGTCTCCAGAATTTTTTGTTTGATCACCACTATGAACAAAAGAACTCAGTTACATTTCCCTAATATCTATCTACCTATCTATCTATCATCTTTCTTTCTATCTACCTACTTATCATCTATTTTAAAAATATACGTAGCACTATACTAACATAAGCATTAAGAAAATGTACAAAAGTACAAAAGATGTCATAAACACAAAGCATTTTTACTTCCTAATGATGATCAGCATAAAGATATTGAAAGATATTACAAGTTGCCAAATTTTAAACATATCACAGAACATCTATGCAGTTTTCCTGGAAAAGAAGATTTTTGCTCACTAATAAAATAGTCACAAATAAAAGTCAGGTTTAAGAAGCCATTAGAAATTGCAGTAAAAGCCCCAAATACTGTTTACCGACATATACAGCCCTAGCATCCAGGTAGTCCCACTTTTACGTAACCCTGGCATTCTGAAGAAGCCTGCCAGAGGGCAAAGGGCATCTGAAATCCAGCTCCCACCTTGGCTTTCCCCAGAGCAGTGGTTTTCTCGCGCAGCTCCGCGTACTGCCTTTCGGATTCATTGAGGCCGGCTTCCACACTGTCCATCCAGCTGGAAAACTGCCGAACGTCATCCTGATAACTTGTCCACTTAGAAAGAGCTCCTTCGAGTTGACTGAAAGGTATGCAAAAGGGCAATAATCTACATTGAGAAGCCATAAATGTCCAGTCTGTCCAATCTCTACCTGCACCTGCTCTGTCCACGGCGTCAGCAGCGAGCCCGCAGATGAGGACCGCGGCCGGCTGGGAGGGGCGCAATGACCGGGGCTTATCGAATCTGAGTCTGGGTCCCGGGCAAGTATGACCCCCGGAAGCAAAGGACAGTGAAGCCGAGGCTGGCAGGGGGAATAGTGGGACTGGACATAAAACTCAGAAGCCATAAGCAGGTCGCCTGAGACCCTGGGAGAGGCGTGAGGGCAAAACTGGGAGAGACCCACTGTCTGAGGCTTTTCTGGAGCCAAGACCCTACAGAGGAAGCGAAGCAACACTTGACTCCATCAAGTTGCGCAGGACATCCAGAGGAGAGCAAAAAGGAATAAATAAAAGACGGAAGCACCAAGCAAGAACACGCACGTAAGTACCTCGCATGAGATTTAAAAATCAGAAAATCACAATGGAAAAATAGGGTCACGTTTTCGGAACTGGTCTAACCTGATTACTTCCCTTCCAGATAAATCACGCACTCCTTCCCTCAACGTGGATGTTCGTTTTCCGACCCCATTAATCACATGTGCCTAATTTCACTCCCAGACTTTGGGCTGTTTGGTGGCAGAGGCTCCACCCACATTCCCGCTCCAAGCACACCCCCGCAGCACACACTGCCCACCGCCAGCCCCGCGCCCTCCTGGCCCAAGGGCATTCTCTGCTCACTGGTGCCTGCCTAACTTGAGGGCAACACAGGTGAGAAGTGCCAGGGATGGTGGCTCTCCCTGGGAGCGCTCTCCATCGCCCTCCGGACACTCGGGGGAACTTGTTTACAAACATTCTAGTTCCCCAGTCCTCGCTGGGGAACCCTGAGACCCTGTTCTTCACGGGCTCCCAGCATGGCCCGGCCGGATTCAGTTCCAGCTGTCCGCGGGCTGACCTGGTCGAGAACACTCCCTTGATCAGCAGCGGCCCTTCCTTCCTGGTCTCTCTCCTCCAGCCCCTACTGGTATTTCCCTGGGGTTACCTCCCAAGTAAACTACTTGGTTGAAATAATGTATCTTGAAGTGATGAAACCTTTACCTTGTGACTTTTAAAGCAATGAACACTAACAAAAAGAAACATGGAGTTATATTAAAACATAGGCATGGCAGGCCAACCTGAATGTAAGATTATACCTGTAAGTTTCTTTTGTTCTAATAAAAAGAGAGAGAGATAGAGAGAGAGAGAGAAAGGAAGGAGGAGAGAAAGGGAAGGAAGGAAAAGAAAGAAGGGAAGAAAACCCCAGGAGCAGTCTTCTACCGTGCTGTCATACTGATCTTTCGGTAATGGCTTGGCAGGAGCCGGCTTTTTTTCCCCTTACCTCTTACAGCGAATTGCTGCGGAAGAAAGGGAAGCCCACATATCCTTCACACTCTGCAGCTGCTGCTGGAGAGCACGAATGCCTTCCGGAGAGGTATTCTGCAGGACAGACTCCCCTCTGGTCACTATCATTTTCATCTGGATCTCTTTTTCCTGTTTCACTGATAACAGAGCCTATAAGAGCCAATACAGAAGTCCTTTGTCATTTGCATGTTTAGTGTATCCGGCTTTAACTTTCCCAGCTCCTGAAGATAGTAGAATGACATACGATTGCATTGAGCCATGAATCTCTCGGGCTGCCTGGGTGGCAGCTGGGAGACTCATTTGCTGGTGAGTGTCAGTAACCAGTCCCCAGTCACCTGCCTGTCTCAGAGTGGACTTGGCTTTTCAGATCTCAGTTTTTCTCTGTATAATCCCTTCTTTCCACTGAAATTTTAATCCACAAGTTTTCTTTGTCTGCTCAACAGTCTTTTTTTTTTTTTTTAAATAAGTTTCAGGGGTAGAGTTTAGTGGTTCGTCGGTTGCATACAGCACCCAGTGCTCACCATAGCTACTGGTTTTTGATAAGAGAAAAATCGACTACAACAGAATTCACGGATTTTCAAAGGTCACAGGATCAAGAGCTTTATAATATTAAGGTCTCTGGCACAAAAAGCCTAAAGACATATGTCAGTTGATATTGTATATTAATCTAGACATTTCAAGGTCTTCCCAGGCACTCTTGTTTTTCTATAGAAGAAGTTTGAATTCAAAGTTATAAAGCTGGTGTTACCGCTTAAAAAGCAAAGTTCCTCCCCCTCCCTAATCCGGATGCTGCCAGCATCTAGAGTCACTGTCAGCCCCGCACTGCCATCACTTTGTGTTGTGGCAAGAAGGAACTGCTAGCAATTGCTCCCACGCCATGCTGTTTTGTTTTCTTTGGCTTTGGCTTCTGCTGGTACCATTCTCAAATCTCAGTCTGAGTGTGAGGTTTTCTGAGAAAGCTCTGCAGAATCCCAACCAAGTCCCTCCTGCACACCCCACTCTTCCTCCCGTTTATCTGCAGCACCGTGAGCACTCGCCTCTCTGCTGTTACTGTCTTCTCCGGGTCAGCCTCCAGCCCCAGACCATGAAATCCTCGAGCACAATGACCACATTTCATTCATTTTTGAGTCCTTGAAATCAAGACAGAGGGCTAATCTCCGACAAGACGCCCAGCATACGACTGTCAGGCAAATGACTGCAGAATTTTATCACAAATGTGAAAGAGAACTAATATGCTGGGATAAGAGAAGAATTGACCAAGAATTGACCAGGATACAGGCAGACGAGTGAGTTTGACCAAGATGGGAAATATCTTGCTCTAAAAATATTTCATCAAAATATTTTCCAAGAATAAATGTTATCTATGATATCATTTGAAACTCACCTCTTACCTATATCAAACAAGTAACGACCCTGGGTTGCAATTTGAGTTTAATTTCTGTAAAGCATTTATGAGTGGACATGTCTGGGGTCAGATGACTCGGGGATGCTCTGCAAACAGGGTTGCACCCCCAGAGCCGTCTCAGAGTTGTTGCGGAAAGATTGTGACTTAATCACACGAGACAGACAGAGCTTTGAGACATTGTGAGAAAAACAACTTCTGGAAATTAGAGCCCATTTCTCTGTAAAGTGCACACCTCCAGCTTGAGCATCCTGCTGTCCAGCACACTCTTGTCGGATGTTGGGTGACAGTAGGACTCCAGCATGTGAACAGCGTCTGTCAGCCAGTCTTGTAGCTCTTTAATCCCGAGGGAGAACTGACTGTGCTCCGCAACAATTCTATCCAATCTCGACACTTTCTCCTGGAAAAGACAGAAATCATTTTCCAGCTGTGCATGACCACTCTACTGCCTACAGATGCTCCAGTCACAAAGCTAACCACTGGTTTCAAATAACAGCCATCAGGCATAGGTTTCTGAGCTGCACAGATACAATGCACGTCTGCATTGATCGGAGACGTGGGGAGCATCTTTGGAATAACTGCGTCAAAAGCAGAACAATTACGATGATAATTTACTGCCCCCCACTTTAAACACTGCTCTTTTTATGGCAACTGTGGGTTTTTTTTTTTTTTTTTTTGAATCAGCACAATTTCTTCCTAATGCCTCATTTGGAAGAGAATCAGAGTATTTTCTACCTTTCCCATACCGCATTTGGCTCAACCGATACCCTGTATCCGTATGACCTACCTTGTAGCCAGTTCTGAAACTATCAGAGATTTCTTAATAGCTCTAAATTTTAAAAATTGGGACCATAGATATGATTTTACTTATTAGTTAAAGGTTATATCTGACTCTAGTGAGGATTTTATGACTATGTTTCCAGCTCTTAAAGTATTCACAGATATATCTACTGATTTTGACATCTAGATAAATACAAAGGAATAAGACGTCCTTAATTCTTTCTAATTTCAGATATATGCCATTTTTTCTGAGGACAAATAAGAAGTAATTTATTCACAGGAAAAAAATGGGTGTGAACATAGACTATTTATAAACATAGACTATTTGAGGATCCAAATCAGCAGACCAGAAGCAAGTCCACAGCAAAACAGGTGAAGCTGTGTTAAAGCAGGTTCCCTACTTTCTATGATCTGAAATGCCGAAGACAAATCTACGGAACAAATGTTAGAAGCCACATAAAGCTTAAGGTAGTCCTGCCCAAAGAAGTTCGAGATGAGCCTGCCTTCTGCCTGTTGAATGCGCTAAGTTAGCTCACCAGGGTGCCCCATGTACTTTTTCCTAAGCTGCTAGAAAAGATACTTCATCAGTGATATAAATCATTGCTGATTTTGAGCTCTACTCCGGAATCCAAAATGAAACTCTCAATCAACACATTCTTGACAGCTATGATTTAAAAATGATCCCAAACTCATTATATTCAATCCAATAAGTTTAAACTGCTTTGAATTCGCGTTTTTCTAAAATCATTCAATCTGAGATTGTTTAGATCCCAAACTCTGAATGTTGCCTTATGTTTACACTTTTGAGTCTTCAAGCTAAAAGCCTTGGGGAACACACCACCTCAGTATTGAAGAAGATATTTCCAATAGTAGAGATTGGAAGTCTCTTCAGTCTTTGAAACCACCCCTGCTTCTTTTCAGACACCCACACTACAGTGACGCAGCACAAAAGCACGACTCAGACTGGAAGGTTGGGAAGGACATTTACACACCTTATTCCTGACCCTGCGCACACCTTTGTACAACCCTAACGAGACTCCAGATCTGCGGCCTCAGTGCCACACACACACGCGCACATGCACACGCACACACACACGCACCCACGCAGCACATGGTGGGCGTTACCTTTGTTAAATTGCTTAGAGCTAGATACTGAGCAGACAGCTGCGACACTCTGTGCATAAAGCTCTTGCTGGCAGCTTGTCCTTCCCACAGCTGCTGAGCCTTCTCTCTTAGCCTGTTGAGCTGAGGCTCGTAGCAGTTTATTTCCTCAAGGACAGACTGAAAAGCACAAGCAAGTTACTAGTAAGAGGCTGGGGAAAAGCACATCGCGGACGAAGCTTTGGTCCAAACAACACGGAAATAAACACGGTGAGCGACGGGTGTGCCCCCGGCGGCTTTGTTATTTCCAGGCTACACGCGGCTTAGACTACAGGACGGAAACAGATCGCACCTCAAAGGAAAGCCAGAAAACATTAAAATCTGTTCAGAAATCGGGAAGGGGTACACTCCGTCTCCAGACAGCAGCACGTGACTCCAGGGGCCCGCCTGAATGCAAGGGGAACAGAGGATGGGGGTGAAGACGTGGCCAGAAGGCGGAGGGTGTCATTACCTGGAGCTTTTGCTGTTCCCTCCTCTTTGCCGGAAGATCATACAGGCGATTGCTGCTTTCCTGCACCAGCTTCTCCGTTTTGCTCAGCCAGTCCTGCACAGGCTCAGCACTTACTTCAAAGTCCTTCATTTGGATCTTTAGATTCTACGAGGTTTTAGATTACATTAGGGATTAAAAAAAAACTTAACACCAAGTGCAAAGACCTTCACTTGGCAATGAAAGCCCAGCACACACAGTCCGGCCACCTTGCCCTTTCCCCTCTTTCCTTGTTCCCGATGTGTAGGACATTCTAACTCTCACCCTAGCACCTGTATAATTTCTGAACATCCTTTTAGGCACAAGTTTTTCAACAAGGAGCTTTGGCCTCGTTACCCAGCCCACACCAGAGTTCACACCCACTCCTCAACTTCTGTCACATTTGCTGTTTATATCAGTCAGTATGTGCTTTTTAAAAAAAAAAAAAAATTAAAATTTTTTAAAATTTAAAATTTTTTTTTAAATTTTATTTATTTGACAGACAGAGATCACAAGTAGGCAGAGAGGCAGGTAGAGAGAGAGGAGGAAGCAGGCTCCGTGTTGAGCAGAGAGCTCAATGTGGGGCTCGATCCTGAGCTGAAGGCAGAGGCTTTAACCCACTGAGCCACCCAGGTGCCCCCAGTATGTGTTTTTTCACAGACTGGGCAGGCTTGTGAGTTTTCGTCTCATGCAGACATGCCCTGTCTCCACACTAGCTTCTAAGCTCCACGAAGGGAGGGCCCATGGCACACCACTGGTACCTTGTAGAAATGTAAATGAATATTAACACTTTGTCAATTTTGATTAATTTATGGGACAAAAACTAGCATATGGTTTTTATATGTTTATTAGGATTTAATAATTAATTTCTTTATTTTAGGGGCGCCTGGGTGGCTCAGTGGGTTAAGCCGCTGCCTTCGGCTCAGGTCATGATCTCAGAGTCCTGGGATCGAGTCCCGCATCGGGCTCTCTGCTCGGCAGAGAGCCTGCTTCCCTCTCTCTCTCTCTGGCTGCCTCTCTGTGTACTTGTGATTTCTCTCTGTCAAATTAATAAATAAAATCTTTAAAAAAAAATTAATTTCTTTATTTTAATTTATACTGATACCCCCCGAAAAAACCCAAATAGTGTTCTCTGTTTGTTACATAAGAAGCTGTGATTACTTTCACAGATACTTTGTAGACATTAATAGCTGTAAAATGTATTTGATAAGGTTTTATACAGAGCCATTTAACTTTGGCAAAGGTGTCCGTATCCACTATTACTTATAAAAATGCCAAGCTGAAGAGAATTTGAAATTTATTTTACCATGTGAACAGACTAAAGGCTTTTAAACTTAAATTTAAACTTAAATTTAAATCAGAGCTTTATGGATTATCAAAGAAATAATCCACAAAGGTTAGCTGAAAAGCTAAGTGACAAGGGCTACAGGAGCCTGTGGGAGAACAGCTCACAGTTCCATCAGTATCTGACCCAGACTATCTACAATGTGGGAGAGTCACACCTGCCATGGTCCCCTCTTAGGGACATGGGTAGCTGTAGGAATGCTTTGGAAAACTTAGAGTGCTTCACAAATATAAGACACCAGGATAATTCCTAGAGCATTCTACTAAAATTTAAGCTTCACGAGGGCAGGGGTTCTCTTCTGTTGTATTATCTGCTATTATCTCCAGACCTTAGATTAGTCCTTGGCAGATGGAAGATGCTAAATAAATATTTGTTGAATAATCAAATAAATTCATAAATTCAAGGCGTTTCCATCATTCTGCTAGTGGATTCTCATGGGGCCCCCCAAGGACAAACTGGAGACCATTTTAAGGAATTTAGTTCTACAAAGAAATAGAGTTAAGGAGCAGAGCATTAGACATCCAAGGCAAGATAGTTGGGTTCCTTAGGTAAGGACTGAAGACAAAGGGTGTGAGCAGGGGGCCCCAGGAGCAGGAAGAAGAGCCTAATACTAAGTCAAACGACGCCTAACATTTCTCCTACGCTTCCCGTCTATAGGGCTGTAGAGACTTCCTATTAAATGTTTATTCTGCATGTGTTTCCAATTACTTCTCCCAAGGTTTCAATGACCACCTCTAACTCTTAAAACCCCACATTTACAGAACTGTATTTATGCAACACTTTAAGCCAGAAAGCCTGGGTTTGACCCCGTCGCCATCACTTACTAGCACTGAGAACTTGACAGATTATGTAATCACCTTTTGCCTTAATTTCCTCATCCTCGACACAGAAATAAGGGAGTTCGTACCTCCGAGAATAGTTATGAGGGTTACAGGCGCTGATGCATGTTCAGTGCTTACGCTGGTGCTGCTCTGCTCCATGTTCACTGGCCCTGCTGCTGGACGGCTACCCTCTCTGTTGGACCGCTACTCATGGTCGCTGCTACTTTCCTGGCATTACCTACTGAATATCTTCCAGGCCCATTTAACTGAACATCTATTATATGGAATTAATTTTTGCTATCCCCTCCAAAACTATTCACATCTCGGATAACAGCATCACCATTCAGGCCATCTTCCAAACTAGAAACTAGATTCACACTTAGCTTTTCCTTCTTCCCCATGCCCCTCAGTGAAATTAACTACCAAATCCTGTTGTGTCTTACCTTAGGGATAAATTCTCTTTCCATCATCATTTCCTTAATTCGGGCCCTCAACTCTCTCATCTCAACCATCATGAGAAGCTTTCTCTAGTCTCACAGCTTCCCCATTCTCATCCACACTATGTTCACAGTTGACACTCCAGCAAGTTTATCTCCAGCTTGAAGACCAGTAGGTTCCTCACTCAGCCTTTTTCAAGTAGGATTTTGAGAGAGAATTAAGCCCTAGTATTCTAAAGCATCCATTCTATGTAATGAATTAACCTCATTCCTATGCATGTATAACAGTACGGGTCATGTTACATCCTTGGAGAAATTGAGAACATAAACGTTGTTCAGGGGTTCAGATAAGAAAACCCTGATAAAAGTCAAGATCAGATTGCTTAGTATATAAGACATTTCCTATTTTTCCCTAATTCTCATTTCCAATCTTATTTTTTTTATTCCTCCCACAAAACTCCACGTGGATGTCAAATTTCTCAAAGTCTTCCATCGTTGACACTCACAACACCTGGCCTTGTATATGCAGATCTTTCTGGCTGAAACACAGGTCAGCTCTGGCAAATTCAAAGAATGTTAAGCCTTCAAGGATCAATTAAAATGACATCTTTCTTGTACCGTGCCTCAGTTTCTCCAAGTGGAGTTACTTGCATCGTTCTCTGAATGACTCCCATAACCTGAATGTATCTACATTACATTGCGATCATCTCTTTATATACTATACTCTCTAGAAAGTAAACTCCCTGAGGAAAGGGAAGAGACTAACCCTTTTGTATCCCTAACATAGTGGCTGGCACGTATTGTTTTCTATTTTATTCCTAATAGAAATGAAGGAAGGAGGGAAGGGAGAGAGGGAAGGAAGGAAAGAGAAAAAAGGGAAGGAAGGGAAGAAAGGCATAAAGGCAGGTGAATCCTCACCTGCCCATTCACTCCTGGACATCTCTTGGACCAGGTAATCATACAATCGACGCTAGATGTACTACCTTCAACAATCAATGCTTCAGCACTCAGGCCACATTACAGTAACTTAGATTTCTTTAAGATTATGAGTAAATTTCTAGGCAATGCACAATGGTTATCACTCTCTAGTAAATGGACGATGCCCGCCATGAGAGAACAGTGGCCATGACAAACAACAATCACAACAGTCTTGGGCTAAGGAAGAATTGAGGGAACATACGTTTTCTCTCTCCAGATATTAATTCTCTATTATTATTCTTTCCCATCCTGAATTAATTATGGTCATCATCAAATAAAGGATCTATTCTGCCAGGAAGTGTTGGGTGAAAGGGAAACAATTACTCTCCATGCCTCTAAATTTTCCTCTAAGAGAAGAGCTGATACACAAAACAGGTGATCTCACAAGAAAAAACAAACAGTTCCATCATGGCGGTAATTATGATTATAATAAATTCAACTTATGTTGTCTCTGGATAAAAGAAATTTGCATAACCATTGGCTCTTTGCATACTTAACTTCTAAAAGCCTACTGTTTGCTATCTGCATTAGTTGCCATATATTTTATCATCCATAGCATTTTGTAGTCTTACATGGATATTTCTGTTCATTCTCCTAGAACGACTTCCAGACTTGAGGGATTTCAAATGAATGACTAAGTGACATTGTTTAAGAGCAAAACCCAATCATTTCTGGTGGGATACTGCAAGCCTAGGATGACAGCCCCTACTAGGCAAGAGGCTCTCGAATTCCTCAGTGAGGTTCCTACTTCAAAAATCGAGCTGGTTCTTACAGTTGTCCGGTTACCCATTAGTATTCATAGAGGAATGACCAAAATCATTGGCAACCATATTTGGACATAAAGTCTGGTTTTAATGGACAACGATGACTACAACAACAAACCACAGAGAACTTATCCATGTGCCTGGCTATATTATACCTCTAAGGCAGATTCCTTCTGGTGGAGATTTGAATGAAAATTTTTCCAATCTTCTTTGGCGGTTGCAACTTTGGCCTGGATGCCCTCAGCTTTCTCTTTGGGCAACACAGTACTCAAAAGTTCTCCTTTCGACAGCATCGTGTTTAGCTTGTGCTGTCCATTTTCACTTTCTGACAAAAATTCCTACAAAGAAAATGGTTAAGATTAGACATAATAAAATGTTCTATGCTTTCAAATACATTGATTGTCTACTTATTTCTTGATACAAAGAGAATAAAGAAACCATTTTTATTGCATATATTAAATGACTAAGATATTGGGAATAATAATCTTATATACCTGATATGGTTATTGTGAAAATTAAATGAGAAAATCTGCTTAGGGTGCTCAGGAACAGTGCTTGTCATATATATGGACTTTTATTAGTTCCTACATCCCTATTAACATATAAAAATAGCATGTTTTTGGGCAAATGGACTAGTTTCTCTTCACATGCAAAATTAATTGTTTCAGGCAGGGATTTATTTGAAATTTGAGTTTCTTAAGCACAAATTTAATATGCTTATAGAAAGATCTAGAGGAACTCTTACCTGTATTTTCTGAAGACTTGCTGAAACTTCACTAATATTTTGAGGTATATCAAAACATTTGGCAGTAGTGATTTTTGCATTAACCAACCACTGCTGGAAATCCTTGAAGGCTCTTCGAAATCGCTGCTGTAAAATCTGTTCTCTATTCTGACAGCCCTTGGATGCTTGCAAACAAAGACTAACACCAGGATTTGAAATGTTTAAAGGATGGGGAAAAATGATAAAATATATATTAAAATAAAGTTTGATAGAATCAACAGTTCTTAGCGTATGCAGTCACATTTAGCAACGTAGTTAATGATCAATTTATCATGCCTTAAAATAAACACACTTCTGGCTGCTTATTTGTATAAAAATCTTTTGCAGACCAATAAGGTTCATGCTCACCAATTATATTCTTTAATCAAGCCAGAAACTCTTCCACTGTATGTACTCAGATCTCTGGAAAATCGACAAAGTTCATTCAGTTGAGATTTAAGATCTTCTGTTTTAGGCTCTGACTTTTGTAGGGCATCCAGTATCTCCTATTAGGAAATAAGGCAGAGGAACAAACACCTAAATTGGGTAGTTTCCATAGCCTCACACTACACGTGCATAAATCATATTATAAATTATTAGTGAGGGAAGAACCAGCATAATAGATTCAGTAAATAAATGCATCCTATTTTCAGGGGACCTACTGGCTTATTTGTATCTTTTTCTAGGCATGTATAGGCACTCTAGCATCAAAGGTCACCAAGTAATCAAATGCTCATGTGGTCCAATAAATCAAAGTGGAACAAGAAAAAGGAGAGAGAAAATAACTTAATTGCTTAACACCAGTTTGATTAGGCCATTGAAAGATAGGGATATTGTTTAAAGGCAGAGAGAAATCATTTCCCAGCAAAGCGATACTCATTTTGGATTAAAAAATATATAGAGCCACTGATTATTATATAGTATAGTATAGTATAGTATAGTATAGTATATAGTATTATATAGTATTACATTATATTACAGTATTACACACTAAAAATAGCTTCTAGCTCATAGGTCTGATTTAACTAGCAATCCATCCATTTCATAGTTTTATTCACAGAGGCATCAAATATTTGCTAAATGTCTGCCATGAGCCAAGCATTTTTCCGAATTTCAGGACTCCCCAAAATGAATGAAGACAAGAATGCTGAACTAGAAGAGCTCACAGTTTAACAGATGAGAGAGACACATGAATAATCACAATACCGAGACTATCTAACCCAACATAAAGTCTTGAGACTTGACAAGTACATCTCTAAAACACCAAGGCCGAGATCCCCTGAGTTGGACACCGTGCTCTTACGGGACTGTCACAGGGAGAAAATGAGATCACAAATGTCAAGTGCTCGCACAATTCCCGGCACACGGATAAATGTCTGCCTAGTGAAAACAGCAGGTCAACAGCACCCGAACTGTATAAATAATGGTATTGCCACAGGGAGAAAAAAATTAATTGAGGTGAGCCAAGAAGATGATTGACTACTCAGATGGGTGTTGATGTTACTATTCATGTTCTCAGATTTTTATCTAGACATGGCCTAGATTTGTAGGAAAACCACACCTCTCAACAAGCCAGGTCTGTGTTGCATTCCTCATCCCAGTAAATGGCTCCACCGTCCTGCCACTGATCTACATCAGAAAACCAAGCTCCATGTTGGCCTTGCCAAGAAACAAGAGACAACAAGGTGCAGTCTGTTCTGTGTTAGCTCTCTTTCAGCGACTTTCCCTCTGCACTCGACTGGTCTCCCATTTGGACATCTGTCATTTCTTTCTGGAATGGCACGATGTCCTCTCAATGTGAAACCTGTTCCCCAGGTTTCTCTTCTGTGTTTTCTTGTTCCTTGCTACTTTTGGATCCTGGGACTGTCCCTCCACCTCACCCAGCTGGTCAGTTTGTAACAGACTTCCAGACTCAGCTCAACTAGCAACTTCTCTAAGGACTCTGCCTTCTTTCCCACCTCTTCGTGAGGGCTCCTCGCTTGAGGACACACACACGCCAGCTCATCACAATCGAGCATCCCCATGGGCTGTGAACTCACTGGCCTTTCCATCTAGACTGAGATTCTGAGAGAGGGGTGGTGCTCTCTTGGTTTTAAAATTATTTATCCTAGTGTCTGGGCTAGGGGAGTCCAAGATATTTTTATTCACAAAATTCATAATAACTATAAAGTTTCTTTCTGAAACTCCAAACACTAAACTAGTAGCTATTATTTCATACTACATTGTATCTTTTATTTAAGGGAGAACTTACAACTCTAGAAACTTG
The DNA here is from genome assembly GCF_030435805.1 of Mustela lutreola. Taxonomy (NCBI): domain Eukaryota; kingdom Metazoa; phylum Chordata; class Mammalia; order Carnivora; family Mustelidae; genus Mustela; species Mustela lutreola. Next base: position 14,321,176 of record NC_081295.1, on the reverse strand, counting down.
ACCACATACCAAAAAAGTAAAAAAGCAAGCAAGCGAACAAATAAAAAATCAGAGAATCAAGGTAGTCATTTATAAGGTAGATGATACCAAAGAAAAAAGCTTTGGACCAAAATTTTACACTAAATAAACTTCCATAACTTTACCACAAATTAAAGCATTTTAGTAGTCTCATTATATAAACATCAGGTTATATATTTCTGTTTCAGTTTAAGTCCTAGAACTCATTTTTCCCCTTAGAGGTTATAAAGGTTAAGAAACTGGCTAAATTTCAAACACTAATAACCCAATAGATATTAAGAGATGACTTTTGCAAACACCAAAAACATGATTTTTTGCATCACGACTATATAGTTTATAGATGATCCATTTTAACATTTTGAAATATTTCTTGGGTATCATCACTTAATTGCAAAAGAGAAAGTAAACAGTCGTGAAGGTCTATTACTATGATTGTCAACAATGTCAAGCCCTCCCCAACAGCAAAACGATGCTATAAGGATCCTAACAAATTCATTCTTTTGTAAAACGTTCCCTATGTGTTCACTGTAATGGAAGTTACAGTGGAACTTCCATTGGACGTTATCTCCATTTAAACATTAATTTTTTTTACCAGCTTTGATTGAGATATAATTGACATATAACATTGTAATAAGTTTAAGGTATAGAGTGCGCTAATTTGATACATTTATATATTCCAAGATGATTACCTTCCCCCCAGCATTAGCTAACACCACAACCCCATCACATAATTATCATTTCTTTCTTATAGTATTAACAAAAATAAGAGAAAAGCTGAGTATTGAGAGGTAATGCACTACTGTCATCAAAAGAATGAGCTCTGGAGCCAGACCTGGAAGTAGATCTGAGCAGAGCACTGTCATCCTTGAACTATCAGTAAAACTAAAAACCCACATTGACGTTTGCATGATCATGTGGATGTTTTATAGGTCTCACCAAACATTTTTACTAATAGTATCTATCCAAAAAACAATGATAACACAAAATACTACTGTAACTTAAACACCACCAAATCTTTCTTTTTAAAACTGTCCCTCACATTAATGGTAGGGAGAGGAAGAGAAATCAAATAGAATTTAAAAATTATAACTGATTTCCTTTTTTTCTATCAGAGTGAATAATACTGACCGCATGGAACAATGACCAACTTCCTTGTCTCCTTTTACAGAATTGCTTTCTACACTTTTTTCTGGTGCTTAAATCTGTAAGATGGGACAGGCACCAGGAAAAAAAAAATAAGCTAGAAGCATTATAAATAAGGTAGCTCAAAGAGATAATAATAAAGTTTCATTTCATGGTGTGCCGTATTTGTTTGAAATCCTTGATTTAGAACAAGACAATGCTGGAAATGCTACATGACTTTCTCACTGGCTGAAACTATTTTGAAATGATTATAACATAAATAGAAACAGAGAAGTTTACTTCACTGAAACTTCCTTTTAAGGACATCCATGGTTCCAACTGTTATAAAGCTGCAAATAACAGTGTTCTGAAGATACCATTTTACAGCAAGAGGAAGGATTTCAAGCTCCTGCTCTTTCTTCATGATCCCCTCTATGCTTTCTTACAGTCATATTCTGAAAGAGCTGCCATTAGTTTAAAAAAAAAAAAAAAAAAACAAAGTCTGGAAGAAAACCCGTGAGCATGACACAGGAGTTCTGTTGACGGCTTAATTCGAGCATGGCTGTCAAAACCAGCCCTAGGAGAGCTAATCAGGGTGAAAACTAATGGTTGTGCTTTAGGAGATTACCAAATGCTTCTTTTAAGCTATAACTTCGAGCATTTAATTGTTGGAAATAATTCACTGGCAGAAAACCAGCTATGACTCTCCGTCTACTTATGCCTCTGCCCACAGGCGAGTGATCGGGCTGAATGGCTGAATACAGTCTTACAGACTCTTGCACCATAAGAATGAAAGTAAAATGTCTGCACAAACACTCCGTGTCTCCTACAGTAAATCAAAACTCCTTCCCCTCACAGCTTGTTTTACAGTAGTTTGACTCAGGAGAAAAGGAAACAAATCCGATTCAAACATTTAGGTAGGTACGTACTTATTTCTTTTTAGGTCTGAGGGGTGCATGGTTTTAGTTAGCCAGGATTTTGTGTCTTCATTTATTTTTTAGCAACAGCGAGAACCAAACAGAATTGCTCGCATAACCACCAACAGACAAGAGGAAGCCAACTTACTTGTCCCTTCTGCCAGCATTCCACTATCTCCTGATCCGTGTTCTTGCCTTCCAGGAGGGCTAACTGCTGGGTCCAGGTTGACAGAAGGGCACTGAACTGCCCCAGCGCCTGCTCCAGGTGAGCCACCTGGCCCGAGAACTCCTGCTCCGAAAGGGCCATTTGGCTCACCAGGTCCTCCAGGCTGGTCTGCGTCCGGAGCACGCTGTCTTCCCACTGCTTCCAGTCGGCGCGCAGGGCCTGCATCTCCGCGTCCACGAGCTCACACCCACTGGCACTTGTGTTCTGTTTCACTGCCGGAGCCAGCAACTCCACTCTGCTTAGGCGGCCTGCACCGATCTCTCTGGAATCCATCAGCTCCTGTAATGGAATATCGTCATGACAACCAAGGAGGCTGTGAGTCACTGGGGCAGCGAGTTTACAAATGTGTGCAGAGGGGGACCCTGTCCTGCGAGGAAGTTTTGGCCAGTGTGCCGCAAGGACTGGAATCAACTCATCCGCCCACCCCTGAGTCGGAGGGGCAGAGCGTGATCCTTCTCGGCGCTGAGGTTTGTGGCAAAATGAGCTGCGGAGTCCCACAACGTCCTGGAACAGACTAGATGGGGACCCTGGAGTCGGGCAGGGTTTGAATATGTGGAATTGTTTGGATAGTGATAGAAACATCCGCCTGTGGTGTGTTTCTCCTACAATTATGCAAATCCATGCTTCTCCCTAAGTTGACAGACAGTGACCAAGGACCGCTGCAGAATAATGCTCTGGGTCTGTGCTCCATTTCATTTTCTTCCAGAAGATGGTGGCCTAAGTCGGTTCCATGCTCTGAGGAATCAGGCAGAGCCATGGCAACCAAAGAAGGAGCCCTCCTCAACTACAAACACTTTAGAACCTTAAATAAACATTTTTATAGTAATCAAAATGAATAAATCACAGACCTCCTCAGTCAAAAGTTCCAAGTAACTTTCAGACTACATTTATTTATTGCTATTATTTTTATTTTTAAGAAACTTTCCAGAAATTTAACAATTTAGATATAGCTTTTGGGCTCAAAGCACACCAGTGCTCTAAAGGACAAGATAAAATTCAAATATGCATTACAAATTAGGTAAAATAGTGGCATTTCTTTCTGAGAACAGACTCTTCCACTGAAATTTCTGTCACTGGTGTTTATACATTTACATATCTATCACTCAAGTTAGGGTTTTGTTAGTATTAATACAAAATTATGACTTCTGTCCTCAATTAAATAGAAGGAAAAGATGGTTATTAGGGAAAAAAATTTCAAGATGAAAATTATAAATTGGGGCACCTGGGTGGTTCAGTGGGTTAAAGCCTCTGCCTTCGGCTCAGGTCATGATCCCAGGTTCCTGGGATCGAGTCCCGCATTGGGCTCTCTGCTCAGCAGGGAGCCTGCTTCCCTTCCTCTCTCTCTGCCTGCCTCTCTGCCTACCTGTGATCTCTCTCTCTGTCAAATAAATAAATACAATCTTTAAAAAAAAAAAGAAAATTATAAATTAACGAGTGCACAAAAAAATAGTAACATTAAGTATGAAGCATATTATATCAAACATAATGTGTCTTAACTAATCTACAAATACTGTTCATATTTCATTAGATTTGCTTGAAATAAATATACCTTCTTATAATTACATGTAAGAGCAACATTTTAGTAAAGATCATTTAAAAGTATTGTTATATTGTAGTCCAAGAGGCAACCACATGAATCTTACACACAATTAGCATTTAATATATACACATCCACTGTTTCCTCAGCAGCAGGATTCTAAAAACCTGCCTTGTTCATCAGTGTATATAGTAAGTAGTTATTTGGTGGAAAAAATATACAGATAGATTTTTTTAAAAGAGCTATATCTAATTATTGGATTTAAATACTTATAATTTGCCTTTATGACTGATCTTAAATTTGGAGTTAAAGGATATCAATAGTGAAAAATCAGTTTCCCAAAATACTCTCTAATGCATTATCTCAGTTTTCTTTCACATGAAAATGGGACATTACAATATTTGCAGCCACAAATTCCAGTCGTCCAGATTTTGAATAAGAATGCCATCATGGGACACCTGGGTGGCTCAGTGGGTTAAGCAGCTGCTTTCAGCTCAGGTCATGATGTCAGGGTTCTGGGATCGAGCCCCATGTGGGGCTTCCTGCTCCATGGGGAGCCTGTTTCTCCCTCTCCTTCTGCCTGCTACTCTGCCTACTTGTACTCTGTATCTCTGTGTCAAATAAATAAAACCTTTAAAAAAATGCCATCATTTAAAAAAAAAAAATTATTTATTTATTTGAGAGAGAGAGCATGTGCATGCACACAGGGTGGGGGCCAGAGGGGTAAAGGGAGAAAGAGAGAGAGAGTCTCCAGCAGAGTCCACACTGAGCACAGAGCCCAATAAGGGGCTCAATCTCATGACCCATGAGGTCATGAATTGAGCTGAAACCAAAAGTCAGACACTTAACTGACGGAGCCAACCACACACCCCAAGAATGTCATCACTTTAAAGTGTTTTGAAATGATTTGTATATGTATTTCCTTGTTTTGGACTTAACTATTTAAAAATATCATATGCACATACACACCCTCATACACACCTATATTTGGTTACAAAGTTGCCTGTCCTTGGTGTTGACTCTTGGGGGTGAGGAGGGACGACACCGAAAGACAGCGCATGCCCGTTGACTTCCTCGAAGGTTCCCCCTCACCCACGCACCAGCCTCCAGTAGAGCCTGAGGCAGACTTCACGTTTTCCTTCCCTAATTCCAATTTCTTCCTGCCAGCTCCTTCTCATACGTCTCCCATATTTGCGGAAGTATTTTATAAAGTATTTCAAGAAAAAGAGTATAAAGGCTAGACAATCACTCTGGACTTTTCCCGCACTGTCATTCCATAGCCAATTAAAATCACTCATTTACCGAATCTACTGAATTCTCTTATTGAGTGTGTCCCATGGGTCAAGCATAATGCTAAAAGTTTTATGTGTTTGATCTAATTTAGTTCTCGAAACCTCTCTGTGAGGCAGGGACTATTACTTTACCAATTAAGAGGCTGAAGCCTCAGGATCTCAAGTGACTTACCAAACACAGCTAGAAAAGCAGTAGAGGCTGTGGATTCCAAGAAGCAAACTGAGGGTTTTAGAAGGGAGGGTGGCGGAGGGCCGGGTTGGCCCGGTGATGGGTATGTGATGGGTATTAAGGAGGGCACGGATTGCATGGAGCACTCGGTGTTATATGTAAATAATGAATCTTCGAACACAATATCAAAAACTGATGACATACTGTATGTGACTAACATAACATAATAAAGAGTAAGAATAATAAAAAGAAAAAGAAAAGCAGTAGAGGGAGAATTCAGCCATCAGGGTAGGATTCTAGATCCTAAGCTCTAAAAGTATAGTGGGCTGTCATTACATATAATGTATTATTTTATAAACATCAGTTTTTACATCATTGTTCTCAACTTTATTGCAGGTTCCTTGAGGGAATGCACGATGCTGGTTGAATAAATTGATAAATGGATGGATGAATAAAATATTAGTGAGAGAAAAATGGACCAAAGAAATATTTTAAAGAATCACACAGAAAATAAGAATTTCAAAGGCTGGTTTATGTGATTACCTCCTTTAAAACCTACATGGTCACTATAAGATTTCTAAGCACTTAGAATAATAATATAATAATAATAATAATAATAATAATAAAATAAATTCTCAAAACGTAGTTATTACTATTATCATCAACTAGTATTTTTAAGACTTTTATATTCTGATGTCCAGGGATCAGAACACACAGTGTGAATCTTAAAGTCCTGATCACAATTACACTATTTATTCCCAACATTTCTTCATCTACTACTAAATCATTTAGGATTTCATTATTGCTTACTTTTTAAATTAAAGCCTATTATTTTCGTGGGGGGATTATTGCAATTTATTATTCAAATAACTAAAAATATACTTGTTGTAGCTCCCTCAGATATGTGAATTTCTATTTTCTAAGATGTCCTTGTGAGGAGTAAACTAGGTGATAATTTTAATGTCTTTTTTTTTTTAAGATTTTATTTATTTATTTGACAGACAGAGATCACAAGTAGGCAGAGAGGCAAAGAGAGAGAGAGGGAGGAGGAAGCAGGCTCCCTGTTGAGCTGAGAGCCTGTTGTGGGGCTCGATCCCAGGACCCTGGGATCATGACCTGAGCTGAAGGCAGAGGCTTTAACCCATTGAGCCACCCAGGCACGCCTTTTTAAATGTCTTTTAAAGCACTGCCCTCCCTTAGGTTCTTGTGTTGTTGGCTAGGAAACAGTAACATTTCCAAGTTACTGCTCAAATACCTTTAACAAAGTTATGTTATAAACTTTTCTATCACTGTGCTGGGAAACAGTGTCTGGTTCCATCAGCCCACCAAGCTGGCATATATTTCAGAGTCTCCCCAACTATGGCCATAAGCACATTTGCATGTTGAAGTATACACAGACAATGTTCACTTTGCTCACAAGTGTAAAGTGTTTGAATTCCCTTTTTCCCCCTTGCTTATGTTTATAATTTGTGAGGTACAAGGTAACAAAGATCAACAAATAGAAAATGGGAAACATTTTAAATAACAATCCTCTCCACGGAATCTTCACCACAGGTATGTCATACTTAAGAACCAATGAAACAATGAAGTTATAATATCTGTGCATCTTCTGACCTTGATTTTAGATAATTTCTTCTGGGTAGCTGAGGAGTCTCCAGACATATCCGACCACCGGTGAAGTTCTTCCTTCGCGGAGTGGAGCCAATCCGTGAATTCCTGGACCGCGTCTAAATACATGAGGTGATCTTTCACAATCTCCTCCACTTTCCTCATCTTTTCCTAATAGACACAGAAAAGGCTATTTTAGCAGGCATTAGTGAGAATATGAAATCAAACAGCATATATTAATGATTTCAGAAGATGTCATTCCTATTATTCTTAACATGAAAAGCTTAGACTAAAAAGGCTTTGAGGAAGCAACCATTTTCCTTTAAATTTACTTTAGTCTGGGTTAGAACAAAAATTTATGCTGAATGAATGTTTACTAATGTCCCTCATGGATAACTGACTTGATAAGAATTATTGTAATAACTATTTTTATTATTCAGGCAATAATACAGCATGTTATTACTATTTAGTATAATGTAATTACTATGTACAGTAGTCTGCTCAGCACTTGAAATGCATTTCCTCACTTACTCCTCACAACATCCTTGGGATGTAGATGCTAGGATCACCACTATATGTAGGAAAGGGCATTTACAGTGGTTATAAAGATCAAGTAACATGTCCAAAGCCAGACATAATGAAAGACAACCAACAGAATGGGAGAAGATAATTGCAAATGACATATCAGATAAAGGGCTAGTATCCAAAATCTATAAAGAACTTAACAACTCAACACCCAAAAAACAAAAATCCAATCAAGAAATGGGCAGAGGACATGAACAGACATTTCTGCAAGGAAGACGTCCAGATGGCCAACAGACACATGAAAAAGTGCTTCACATCACTCAGCATCAGGGAAATACAAATCAAAACCACAATGAGATACCACCTCACACCAGTCAGAATGGCTAAAATTAACAAGCCAGGAAGTGACAGATGCTGGCGAGGATGCGGAGAAAGGGGAACCCTCCTACACTGTTGGTGGGAATGCAAACTGGTGCAGCCACTCTGGAAAACAGCATGGAGTTTCCTCAAAAGGTTGAAAATAGAGCTACCCTACGACCCAGCAATTGCACTACTGGGTATTTACCCTAAAGATACAAATGTGGTGATCTGAAGGGGCATGTGCTCCCGAATGTTTATAGCAACAATGTCCACAATAGTCAAACAATGGAAAGAACCTAAATGTCCATCAACAGATGAATGGATAAAGAAGATGGAGTATAGATATACAATGGAATACTATGCAGCCATCAAAAGAAATGGAATCTTGCTATTTGCGACAACAATGGGGAACAAGATGGTATTTTGCTGAGCTAAATAAGTGAATCAGAGAAAGATAATTATGATATGATCTCCCTGACTCACTCTGAGAGGGAAAGTGGGGGGTTTGGGGAGTAGGGAAGGACAAAATGAAACAAGATGGGATCGGGAGGAAGACAAACCAGAAGAGACTCGTTATAAGTGAAAATAAGTGAATCAGAGAAAGATAATTATCATATTATCTCCCTGATATGAGGAACTTGAGAGGCAAAGTCAGGGGTTTGGGGGGTAGGGAAGGAAAAAAATGAAACAAGATGGGATCGGGAGGGAGACAAACCATAAGAGATTCTTAATCTCACAAAACAAACTGAGGGTTGCGGGGGGGGGGGGGCGGTGTAGGGAGAGGGTTGTTGAATTATAGACATTGGGTAGGGTATGTGCTATGGTGAGTGCTGTGAAGTGTGTAAGCCTGATGATTCACAGACCTGTATCCCTGGGGCAAATAATACATTATATGTTAATAAAAAGAAATTTTTTTTTTTTAATGCAGCCTTCTGGGCTCTGACTCCAGAAGTAATGAGTCAAAATCTGTACAGCAACCTACTGGTTCTTTTTTTCTTTTAAAATAAAGCTGTTTCGTCTTTTGTTTTGTTTTGTTTGTTTGTTATTTTTGTTTTTGTTTTTGTTTTTGTTTTTTGGTCAGAGAGAGCGAGCACAGGCAGACAGAGTGTCAGGAAGAGAGAGAGGGAGAAGCAGGCTTCCTGCTGAGCAAGGAACCCGATGTGAGACTCGATTCCAGGATGCTGGGATCATGACCTGAGCCGAAGGCAGCCGCTTAACCAACTAAGCCACCCAGGCATCCCTAAAATAAAGCTGCTTTAACATTAGAGAACACCCCCCCCCCCAAAAAAAAAAAGAAGAGGGACAGAGCCAGAATTCAAATTTAGGTCTTTTTGACTCCAGAGTTATAGAACTTAACCATTATCAAAATAAAAATTAAGATAAACTAATACATATGTTAAAAATTATATTACATTAATAATACAAAGAGAGTTCCCAAATGGAAACCCAAGAAAAAGACATAGTCACAAATCCACAAAAGAAAAATCATGAGGAAAAGTAACGATTCAGAGAGGGAATTAAAACCAATTTTGATATTACATAAAGGAGCCTATACCTGGAGAATAAGAATAGGAAAGGGCAGTTTATACTACAATAAGAAATGCATGAAATACACTGTACATGATTAACATCTGGGAAGTAAACAGACTTGCATTTAATACAACAAATACAAATGGCAACAAAAGAAAAAGAACTACAAATACTGACATTTGGGGCTCAGTCTTACAAAGAAAAGAAATGGACTGACCAACACCCTAAGTGGAGAAAGATAAAAAACAAAGAGTAAAAAATAATCCCAAGATTGCAGAAAGAGAAGGATTCCTGGGCATCTAGAAGCAAGTATGATCTTCTTGTAGTAACTGTTCACTAAATGTACAAATACTTCAAGAGCAGCTGGGTCCCCTGCTCTTGAAGGGGACCCAGCTGCTCTTGTGTGTTTGTATGCATATATATATACATATACATACATACATATATATATATATATATATAATTTTTTTTTAATTAGAGAGACACAGAGAGGAAGGGCAGAGGGAGAGAGAGAATCTGAAGTAGTTTCCATGCCCAGTGCAGAACCCAACATGGGGCTCCATCTCAATCCTGAGATCATGACCTGAGCCCAAAATCAAGAGTCAGATGCTTACACACTGAGCCACCCAGACGCCCTGAACCTTTTGTATTATTCCTTACCTGAACCTTGAAGATTTTTCTTCCCTCTACAACACTAACCTTGGAAACAGTGATTATATCATTAAACTGTGTTTTCAGCTCCTCTTGAGCTGCTTCCTTGAAAGACTCATCCTCTGTCTTCTGGTAGAGCTCCCTGGATTTCGAGGCGAGACTCTGCAGGGCTCCGGCGTGCTCCTCCGCCTCAGACACGACGGACTGGAAGTGGTCCAGGAGGGCGAACTTCTCCTTCAGGCCGGGCTGCAGCTGCAAGGGCTGCTCTACTTTCTGATCGACCGATTCCAGCCACTGCTCCAGCTGGTGTTTCCACTCTAGGTAGTCGCTCCATTTGCCAATCACAGCCTCTAAAGTGCTAGAATTAATGTCACATGTCACCAAAACAAGTTATCTTGACATCTCGACTGAAACCAAGGAGGAGAGCACTGCATCCACGTCAGCTGTCTGACTGAATGCTCTTCTGTGATGAAAACACTGCTTTTAAGGGCAGGGAGAAACACTACTCTCCAACCCACGAAAACAGCTTCTTCAAATGAAAACAAATCTATGTTGAATTTGAAGTCAGATGTTATAGTCATATAGGCTTCTAGAGGTTTGTCTTTCAAACACCTCTGTCAGACAGACAGAGTTCTGTGTTTTGCTGTTAAAAATATCAGCCCTGGGACACCAATTAAATTTTATTTAGTATTTATCAATTCTTAATTTTCTTGGACTCAGTTTACCTTATTCAAATCAGTTGATAACTATTAACTAGAATTCAGCATTTAAGGTATTCTTTTTCTTTAAAGATTTTATTTATGGGGCGCCTGGGTGGCTCAGTGGGTTAAGCCTCTGCCTTCAGCTCAGGTCATGATCTCAGGGTCCTGGGATCGAGCCCCGCATCAGGCTGTCTGCTCAGCGGGGAGCCTGCTTCCTCTCTCTCTCTGCCTGCCTCTGCCTACTTGTGATTGCTCTGTCAAATAAATAAATAAAATTTAAAAAAAAAAGATTTTATTTATGACAAAGAGAGACAGCGAGAGAGGGAACACAAGTGGGGGGAGTGGGAGAGGGAGAAGCAGGCTCCCCCCGTGAGCCTGGAGCCCGACGCAGGGCTCGATCCAAGGACCCTGGGATCATGGCCTGAGCTGAAGGCAGCCGCTTAATGACCGAGCCACCCAGGTGCCCCTAGGGTATCTTTCTAAGTAAATAATTCTTAGATTGATTTTCAATTAAGGATGTCACAGTGTTTAGTGCTTCGGAATTGAACATGTGAAGGTACAAAGGCTTCATTTATTTATAATATAAGGAACATAACCATATAAGTAATAGTCAAGTAAACAGCTCTCTAGATTGTCAAGTAAAAGGCTCTCCAGACTGGCATTTTTAAAAAAACTTTCGTTATTTATCTTTACAAACTATTCTAAACTCATACTCAGTGACCATTCTGAGTACTCCCTGCATATAATCCTATGATCCAGGAGTTAAATCTGCGGTAAATACACCTCCAGCATCCTCTCAAACTGTTCCTTTTGCATCAATAGGAACCTCAACATAAGTGCTTTAAAGTGCTATTCTTTCCTCAAAGAATTTTCCAGAAGGTACAAATCAATCTCACCTCTCCAGAATTAACCCCAGGCACTGCACCGCGCCACAGTGCTGGGTATCTTAGTAACGCAGTCTGAGTCAGTGTTTTCGGATGCACGCTCCCCGAGCCTCTGAGCACTTAGGGAGCAAACACTACTTTGTTTTGATTCGTCATTTTTTAGCTCAATTAATTGCAGCACTGCTATTGCTCAATATGTGGCTGTCAAATTTAATTTGTTGCTAAAGAGGAAGAATCAAGGATTTGAATCTGCTTCTTTTATTCCAACATCTGAAAACCATTCACCCACACTGTTACTCACTTTTCTGGAGCTGGCCCATTGCCAAGCACTGGGAGAGTTCGTTCGAGCTCCAGTGGTCCACACCACTAGAACCACTGGATCTGAGTTTTCTTTCTTTGCAGACCACCATGAGTTATTACTGAGATTTAAAGTCCTGCTGGCATAGGGAGTCACCACTTATGTTCCATATTTAAAGGAAACAAAACAAAACAAAGCTTCCAAAATTTTAGTTATAACCATGTTTCACTGCTTCCTTCGGAGTGGGTAATTGCAGTGTTGCTTTGTTTAGTTTTGTGATGAACTTTCATCTTTTCTTCACTTCTTTATTATGCTGTTTCTTTATTTTTATTAAGCACACACTTCTTCAGTAACCTAACACTATATATAACTTTCAGGATATGGCTTCTGGAAGGTACTTTGGTATAATTCTGACTGTAAGGTCATTTGTCCAACCAGCCGGCCAGATTATTTGTGGATACTTGGAAAAGAGAGGAAGGTCGGAGTCTCCCACTCATAAAAGTAACAGCAACACCACCACCTGGTGTAACACTCAGTCTCTTCTCTAACTGCTCAGGAGCTTCTCCACAGGGGCATTAGGGAACCCTGGGCAGGTTGATTGCTGTGTGAGAACGCCCCCACTTAAGACATAAGCTCTCCTGGCCGCCGTCTCTAAGTGCCAGAGATGCACCCATCACTACAACAATCAAAAACCCTGTGCACATTTCCACAGCCCCATTGCGGGTGACATAACTTCTAGCTGAGAAAAAGATTCTTACTTAAGCTCAATAGTGGCTAACAAATGAATTTCTTGAATGTTCCTCTAAAAAGGGAAAAGTTATTAAACACTTGCTTTGATGAACTGAAAGGAGGTATCTTATTGAGCCCATGTTGTGTACAAGATGCCATGAGAAATTTATGGGAGATGAAAATATTACACACCCACCCACACACAGGCACACAACAAGCAAGCAAACAAAACTGCCTTTGCCATCACAGAAAACACAATCTAGGCAAAGACAAGCAGGTAGACAGCTAGCTAAAATAAGATGCTTGGTAACTCTACCACAGGATACTGCACTGTTTCATCATTTTACTAAGCCACTGGGTTTTATTTAGGCGAATCAACACTGAAAATAGGCTCCCTTACCTCTGAGCATGGACGGAGGAGCTTATGATGTCAGCCCACACGTCTTTCAGAGTCTGTAGCTGGGTCTGAATCACCTTCTGACCTTGTTTGTTGCTACTTCTCAAGGCCTGTTCCCCTTTGCCAATGGCCATATTCAACTTCACTTCTCCCTCACCCTTCATCAGAAGAATATCCTATGAAGGAGCAGTGAATACAGGTCAGTAGGAACACTAGAACCTTCTCGTGTTTTTAGGAACTGTTGTTTCCCATGAGAATCAAGGTAGGAAATACCATACTCATTTGATTTTTATTTATTTATGTATTTATTTATAAAGATTTTATTTATTTATTTTAGAGAAAAGGTGAGCATGGGAGAGAACGAAGCAGACTCCCTGCTCAGCAGGGAGCCCTGCACGGGGTTTGATCCCAGGACCCTGAGGTTGTGACCTGAACCGATGGCAGGTGCTTTAACCCACTGAGTCACCCAGGTGCCCCACCTTTAAAATGGAAACTCAGCAACAACAACAAAATGAAAATACAACAACAAATTCTGTACCCTACTGCAATATGATACTTTATTTAAATATTAGATATCAAGAGTCTGGGAGTCAAGAATTAACTCCCATTTAAATTCTTGGGAAACTTGGGGCCACTAACCTTGAAACCGTACACTTACTGAAAGTTGGATTCAAAGTAAAAATAAATTGTTTTGAAAATGAAGACACACCTGTCAAAAGCTTTACCATCACCGTCTAGCTAATTTCTGTCTTCCAAGGTTGCCTTCACTGACTGCAGCCTGGGCTGGTGGCCTCCCTGTGTTCGGAGGATACCCTCGTCTGCTTCAGCCATGACCCCTGACTACATGGGTACTGCAAGTTACAGTTTACAGGTTAGTCTCTCCCTCTGGACTGGGAACACCTAGAAAACCAGCAGTCATTTTCACCTTGATGTTTCCAACAACTTGCACGGTGCTTGGTTCCACGTTTGCTGAATACTTACTAAGTGACATTAAAAATTATCTTAAAGCTATTGAAACAAAGGGGAAACAGGCTCCCTCCATGATCCCTTTTGCCAACATCACCTTTTCTCCATCGTGTCCTCAAATCTTCACTTAGAGGCTCACAGAGCAACGGGGACCCAGTTCGAACATATGTGAATTCAGCAAACGGATCTTCACAACTTGTCAGTATGTGGCTGGTCCCTGCTTACCTGTATCTGTAGCAGCCGCTTTTCCAGGGTGTCTTTGCTCCCAACGGTGCTCTCTGCCGTGGCCAGTCTGTCCTGAATGCCCTTCACCCAGGACCACATGCTCTGCAGGGCTTCCTCCAAGGCCTCGTGCTCCTGCAGGGCCATCTGGCAGCTCCGCAGTCTCTCCTTGGTCGTTCTGAGTAAGTTCTGGTAGTTTGTGAGGAGCTGGGAGCACAGGCGTCCTTCCTTTCCAGCGCCGTGGCCTTCTTCACTGAGAAGCTGCCCTCTCTGGGAAAGCTTATCCAGAGATTCTCTAAAGAAAACAGTAAAAAAAAAAAAAAAAAAAAAAAGAAAGAAAGAAAGAAAGAAATTGAATTCTGACATTCTAGAACGCAGCAGAGTGAGGAGTGATTGTTGATCCTGGAGAAGTCGCCAGACAAGAGCTCATAGCTGACATGCCTTTGAAATGAAGATGCCGGGGACTCTCACAGGGCTGGCTCTGCCTTCTCTATACGTCTGTGAATGCAGTCCGTATACATCAGGGAATTTCACTCCATCTATGCTGTGCTTAGATCCTGGCCGCTGTATTATGAGGAATTCATTGCAGAAAATGGCCCAAGACTGCTTCTCCAGCCTCATCTCTAACATCTCTGTTCTGACTGAATGCTCTAATCCTGAAATGTCCCCAAACTCTCTGCTCTTTGGGGTATATGTGGGGATTCCTCTTTGGGGAAAACACAGTGATTCTCCCTTGCTGCCTTCCCAGTTGGCTCTTCAAAGCCTAGACAGGCATTACCTCCCTGATACCCCAAGAGAAGGAGAGTATAGGGCTCCTCCCCTGTGTGCCCTCTGCCCCTGTCTTATTCTATCTCCTCAAACACCCTGTCTGTCTCAATCCACAGGCTTTCAACTTCTAGAAACCAGGGTTATCACATTCATCTCGTATCCCCAGGACCCAACACAGGAAGATAAAGTGCAAAAAACCAGTTCGTATCAAAAGGCTATTATATGAGTGCTGATGGGTTTCCTTGCTGTTTCTTGCGTACTTGGCTCATCTCAGTTTGGAGTTATGTTAATTAGGTGCAGGGAAAGTGCAGCCCTGTGTGGCTGGACTGGCTTCATCTTGTTTGACAGAGTTCAGCTTGTGTGTCGGGAACTTCCCAGGATACCAGAAGAGAGAGTACAGATATGTGAACATGAACTCTTGTGAGCAGTAGAAAAAGAACACAAACTTTATCTCCTGCAAGGTCTGTCATTTTTTTTTTTTTTTTTTTTTTTTTTTTTTTTGATCAGCTACCAAGGATATAGCATCCTGGGGCCCTCTGGGAGGTTTATTGTTCATATAATATTGCACCCACTCTAACTTGCCTTTCTTATAATCTGGTAAGACAAGAACTTGGCTTAAGCAATGATGTCAGTTAAATAAATCAGGACAATGTGCATCACTTGTTACTACAAGAAGGACAGCTTAATGGATGATAAAAGTTCAATAATTCTCAAATCTGGGGTACTGTAAAAAAAGGCATCCCCCAAATAGTTGAGTACTTGAAATATTCTGATGGAAAGTCCAGAGGGCTAGGAGGATCAAGCGGCCCACACGTGAGAGGTAACTCACCTGGAGAAGCTGGGAAGCATCAGAGTACGTTAAGATTCTCTGGAGAAGTAACCAGTTACAAAGAGCCTGGCAGCAAGCACACTGAAGGACTCTTATCCTTCAATCCTGGAATATCACAGAAGAATATTCCAGAAGACTGTGTAAAGTCATTTTAGAAGTTTGGAAGAGAGAAGTAGGTCTGGTCATGCTACATTGTATCCAGACCTGAGTTAAGATTTAAAAAGCAATAAAATGCAGTGTCATTTTCAGAAAGCTATATAGTTAAAATGATACTGTCATCTTATTAATTCAGCAAATATGTTCTTTTTCTGGCACGATATCAGACACTGCGACTGTAACAGTGATGAAGACCTAAAGGTCCCTGGCCTTGAGGAACTCACTGTCCGGGGCTGGCATATATAGAGTCAACAAAGAGTTTACCCCATGGGAAGGGCTCACAGCGATGCAACCAGAGCATTCCAGCAAAATTTTGTAACCCTCATTAAACTCAAACACCAATAAGAGCTGTCATTATGGGTCATGTTTGTGTATTTGTTTGAATGTTTGTTTTTTAAGGCAAGGCGTACTAGGCATGTTTGACCCAAAAGATGACTCAGCAGAAATAAGGAACGAATATGATCAGAATTAGACTGGAACTGATCGGTGCTCCTGATGTGTTTGGTCAAGCAGGCTGGGTGCTGGCCTCTGCTGCTTCACAGACGAGTGAATCTGCTTTGAAGAGGATAGATCAGAAGTTTTGGGTCTAGCTGTACCCAGGTAACAAAAAAGCAACTGATAATGCCAGTTGGATTATGAATTTAGGGATCAAATCCCCAAGGCTGGTGGAGTTAAAAGCACAGTCCAGATGACTCTGCCTGGGCCAGGAGCCACAAATGTTGGCTTAGTCGGGAAACAATGAAGAGACAAATACCGCGGAGAAGAGGAACCTCCAGGATAGTCAGACTTAAGGACCATACCTTTTGCTTTATTAAGGACATTGTTAGGATGAGGGTGGGGTGGCTCAGTGGGTTAAAGCCTCTGCCTTTGGCTCAGGTCATGATCTCAGGGTCCTGGGATCGAGCCCCACATCGGGCTCTCTGCTCAGCGGGGAGCCTGCTTCCCTTCCCTTCTCTCTGCCTACTTATGATCTCTGTCTGTCAAATAAATAAATAAAAATCTTAAAAAAGAAAGAAAGAAAGAAAATGGAACTAGAGGGGCGCCTGGGTGGCTCTGTCAGTTAAGCGCCTGCCTTCAGCTCAGTCATGATCCCGGGATCCTGGGATCGAGTCCAGCGCCAGGCTGGACGTGCAGGGAGCCTGCCGTTCCCACCGCTTTGTTCTCTCATTATCTCTCACTCTGACACATACATTTAAGAAAAAAATGGAAGTAGATGTTGAAGTGCGTGAAGAATATATGGAAATGGGTTCCACAGCCTTATTTCTATAAGTGTAGCGTGCCTTTATAAGGACCTTCAATCCTAACAACCTGAGAAAAAAGTATGGTACTCCTTAGCAGTGTAATGCTTACAGGCTAATATCAAGAAGTTCAGGAAATGGGTGGCCTGTCCAATTTGTTGAGCAAAGGGAGGCAGATGCAGATAGATCCACACTGCCATCCCTATGTTCTCTCTAGAATACCGCTCTGCTGTAGAGAACACTGCACAATCATCTGTATTCTAGACAATAAGGGGCAGAAACATACACAACCGCCACTAATTAACCAAGCAGCCAACCAACCAACCAACCAATTAACAACCAAACCCAATAACCAACCAACCAGACAAAAAACACTTGTTAGTAGGGAAAGACCTGCTCCATTGCAACACCATACCTTGCAGCCAGTAGCTCTCCTAGAAACAGCTCAACTTTATGGACTTCATTCTTCTTCTCAGGAATGTGCTGCTTACTCTCTCCTAAGTTTTCTGTACTTAACCTTTCATTCATCTCATGGATCCATAAGTTCAGTTTTCTATGCTGATCCTCAAAGCTACAGAAAAGAAAATACTTTGTAGAAATTCTTCTGCACTCATTATGATAAGTAACGTCTAGTATCTGAGGTCATGGTGTCTATGGCCATTAAAATCTCATGAATTTCCCAAGTATGGAAGAAAACTCAACAATAAGCCCATCCATATTACCACTTACTTCAGTAACAAAATGAAAAATCATGGAACTTTCTCTCCTTTTTTTTTATTTAAGCTGTGTACACTTTTGTTTTTTTTTTTAACACAAACAAAAACTTTATTGATTCCCACCTGGGTGGGTATGCATGTATGCATGTATATATTTTTAATTTTTATTTATTTTTTAAATTTCTTTTCAGTGTTCCAGAATTCATTGTTTATGCACCACACCCAATACTCCATGCAATACGTGCCCTCCATAATACCCACCACCAGGCTCACCCAACCTCCCACCCTCTACCCCTCCAAAACCCTCAGTTTGTTTCTCAGAGTACACAGTCTCTCATGGTTCATCTTCCCCTCCAATTTCCCCCAACTCCCTTCTCCTCTCCATCTCCTAATGTCCTCCGTGTTATTCCTTATGCTCCACAAATAAGCGAAACCATGTGATATTTGACTCTCTCTGCTTGGCTTATTTCACTCTTTCTTTTGAGATCCTATCTTAAATTGATTTCCTGGTAATCAGCTGGTAGTTATCAGCAAGACTGCATTCCCATGTCAATGTGCACTTGACTTTGTATCTTACAACAAGGACTCTGAATTGGGACCAATGGGTTTAGGACAGCAGTGGAAGCCCAGAAAAGGAAGGGAAAGTCATCTCTATGTCTTTGTATCTTATGGAGATTTGAATAGGCATAAAGAGCACACGGACTAGAAGTTTTGAAAACAACATAAGTTTTCTAAGAAAGCTGGACAAGAATAAATTACTCTGTGACCAGAAAGGTATTTTGATTATACTGACATCTTCACCCCCCTACTTTTTTTTCCTTCTAATTTTATATTCATCCCTGTTAACATAGCTTTCTGATTGGAATCTCCATTCATAGAAATTAGGCCAGTGTTTTCTGTCATTACTCAAACCCAACAGAAGTGGAAGCAAAGGGGTGCCTGGGTGACTTGGTTGTTAAGTGTCTGCCTTTGGCTCAGGTCATGGTCTCAGGGTCCTGGGATCAAACCCTGAATCAGGCTCCTTGCTCAGCAGGGAGCCTGCTTCTCCCTTTCTCAGTCCTCTTGCTGGGGTTCCCTCTCTTGCAGTCTCGCTCTAATAAATAAAATCTTCAAAAAAAAAAAAAAAGTGGAAGCCAAGAAAGGACTTGGATAATCTAAAACCTGTGTGTCAAGCCTCTCAGACTTTTAGTTTTAATTTAAATTAAATTTAATTTAATTTAATTTTGTCATTTTAATCAAATAGACAAAAACACATGCATGTAGGCCATTTACAA
The DNA here is from genome assembly GCF_030435805.1 of Mustela lutreola. Taxonomy (NCBI): domain Eukaryota; kingdom Metazoa; phylum Chordata; class Mammalia; order Carnivora; family Mustelidae; genus Mustela; species Mustela lutreola. Next base: position 14,302,043 of record NC_081295.1, on the reverse strand, counting down.
TAACTAGTGAATATGGTTCCTTACTTTTTCTATGTAGAAAATAAAGCCACAGTCCCATCAAAGTTCAAGCAATTAAGTGTTATCCTAGTATGAATCTGTACTCTCCAACATTATTTGTTTATTTACAGTGGCTCTTGTCTCAAAGTCTTTGAAAACGTATTCTGTACGCGATGATATTATCAAAACAACCTACCTCCCAAGTTCTAAAGCACAGTCTTGAAGAGCCTGCTTGTCCCTCAGACATTGCTTCAGAAATGCCTGGAATTCCTCATTAGCCTTTGTAATTTGCTCCTGAATGCTGCTGACAATTTGTTTAGACACGTGTGCGTACAAAGTTTGTCCTTCTTGAGTCACAGCATCAAGCTTGCTCTGTCCGTCACTGATCGAGTCCAGAATGTTCTGTTTCAAGAAATAAAGGTAATAGAAAATATTTGCTGTTATTCAAGGACCCTGGAGCATGTGAGCACTGACCACAATTCTGAGTTGAGATAGAAAAGCTCAGAGCCTGAAGACAGAAAGTCTTTAGGCCAGAGTGAGAAGGTACAACTAGGTAGACTCAAGGCTCATGACCGAAGACGATGCCAGCCAGGACTGGAACCACTGAAGAATAAGCTGTGACAAGGCTAGCCTGTAAAGGAGGTTGTCCTCATCCAGGCCTTGCTCTCAGCCTCTACCTACTCTCACTGTCCCAGCCCAGCCCAGGTTCTACTTCTTCACAGGTTCACGTGATACCTTCTCACTACAGAGATGCTCGTAGTGAGAAGTGTAGTGAGAAGCCGTTTTCTGGTCCACCTTGCACACAAAGTCCTCCCCTCAGGTCCCTTTTTTTCTTGATGTGCACCTCTTCCTTGAAAGATCACATGCGTGGACACAAGCTTAAAGGGGACAACTGCACATTTCAATTCACCATGCCTCCTGGAAAACCAACTTCCTTTTTATAATGATCTTGCTACTCTGGCTTTTCATGAGTTACCTACATAACTGTCCTCACTGATTAGGCTGCAAAGATCCTCATATTCCTCATTCATTTAAAACAGTTATTTACTTTATTTTATTTTAAAATATTTTATTTATGTATTTATCAGGCAGAGGGAGAGGCAGGCTTCCCGCTGAGCAAGGAGCCTGATGCGGGGCTCGATCCCAGGACTCCAGGACCATAACCTGAGCCAAAGGCAGATGCTTAACCAACTGAGCCACCCAGGTGCCCCTAAAAAAAATGTTTTTAAATAATACTTAACTCAGTGTTTTGTTCAGATGAGCTACTTGGAAAAGTTGTCCCAAACTCAAGTTGAGTCAATCACTTCTGAACTCTACTTCGCAATGGTTTTTTCCTTCCTGAATTCATATATTTTTCATAGTCAATAAAACCTGTAAAACCTGTATTATCTCTAGCTTTCAGTGTGCCCTAGCTCTAAATTGGATTATAGGTTATTAAAAATCTCAAGTCATGTCTTCTTTTTAAAACTCTTCCACAATATGAGGCACCAGGTGGCTAAATCCATTCACTATTTGACTTAGGCTCAGGTCATGATCCCAGGGCCCTGGGAATGACCATGCATCTGACTCTCTCTGCTCAGGAGAAACCCTGCTTTTTCCACTGCTCATGCTCTCTCTCTCTCACTCTCTCAAATAAATAAAAAAGATCTTAAAAACAAAACAACCCTCCTCCACAATAGTGATATGAAATAGATGGAATTATTTATGTATTTACTGCCAGAAAAATTAAAATGAGGTTTAGTTTTGAATAAACTCCAAAACATGTTCAATTTGCTAAAAGAGAAAAGAACAGAATCTAGAATTCTGTCGCTCTGACTTATTCTCTCAACTTACTTTTCATATTGCTAAACTCCTAATGACTCAAAAAACCTTGTTCTGTTAGGGAAGAAGAAAAGTTCGAATAAAATAAGAAGATCTGTGGAAAGAGATGATTTAGGTCTGACCGCAAGGCCCGGGAGTGCAGCTCAGAGAAGACGATGGCGCACTGCCAGCTTCCATACCTGAAGATCATGGAGCTTTGCCTCTAGAACTTTGCTATCGCCAGTTCGATCAGATGATGCCTTTGCTGCTGCCTTTATTCCAGAAAACCACTCTTGGAATTCCTGCATAGACTCTTTCGAACGTAACAAACGTGAAAAAAAAAAAAAAGGGAACAAAAATGAGAAATACATCCAAAACATTAAATGAGCCTCTAGGCTCAATGAATTAATTCTGCCCTTCAGCTCACTGCATCTTGCCATACAAAATATTTCAGAAATAAAATCAAAATAATGTAGAATAGACTACAACATGACTGTTCATGGCAGGACTGAGAAATTACCTCAGGGGAAAGACTGAAAAGAAATTTGTGTTCCTGAAATACCTGATTTCCCACTGTCTTCCTCTTGGTAAAGAAAGATAATTGAATGAATATGGAAGACAGTGAAGGGAGAAAGGCTCGGGCCATTTTTATGGCAAAGGAAGGAGCCATCTCCTCTTCCAGCCCAGCGGACTTAGAACATCATTCGGCATTGTCATTACGGCAGAGGCACAGAGCCCAATCAGGGACATATGACTGGCAATTTCCTAAGCTATATGGCTACTGCTATTTCATGGCCTCTCCTAATTTCCAAGTTCACTGTGTTACTTCATCACAGCAGTGGAAGTAATTTTCCACACAACTGAGCTACATGCAGAAAATCCAGATGAAATTTGGAATCCTCAAAATGGTGGATTCCTACTTTCTTGGAGAGAAACAGGAAGAACTCAGCTTATGGCGAGAGCCTGAGCACAGCACTTACAGTGCTCAAATCTCGACACACAAATGAATTTAAAGGATCTTCTGGAAAGTTTTTTCCAACTAGTGCTGGCAGTTTCTAGGCAGCATTTGGTTTGTATTCTTTCTGGTAAACAAACGATTCATGCTAAGCCCCGTCAGAGCTCACCACTGAAGTGGTTCTCCAGAGAATCCTGCAGGCTGGCCTGTGTCTTGGAGCACAACTGGCTCACAGCTTCATGGTTCTTTATGAGTCCCGTCAGAGCACTGCCCAGGCTCTCCAACTCAACGGAATGGTATTTGCGGCACAAACTGTTGAGATTTTCTTGGGTCGAGCTGATGTTGCTTTGCTGACTTTGAAGTTCCTTTTGTATCTCCTACACAATGGAAGAAAGCCATGAAGGATATTCAAGGGAAATATCCCCTCTACTCCACCATGGCACTTTCTGGAAACTGATGCTGTTGAAATCTACTTAGTAAGGTACACATTGTTGTGGGATTTTCTTTTTTCTTTTCTTTTCTTTCTTTCTTTTTTTTTAAAGTGTTCGTGATAGATCTGTTGACTTGCAGAATTTTGCCCAGCTCTCCTTGGGACCAACTGCAAATGGTTGTTGAAAGGTACTAGGATGTGGATTACAGTCTAGGATTCCGAGAAAATAGAATAGGTTCTCAGAGATGCCAACCCATAACCTTGGATTTAGTCAGGTGACTAGAAACTATCAGCGGAGTCACAACCCAAGTTCACATTTTTTGATGGGCCAGTAAGGCTTTGTTTCAGGGTCACAAGCCACACCAAAAAAGTACCAGTACTTCTAAAAAATATGTCCTTATTCTTAAGTACAGTAAGAAAAATGCTAAAGAGAACAGATCACATATGTTGAACACTCAACTCCCAAGCTTGACAGTCGATCAGGAACATTATCTTTATGGATAGAGGACATGGAAGTAGAATGCTATCTCTCAACTTTTTTTTTTTTTTTTTTTTAATATTCTTCCCTAGATAAAAGCAGTCATACCAACCAATAAAAATTAAGAAATGAAAAACTATTTGGCATTCAAATTTGAAAAATCATGGAAATTCAAACAGTCTTCTATTGGCTTTACCCATTTACTGAAAAAGATACTAACAAGCACAGCTTATGAGCAGGTCCTACAATGACGCGTGCTTTCTATTTCTAGATTATTCATCTTCAACTTCTTACTACCTGCCTTCATTTCTCCAAACACAACTTACTTGCTGTATCCAACATCGTGAATTAGTTGGGCTGCTGCTAATACAGGTATAACTGAGAGCAAAGGTTATATTTTTATTCCAGTCACCACAAAACAGGAGAAACAATATTACCATTGGAGGTGTGCAGGCTTGATGATAGGTGATTACCCACCTTTACTTTTCTCAGCCCTTCCCATGTCTTAGTCTGGGCACAGTTCATCAGCAATTCCTCTACTTTTGCTAGCCAGCTCGTCATGTCATTAATACATTTCTCCACCTGGGTACTCTGAGCAGTGAAATCTTTCAAGGTTCCTTTGGCTTCTTCAGTGATTTCTTTGGCATGCTCCAGTTTCTGCCTGAGGTCTGCTTCTATAAACTAAACATAAAGTAAGATTTCATTAAAAATCTGTGAAGACCAGAACATTCTTTCTGTGGGAAATCTGTTCGTGTGCAGCTTGATTGTAAAAAGCACATAAGCCTAACCTGGGATGCTAATTCAACTCTTCTAAGAAGGGAAATCAGTGTGTACAAGTGGTCAAACACTGTAAGTGACAGGAACGTGGAAACAGTGGCAGTTGACCCTGGATGCTAGAGCGGCAGTTCGGTGGAGATCCAAGGAATACGTAAGATCGGTTTTCAAAAGCAGAGTTCAACCTACGCAGTTACCACGGTGGTTACCAAAACCCTGCTTTTACTTCTTCCTGGGAAACACGCACACATTTTATCCCCTGATGTAACCACTACTTTGAACAAACACCACCGCAAGATTTTATCATAAAGCGATTTTATTTCTGCCTCCCACTTTAATGTGTTTAGTGAGGCTGCTTCTTCTCTCCTCCTAAAAGATTTGTTTTGGGAGGGCTCCTGACTTCTCTGGCCCTGCAGATAACAAAAGGACTTATAAAATCATGATAAATTGCAAAATGGTTTCAATTCCACAATTAAAACATCTAGGCCCATTTAATAATCAAAACTCTGAACTTAAAGGTAAGGCTTTTTTCTTATCCCCAGCTCAGATCTGCTACAAAAAGGAAGCCCATATGAAGAAAAGAGCCAAGTGCCTCTTTGTCTTTCTTTACTTTATTTCTATTCCCACACATCCTATAGCTTCTGACCCGTAAAGGCCTGGACCAGCAGGAGGTGGGGGAGGGGCTCTGAAATTTTTGAGAACTATTATGAGCTGTTATCTGTGCTCCTTAGGCCTGGTGACATTTCACATTCTCTCCTGTCACAGGCCTTAGATTATGGGGTTTTCTGAGACTCCCTTCACCTCGAGGGACCTCCCACTGGCATTGCCGGCATGCCAGCAGTGCTCTCCTGTTTCTCCTTCCACAGCCTGTAGGCAGCTCTGCTTCTCGCTGCTGAGACTCATTCCCCTCCAGAAAGCCTTCCTAGAGAACCTGAGATACCCAACACCGATGCCTTCTCCTTGTCTTTCCTCTGATAATTCACTTCTGGGCCAGGGGCCCACTCTGGCATTCATACCAGATGATTCTAAGATGCACGCCACCCAAAACAATCAATTCTTTTGGCAAAAGCATCAACAGTGAGTCAGCCCATCTTTCACCCATAAAGTCTCTCAGGGGAGTCAGAGAGGAGACTCCAGGGTCCACCAGCTGCAGGGGCACGTCATTCTCTCCAGAAGGTACCACTGAAACTCTTCTCCTGATTGTGAGGTAAGGAACAGGTGCCCCAACACCTCTTCATTGAGTCCGTGTGAGGGACAGGGGGTTATGAGAGTCACAGTACAACAGTAGCTCTCTCCCCAAACCCTGCTGCCATCTTTACTCTGCGAGAGGCCACCTGTTGCCCATTTGTATCCATGACACAGGCGACAGGCACAAGCACTCCTTTCTCGTTTCCTGGATGATTAACACCCTTTGCTTCTTCTTGCTTCAAGTGAAATTCTAACATTCTGGTGTGTGTGTATCATCCACCGATGATACTAAGTGACAGATGCACAGTCTCAGGTCAGAGAGAATGTATAAACATGCAAGATACAGGGGTTAGCAAGAGGGAGTGAAGGACAAAGGCCCAACAGGAAGAAGGAAAAGGTAGAGAAAACCCATGAGGGCAGCAAGAAATGCACGGCTTAAAGTAAGGCAGCGGACACTAAGCTTGGAGCTTGAGGTGCTAGCTGCCCAAAGAGCACCCCCGCACTGGTCGTTCCCAGAGCTCCCCCAACGTAGTCCAGGCTTGCTGGTCAGAGCGGGTCTAGCCTGCCTGCCCCGTGTGCCCCGTGGGTCTGTGCCATCCGCGAGTCCTCGAATGAGGTTTGCAACAGTGATTTTGCCAAACCCGATCACCGACTAAATGAATTAGAAAAATACCAGTATTCATAAATGTGCTTTCTGTTCTGGTACAGACAGAAAACGGTCCGTGAGGCAAGCTGGATGATAATACTTCCAAAATTTAGTAAGGAAAAGGAGAACTAATCTTATTATACTTGTCTTAGAAATCTGCTACTAATACTAGCACAAGGAGTTCTAAAGATGTTAATGTTTTAACCCACTATATGGTAAGATCCACATGATTGCTTAAAATGATGATGATAATAATAATGAGAATATATGCATAGGTATTATATATAATACATAACATTTATTTATTGTTGTTATATGTCAGTTATATTAGAGATTATATTTGAGATAGAGTCTAGTATGTAGTACTTATTACAAACCCGAGTACTTACCTGAAGATCTGGTGGAGTTTCTGGATTTTTAGTTAATTCTTTAAGATCATTAACTTTGCAGTGAAGTTCTTCCAGTCTCAAGGCTTTGTTTTTAACTTCAGTCTGCCAAAATAAAAGACAAAGAGAAAAAGCACAACTTGTGCAAACCTGGACATATTACATTTGGCACTTAATAACTCCAAGAGTTAACCCAACTTTAAGCCAGAGTTAAAAAAAAAAAAAAAAATCTCTGATTTTCTGAGGACTCATTATTTATGCATGTGGAAAAATGTCATCATTAACTTTTACTTCGAACACGAGGGAGTGTGTGGAACTTTCTTCCCACTGTCCTTTATTGGGCGGGGGGGGGGGGGGGGAAGCTCCTGGAAAAAATTAAACACTAACTAAAAAAGTCTTGAGTCAGTGGGGATTTTCAGTAACCGTCATTTATACATTAGCATTAATATCACTGGCTACCATGGCAGCATTGCACTTCTGAGGAAGCATTTCAAAGCAAATACACATTAGGAATGCCTCATTACTGTAGGCTAGCGTAATACATCAGAAATGTTTCAAATAAAAATTTAAGATATTTTTATTGTAAATAAAAACCTTTTTAAAATTTTTTTGGGGGGGCTATTGATTGATTGATTTCACCAACACTAACACAAAACAAAGAAAAGTAGAACAAAGAATCATTACTGAACTAATTAGATGCTTGTAAACTTCATTATTTATTTGGGGCCACAAAGCACCACTTGATAAAGCATCCCTCTCAACTTAAATACAGCATTTTGGTTCTTGATGGACACTAACAAAGGTCTTGAGCCTCATTCCAGAAAGTGATTTACTTACCCGGTGAGATGTGATGAACTAAGTGCCAGTGCCCCTGGCTTCCTCCAGGAGCGGCTGAACAACTGAAGGTTTACACATACACATGTACATGCTTTATTTTTGAGTTGCAGCAGCAATGCACAGTCAGGCCCTGGGCCGAATCCGGTCCGCTCGTGTTACTGATTGCTGTACCACACAGGTGGTCAGTACCATAAAGAAACCCACCTCTGTGAGTGACTAAACCTAGACGTGAATGTGGGGTTGATGCTCACTGGCTTTCTGGATCCCAAAGATCAGCAGTAGGTGGGCAGTGTGTGCCAATTAACCAACCAGTTCCCCCCCCAAAAAAAAAAAGACCCTGCCTTGCAGCATTGACCAGCATTCTGAGCTACACATGATGTCACCACCCACAGGGTGGAAAGCACTGCTGTGACCCAGAGCCTTTACATTCCCACCGTGCAGATCAAGTGGATACCTACAGCTCAAGAGCCTAGATAATAGCTGTATGTAGAGTAGAAATTGAAAATGGTAAGTTTTAAGTAACTATTAGCTTGATTTTTAATATCATTTAATTGTCAGTTAATTTTCAATAATGGCTATGTTTAACACTGGCTTGCAAATGTCTTTAAAATTGAATAATTGACTTTTGAGAGCTGGTAGGAGCCCTATTCTGGCAGGTACTGCTGTTCTGAGTTGTAATGTTAATTTAACATCAAAGAGAACTTAAGAGACCGCAGTATCCCCCTCCTGATTGCATTTTCAGTCTGGTTAATTTCCTCGACTTCTGTTTGCCCTTAGAAATAGGCTTTTGGGGGTGCCTGGGTGGCTCAGTAGGTTAAGCCTCTGCCTTCGGCTCAGGTCATGATCTCATGGTCCTGGGATTGAGTCCCGCATTGGGCTCTCTGCTCAGCAGGGAGCCTGCTTTCCCCTCTCTCTCTGCCTGCCTCTCTGCCTACTTGTGATCTCTCTCTGTCAAATAAGTAATAAAATCTTAAAAAAAAAAAAAAAAAAGAAATAGGCATTTGATTTAAAAATCTCTAGAAAGTTTTTTGGATCAAAGGTAGATAATGCAGGCATAGAGTTGATTCCCCTACATTTTTTCAGACTGCAGTCTGAAATCGGTCTTGATACGTGTCTTGCAGTCACGTATCTGTCTTGTTCCATTTGAGTGCTGGGCACAGTCCTGAACACCCGGGCATGCAGTGGTGACTAATCTGTGCCCTCGTGGAGAGTAGTGATTATATGCTTTATGAAACAAGTTATCTCCTGTCACCGTTTCCTCGTATCCACTTCATTTTTCATCCCAGCCTAACTACGACGGCACATTTTGCATACAGAGTGCAAATGTAAATAAAATAAATGCCACAAGTACAGGGACTTTATCTGTCTTACCGGTTATTCTCAGGGTCTACCACAGTGCCTGGCATACTTTAGGTGCTTATTAAGAATCTGATGAATGAATAAATAAATGAATGCAAGAAATGGAAATAAAAAGTTTAAAATAACCTGATGACAAGAACTTTAAAAGGCCAGTTTCTGGGGAAACCTGTCACACTCTGGTCTCCAGTTTTCTCCCATTTCCGAAGAGGAAGTAGAAGAACCTAGCACCTAAGGTTAAGTGTTTGGCACATGGTAAGTACTCAGTAAACATTTTGTTTGAGTGAAAAAAAAAAACAAAACCCAAATGCCTCTAAATATTACTAAATGACAAACAACTTCAACATGGTTTTACAGTAGGAAGGCGTAATAGTCTTAGCTGAATGGAAAGTGGGAAGAATACAGATTTTATGGACTTTCACTTTTCTACTAATATTTTAAGTACAGAGCCCCAACTAAGAAGTGATAAAAATGGGAGGAATAAGTCTTAACCATTGCCTATTCAACTCTCAGGTAAATAGCCAAAGATAGTTAAGACTTCGGTAGCATACATATGTGTCTCTGAAAGAAAGAATTCTAACAAAAAGGATACAACTTTCTCATATTCTGGTTAATGAGCTCACCAGCTCACAAAAGTAGACATAGTCAGTTTACCTCAAATTCCTTAAGGACTTCTTCTGCTCTGACGCTGTTATTCAGGTGGCTGATGCTTTCGGCCAACTGTGGAACGGAACTATTGGACCATCCATCAATTTCCTCTTTACTTGAAAGTACATCAGCCCAAATGGTCAGGCTTACCCTCAGCCTATCCATGTTCTCCTCAATTTTCTCTGACATCTGGGATGGAAAACAGAAGCCACACCATTATTCATCTGGGGCTTTAAGGTGTTTCTTTCCCCACCCAAGTACTAACAATGTTGATGCTGCCTTAATCAAAAAATTATATTCTCACTGGAAAACGATGTTTTACAAAAATTTGTAAGGGAATTAGTGCATTTGACTCAAGCAAATGCTAACCGCTACTAAATTGTTTCTGTCATTGGGAGAAGAGACCAAATTTCTGAGACATTTGATTTTCATTTGTAAATTGGGAAATTAAGAGCAGGTCTATTGGAGTCAACTGTAACATACTCTGAAGTTGAGTTGTATAGGACAGACACCCACCAAGGGGAGTGTTGGGTTTATTTTTAAAAGTAACACGGCAAGCACTTTTTATTTGTAAGGCTGAAACATAAAAACATAAAAATGGACATTAATTAGACCTGAATATATTTATAGAATAAATAAATACATAAGATATCAACCAACTTTGTAGGTTTAAAGTAAAGCGTTAGTATTTAATAGTCTTCCTGTAATAAGAATGTTCTTTTAAAAGTGGAAGCGGGTAAGGTTTTCTGCAGTCCCCAGATTATTAGATTACAGTACATAATTATCAATGTCTAACTTTAGTAATTCAGTTTATGTAACTTAACCTCCAGTAATAGAGCGCAGGTTAATAGGAGGGCAACCGAATCACTGGATTTTTGAGCTGGATGCTACATAAAATATGTATGGCTTGAGATGTGGAGCTCCAGAGAGATCGAGTGACTTGTTCTTCTGTCCCATAGCTAGAAAATGACAGAGCAAGAACTAAAACCCAAGGATGTAGACTACAAGTCTCATGTTTTTCAATGCAAAATTATAATCTTATAGCCCCAAATTATTACACATTATAGTTTCATATTCTGTAGGATACTTATAAATTATTCTTTAATTTTTATCCATAATCCTAGAGTTTTGGGAAAAAATATTTAGAGTTATAAATTTGTTGTAATTGAAGCTACCAAGTGAAATTTGAGAAAATCTGCCACTAAGTTTTTGTTTTGTTTTGCTTTGTTTTGTTTTAAGAGGTGAAGGAGGAAGGCGTGGGGAAGAGAGAGTCTTAACCAGGCTCTACCGTGCCCAGTGCAGAGCCCAACCCAGCCGTGATCACAGGACCCTGAGATCATGACCTGAGCAGAAATCAAGAATCTGATGCTTAACTGACTGAGCCACCCAGGCGCCCCTGAAAATCTGCCACAAAATTTTAAGAAAATAAAGCAAACAACATTTTTTTTATTAATTCTAAACTTTATGTGAATACTGTTTTTCTTCAAAATATAATTTTGCACATTAGCATTAAAAGTTAAAAATGAGGAACACCTTGGCGGCTCAGTCGGTTAAGCATCTGCCTTCAGTTAAGCGTCTGCCTTTGGCTCAGGTCATGATCCCAGAGTCCTGGGATCAAGCCCCACTCAGCTGGGAGTCTGCTTCTCCCTCTCCCCCTGATTGTGCTGGTTCTCTCTCTCAAATAAATAAAATCTTTAAAAAAAAAATTTCAAAAAGCTAAAAATGGAATTCACATCCTTAAATAATCCTTTACCCAAAAATAGTGACTGACAAATGTGACTATGTAAACTGTTCATACAATTCAGGTGGATTATCTTACATCCAGCCATCTGTCCACAGTGCTCTCCATGTCTGTTTTCACCAAGATGAAATCACTACTGTGAATTTTTTTCAGCTCGGATAACAACTGTTTTCCTTTACTGGTAAAATTATCCAATTCTTTCTGTTTATTACACATTTCGTTCTTGACGGTTTCATGCTGTGGACATAAATGTTTCCTTAATTAATAAAATAATCAGTGATAAGTCAGTCATTCAATACCATTTGCCTCTAAGAAATGTACTTCATGGTTGACCTTATGCAGAAACCAGTGATATTAATGAACTATACATTTTTTTGGATTGCTAGAATCCTAGGATATCGGTATTCCTAAAAAAAAAAATTATATGTGAAAATCAGATCTACTAAGCAGTCTACTAAAATAAATACATTTTGAATTATTACCTTGGATAAAGCCCATCTAAGATCTTCCTGATCTTTTATAGTATTTCTGGTTGCAATCACATTGCTGGCATTTTCTAGGACTTTAGATACAGCCGACTTCAAGTTCTGATATTCCCTCATTAAGTCAATAAGTCCACAGCACTGACCCTGGCTATAGTAATTAAAGAAAAGGTATCATTTATTATCATGTATGAAAGGTAAGTGCTCCCTATGACTGGACCTGATATGTAACTATGTAAATTTATTCTTAGATGGATGCTGGAATCAAGAGGCAGCCATATTTCTACCTACTGAGATGAAGAGTGCCGTCAAGTCAACTTAACTCTAGCATCCAAATTGCTCTCCAAGAGAAAAGAATGCACACATTAAAACAAAATCTGTGACCTCAGTGACAAGAAAAAATATATGTTCTTGACAACTAAAACTTATGTAGATGTCAACAAATTTTTGCTTTTCAATTTTTTCACTATTTAACTACATCATAATGGTATATATTAAGGGGAAGCAAAACAAACAAACCAAACCAACAAACAAAAAACCGCTGCTAAATAAGTAAAATACACACGAGGATTTTTTTCCCATTTTCAATGACACAAATTTTCATTGAATATGAATCCCCTGAAACTGTCAAACAAAGAAGATGGTTTCTGTTTATAAGCATAAAATGTCCGTGGGCACAAGCAATTCCACACATAAGAATTTTTCCAAAGAAAAAGATGTGCACAAGATTTATGTAAAATTATACTCCTTACACCAATATTTATAATAGGAGGAAAAAAATAGAAATAGCCCAAATGTTAAAAAAAATAGGCTAATAATTGAATAAACTCTGATACCTTCTTATAACTGAATACTGTACAATCTCTAACAAATCACAATTTAAGAGAATGTTCAATAACATGGGGTAAATTTTTACAACATTGTTAAATTTTTAGAAGCTCACATTAATAATCTACAGTGTGTCATAAAAACTATGTACACATGAAAAATGGAACATGAATGTTTATAGGTGCTTCTTTTTATCGTCATCCAAACTGGAAAGAACTCGAATATCTATCAACTGGTGAATGAATAAACTGCAGTATGCCTATTAAATGGAATACAATTTGACTATAAATACAATTTGACTACATAACAATGTCTAGTGTGTTGAGTAAAAGAAGTTGTTTACCCAAATGCAGTAAAAACTTATGTATACACAAAAAACTGAACATTTATAGATGCTTTATTTATAATATACAAGCTGGAAAAAATCCATTTGTATGTGATTCCGAAAAGACAATACTACAGAGACAGAAAACTTATCAAAGGTTGCCAGGGGCTAGGAGCGGGGGAGGGGCTGACTACAATGAGATGATGTTTTTTCAGGAGGTGGAATGATTATATGAGATTTGATAGTTGTAATAGTTACTCATTAACTACATGTGTGTACTCATTAACTATGTGTATGTACTCATTAACTAGATGTAATAGTTACTCATTAACTATGTGTGTGTACTCATTAACTAGATGTGCATTAAACTCATACAGTTTAAGGGCATACACTAAACAGGATGAATTTTACTATATGCAAATCATACCTTAATGACAAATAAGTACAACAAAATAAAAAAAAGAAACTCAAAAGTTTTAAGTCTCATTGGTTAGCACCTTATAACTGTTGACAGCTCCTGCTTTCCCCCAGTGAATTACACCTGTCATTGTCATCTCAACAACTTCCACAACAAAATTCTGCATGACTAACTTTCTAATGGTACTAAAGAGACACAGAATACAGAAGTGGCAAAAGGTATTCAAATCTTGATCACACCAATCCAAATCAACAGAGAACAGCCCAGTGCCACAAGATAGAAAGTTTAAAAAAAAAAAAAAAAAAAAAAGCCTTTTTTTTTTTTTTTTTACTTACTTTTCATGAATTAGTTTTTTGGTATCAGCCCAGGTAACCTCTAAGCGGTTTACCTCCTTATCGACTTCAGATGCAAAGGCTACATCTTTCTGGGCAATTTGTTTAGCTTTGTCTTTTAGCCAACATAGTTCATGCTCATGAGAATTCAATTCATCTTCTAACTGATTAAAGACTCTCAATCTGTGAATTAAAACATTTTATTATTAATTTACCAAAGGTAAGGACTAATATTTCTTCTCCATAAAGCATGCCTATAGGTATCTAGAAAAACTTTCAACACAACAATTGCATTAATGTATAGCAACTGTGAAAGACACTTTAAAAATGAACTTTTCAGAACTACAGACTATACCTTGGGAAAATTTAAAGTCATTCTAACCATTCATCTTCAACTTTCCATTAAGTTTGTATTCTTTTTCTATTTTGATTTCAGGTTATAAGACTTTTAAGACTAGGGCTGAGCTTGTAGGCAAAGCAGGTAAGTATTTATTAAAAGATCTTTAGTAAAAAGGCCTTCCGTGTCCCAAAGTCCAATTCATGTAAAATAATAATATTTAAGGGTACGCTGTTTCATTTAAAATAAAAATAATTGGGATGCCTGGGTAGCTCAGTCAGTTAAGCAGCTGCCTTCAGCTCAGGTCATTATCCCAGGGTACTGGGATCAAGTCCTACACTGGGCTCCTTCCTCCAAAGGGAGCCTGCTGCTCTTTTTGCCTCTGTCTGCCACTCTGCCTGCTTGTGCACTCTCTCGCTCTCTCTTTGACAAATAAATAAATAAATAAGTAAAGCCTTTAAAATTAAAATAAAATAAAATAATTTTTTTTGTCCCTAATATACTAATATTTGAGTACTCATAAAAAGTGGTCCTATAGAGGCAGCCATGCACTCATGCATTCTTGCTCTTGGGTTTATAAAGTGAATATCCATGCATGATTCCATTGAATTCCAAAACGAAGTGGTTAGGAGCACACATTAGCATGATCTGCACCTTATAAGAAAACAAATGATTTGCCCGAATGCACACAGTGACGCGTAAGTAAAGGGGGCTTTAATAAATCCATCAGCTGAACGCAACATTTTTCCATCACCTCTGCGTGGCTTTGGTGAGTTGAGTGTTAGGTGTGTGGATGTGGCTCTTGAGCCCAACCTGGACCTTCTTCTCCAGCAATGTCAGCATCTCCTGCCTGCTTGGCTGAATCGGGCCAGCAAAGCTGTTTGTTCCTTTGCCATGTTTGGCTCCTCTTTTTGTCTTTACTCTGGAGGCTACGTTTCCTCCTCAAATCTTACTCCTTTTTGTTAGTTTACTGTTAAGCTGGTGAGCCTAGTGCTCAAAAGGCACGAAACCTCAAGAGCCATTACGATCTGACGTAAGCCTTTGCTAAGTGCTTAATTCCAATTAAAAAGAGGCAAATGACAATGGTCTTGCATGTCAACAAAACCCTTCTCAATTGTGGACACTTTGGTTTGACAGCATTTCAGCTGTTTCCTTGCCCCCTGAAAAAATGGAAGACAAACATCCCTGAGAACACAAAAGGGGAGAAAATTCTATTAAGGAGGAAAAACAAGATTGGGAAGAAGGCTATAGTATTAGAGGAAAAAAAAAATCACTTCCAAATGTACAGCAGGAAAATACCCATCACCTCTTAGCTTCTCTATCAAACGCACTGACAAAACCCCAACTTTGCTTAAACCCACTGGTCTGCCTTTGCCACACCTCTGAGCAAACCGGTGCAGGCGGCTGCTGAAAATGACTCTGGCCAGCGGACTGGTTTCACTTCAAGTGAAGGAATGGGAATCTCAGACGGCAGCTTTATGACCTTACCAAGGTCCAGGGATATCATTTCCATTTCCTGTCTGCAAAAGAACCATTTTATGCCATTTTCTCTCTGCCGGTATCCTGTCCTTCACTCTCATCTGAGGAGCCTGCTCGGTCTTTCTGAGGGTCTGGCAGCACCAGGAAGGAATTCCCTCCTGCTGTCACCACCAGGACCACAGAGCTACTCGGATCACCCGCTCTCGCCTCTGCCTTCTGTTCGTACTCCAGACGACCAGGCCCTTCTCCTAACAGCGAAACATTGCTTAAACATAGATAATATGATCTCTATTGTCTGTTACAGATAAGATCTTAGCACGGCTTATATAGATAAAGCCCTTGGGAAAATCCTTCAGGAAACCAAAAAAATATTAGTACTTCTTTTTTTTTTTTTTAAGATTTTATTTATTTATTTGACAGACAGATCACAAGTAGGCAGAGAGGCAGGCAGAGAGAGAGGAGGAAGCAGGCTCCCCGCTGAGCAGAGAGCCAGATGCCGGGTTTGATCCCAGAACCCTGAGATCATGACCTGAGCCGAAGGCAGAGGCTTTACCCCACTGAGCCACCCAGGCGCCCCATATTAGTACTTCTTAAGTGTTCAGTTAGTCATTAATTTTATCCTCAAAATATTAAAAGAAGTTGCTAAATATGACACCATCAAAGCATTGCCGTTAACTCTAGAACAAATAAAAAGTCGACGGAACAACAGGTTCCAGTCGTTTCTTTTTACCTCTGCTGAAGAGCCTGGCGGGTAAGCTCCTTCAGTCTCTCTTTGTCTGTCCTTTCTTCAATGTCCTCGATGCTTCTCAGCAACTCCTCTTTCTGGTCTTGGAATGCTTTCTTCAGTACGGCCAGGGCATCTGCCTCGCTCTGCTTCATTCCCAGAAGGTTCTGGATTCGCTCTAATTCAGAACAGAGGTGATCAGCTGTCGTCCGGCAGGATGTCCTTTGCTCAGAATTTCCGCTTTTAAGATGGTACTGAGCTTTGGCCAGAACGCTGTCAAGGCTGATGGCCGCGGATTCCAGCGCTTTAGCGTCTTGAATGGCATGATTTAAGTCCTTTTCCAATAAATCGGTCTGTTTCCTACTCATCCTGTCGGTTGCTTCCACCGTGTGCTTCAGCCCGTGGAGAACCCCCGACAGCGAGGCGTGGCTCTGCAGGAATTCCGCCAACTGGGACAGAGCAAGCTGCCGCCTTTCGACGACCTGGCTGGCCTCCTCGAACAGCTGGAAGCAGTCCTCTGCCTTGCCCTGGAGGACAGGGAGGTTCTCAGCTCGACCCAGAGCACCCAGCTTGACGAGGTGATCCCGCAGACTGTGCAGTTCTCCCTTTTTGCTCTCGACTTCTGCCGTGTGGTCCTGGAAGGGAAGAGCGGGTCACTGAGTCCTCGGATACACCGTGGCTAAGGACACAGACACGTTCACAGTCTGTCATGTCGAGATCCATTTTCAGTGCAATGGATGCTGTAGGCTTTAAAGGTCATCGGTGGTGAATCTTTTTTTAAGAAACGGTCTTAGAGTTTTCTGTTTTCTTGTCTATATATTTCACATAAAACACAACTCTGACTTGGAACTAATTCATTGCATGAAAGAGAATGTCTTTATGAATAGAAATTGTAGAAGGAAATCTCATATAAATACATACATATATATGTATAATGTGGAAGATTTAAAATACATTTGTATACATAGTTAAAGTTTGTTATTCTAGTATAAATAATATGTCATTCCCAAATACTCTATTATATATAATAGTATTATATATATATATATATCAGCAACATATTCTCTCTAACTCTATCCATCTATCTATATATCTCAGCAAAAAGCAAATCACAGGCCCCAAATGGAGTCACTTATGGTAGGTCAGGTCACCAAACTGGTCCTTCATACCTAACCTAATTGCAGTTTCAGAATCCTCCAGAAATACAGCATTAGCTTGTCAGTCAGGAATTTTCTGGTCAGTACGGATAAGGTAATCTGTCACAGAGGCCCTCCCCCCCCCAAACCCCGCCAAGATAAGTCCCCCATTCTTACCCCCAAGGGAAAGTGGCCTTGCCTAAAATGATCCTTTCTTTTCTTTTACTAATAACTTCCGTGCCTCACTCTCCTTTAATGAAAACTTGACATTTTTTACAACCCCCTGAGCTCCTTTCTATTTGCTAGATAAGATACTGCTTGATTCACAAATCACTTCGTAAAGCCAATTAAATCTTCAAATTTACTCAGTAAATTTGTGCTTTTTAACAATACCGTATATATACAAATATATATACCTATATTCTCAATACTATATATTATATTACTATCTATCTATATAAAAGATACTGAAGTTTGGAAATTTTAAGTATATATGCAATAATGTTAATTTTAACAGCTTGTAGGGAAGGAGCCTAGGAATAGATGGGCATCAGCCTCTCTTCAGAGGCAGTGCGCGAGGCAGATGAACACAGGTTTTAGCTGCCTCCTGTAAAGAAACAAAAATGAACTCATCGAGACCCTTGTGTGGGCAATGTAACTTGCTCAGAATAAATCAGTTTCGAAATCTCTCAGAGCATTGCTAACAATCTCAGCATGCTTCCCATTAAAGAGAAATTATCACCCCACTTAATCTTGAACACAATGGCCTTAAATGCCCCTTCTTTGACCATTAAACTCTAGAAAGAAGCTTTGAGCATTTACTTCAGAAAATTTACAATTCGTTCTCTGCGCTTTTGAGACACAAATCTTTTTCAAAGCTTCTGTACAGTTACCACCCAAGAGTAAGTTTGTAAAGCATGGGGGTCATCCTTTTGAAACCAACACACTGAGTGAACAAATGCTTGACTGATTTACCCTAAGAAAACTCTGGTTGACCTGATTTATGAGCTTGTTTTGTACACGTTTGGCGAGTACTGATAAGCTAAGAGGAGAGCAAGCCGGGAAGAACCTTTGCAGTCGTGCAGAAAGGACCAAAAGTGAATGAGAGTGACCCTGCGATGATACCCCCATAGGGTCCTCCAGCTCATCATGCTTACACGGCCTTTTAATGAAAGTGTGTCCCGTGGCAAGACACAAACTACTTGAGATCATAAAGATACGAGGAAGTACTATTTCTTTTGGTAAAACCAATCAGCAGAGTGAGCACTCTATAAATATTAAATGTTTTATCATTAAATATTGTCTTAAGTTTATTACGTAGCTTATCTCCAACTACCCCAACACTTGATTTAAATGTTATTTTTTTAATGCCAGGATAGATATTATGCATGATCTATAAATAAGGAAAATAAATCATGAATTTTAAGTAACTTCTGAGCTAAACAGTAATTTAGTAAAATTGCATCATTAAAGCGTTGGAATTCCTTATTAGTTTTCAGCATTGGAACAAAACAAACCAAGAAGCTTAAAAACAGTCTCATCACTTCACCCTAGAAATCACTCACTCCATTTCGAAAAAATAGTGTCTTAATGTGGTTGTCTAGTTCATGTGAAATGGTTTTATCGGCTTAATTTATCTGTGAACACACTGCTAGGACCCATAGGTCCCATTATTAAAACATCTGCATACGAATGCAAGGTTAAATTAGTGCAGAATGGCTGGGTTAAAAAAGTGCTTTCTTTATAATTCCAGAGCTCTTTTATGAATAAATTCTTCTTTTGATCTTAAAGTATGCCCTTTACCTTGTGCCGAGTAAATGCTGCCTGATGGTCCGTTATGCTTATCTCTGAAGTAGTTTGTAATTCACTGAGAAACAGCTTAATCCAGACAGAAAAGGAAAGCAGCAGTTCATCAAATTGCTGGTGCTCAGCAACCGCGGACTGAAGAAAAGTGATCCTACGGAGAGAAAGGTGTTAAAGTGAAAATGTCCCTCAAGTTCACAGAAAAAATGATATGTTCGCTATTGCAATAACCTTAACTGAAGGCAAAAAAAGATGTTGTCCTACGTGAGCACACCGATGTTTTTGATGTCTTCTACTTCTCAAACCCTTGATTCTCCATTTCCCACATCTCACTTAGCATTACCACTGTCCCCAAGGTGGTCCCCTGAGCCATCTTTCATGCCCCTGGTTCTTTATCATCACAGCTAATCTGCATATACCGCCCCCGTAACACACACACACACACACACACACACACACACACACACACACACACACAGTAGAGTCTGTGTGCTCCTCCTCATTTCCACAAGCCCACCTGGGTCTAAATTGCTTCATCTCTAGCCTGGCCTCCTCCGTGGCCTCCTTCCTGCCATTGTCTCCACAGTCCACGCTCTAGTGGACTTACTAGAGACCACTAGAGAGACTAGGGGAGACCGTTGTGTCTCCACAGTTCACTCTCTAGGTAATAGCCAGGAATGGCTTTAATGTAAGCAGGACAATATCTGCCAAGCCTAACACGGAGGCAACTTCTTGCACATAGGAAGGCAAACCCAAAAGTCCTTATTGTGGCCGATGAGGGACCCCCCATAATCCACTCCTCCGACCTCATCTGACACAGCCCTGTTCCACAACGCCGCTGCCTCCGTGGAGAATACCATGGGAGGCGAAATTTTAAATACCATTTTTCTCCAGTATACAAACAGCTTGGGCAAAAATAAAACAAACACGAGCAACCCTACCCTCTTCAACATTTTTTCAGTTAGTTTGATCATTTTCCCTAATGGTGAGACAAAAATTGGCGACTGAGGTTCATCAGAAATGCTGATTTTTGAGCACGTGAGGGTTTTTTTTAAAAAATTTAAATTTCAGTATGGTTAACATACAGTGTTATGTTAGTTTCAGGTGTACAATACAGCAATTCAACAACTGTGTACCTTATCCGATGCTCAGCACAGTAAGCACATCTTAATCCTTTTCGTCTATTTCATCTATTTCACCCCTCCCCCCACACACCCCCCTTTAAGTTAAGAATCTGTTTTTTAGTTTGTCTCTTTTTTCTTTACTCGTTTGTTTTTCTTCTTAAATTCCACATATGAGTGAAATCATATGGTATTTGTCTTTCTCTGACTTATTTTGCTTAGCATGATACTCCCTAGATTCAATCATGTTGTTCCCAATGGCAAGAGTTCATTCTTTTTTATGGCTGAGTAATATTCCACTGTGTGTATGTGTGTGTGAGTGTGTGTGCGTGCGTGTACACCCCACCTCTTCTTTATCCGTTCATCTGTTGATGGACATTTGGGCTGCTCTCATAGCTTGACTATTGTAAATAATGCTGCAATGAACATGGGGGCAATATATCTTTTCAAATTAAAGTTTTCTCATTCTTTGGGTAAATACCCAGTAGTGGAATTATTAGATCATATGATAATTCTATTCTTAATTTCTTGAGGAACTGTTATCCATATTGGCTACACCAGTTTGCATTCCCACCAACAGTGTAAGAGGCTTCCCCTTTCTCTGCATCCTTGTCAACACCTGTTTTTTCCCTGTGTTGTTTTAGCTGTTCTGACAGGTGTAAGACAACATCTCATTGTGGTTTTGATTTGCATTTCCCCAACGATGAGTGATGTTGAACATCTTTTCAAGTGTCTGTTAGCCATGTTCTTTGAAGAAATGTCTATTCATATCATCTGCCCATTTTTAAATTGGATTATTTGTTTTTTGGGTGATGGGTTTGTAGAAGTTTTTTCTATATTTTGAATACTAACTCTTTTTTTTAATTGAATACCGACCCTTTATTGGATATGTCATTTGCAAATATCTTCTGCCATTCGGTAGGTTGTCTTTTAGTTCTGTTGCTTGTTTCTTTTGCTGGGCATATTTATTTATTTATTTATTTATTTATTTATTTTTATTGGGTTATGTTAGTCACCATAAAATACATCATTAGTTTTTGATGCAGTGTTCCAAGATTCATTGTTTATATAAAACACCAAGTGGCTCCATGCAATACATGCCCTCCTTAATACCCACCACAAATAACAAAGTAATTTCTTTCCCTTCCATATTTTTTGAATAGCTCACTTAAGTAAAAGCAAAAAATCTCTGCTTTCTTAATTTATATGCTTACCATTAAAAAAATGAACAATATAAAAACATTCTTTTAAAAAAAACCCAACCTTTTGTTAATTATCTGTGGCAAATCTCTCCATCTCTCATCCAACTGTTCCAAATGTACTTTCATCGTTTTCACATCATCTTTGGAGGCCACTGAGAATAGTGATTCCTTCAGTTGCAAAAGGCTGCTATAGATTGAGGCCCGGGATACAACTTCATTCTGCAGCGCCTAAGAAAAACACAATACATTCTAGATCTCATCCCAGCATGATTGACTAAGAAGGACCATGTGACACAGGTGGCTGCTCTCCAAAGACTTTGCATTCTTGCAACACAGAGGTCATTGGGACCAGGCTTAAAGAGAGTTTTTATTACTTGATTTAGAGTGGATCTGCTTAACCTCTAATGAAACATTTAAAATACTACTGAGACCTGAATTAGTGTTCCGGAATCTGAGTTCTATTAAGGTAGGCAACTTTAGAAGCTGTAGAATTTCTTTCAAGATGAACAAACTGTGTAGGTAAAGAGAATTAAAGGAAAGCTATTGCTAAAGAGAAACAGTGCATATTTAACAATAATAGAGATGCAATTCTGGGTACCAGAAATGTGGTCTCCTTCTTTATTTAGAGACTATATTAGGCCAAACTGGAGAGCTAAGGGCTCTCCATTTTGCTTTCGCACAACAGAATCACTTATTTTTAATCAGGCAATGAACTGTAAGGTGCTCTGAGCGCTGCATAAAATTTTCAGTCCCTATCTAATAAGATATAAAAGATAAACACCTATAGACAGCTAACAGCATAACATAGTATCAAATGGGATGATACTGTAGAATGACGCACAGTAGATGCTTGTCAGGGTGCTTTCTCCCCCTTCTTAAAGAGGCCACATGTGTGATATAAGCAAAGCTGCTGAAGGTTTCTGAAGAAGGGTCACACAGCCTATGGATGGCAGGAAGAGCTCCAAGTCAGGACAAAACACACAAAGCCAGAATATGGGGATGGACAAGAAATGTTCAGAACACAGTGGGAGGCAGCTTGGTGGACACTGGGCCCAGATGTAGATGTCACAGAGGCTTCAGCCTCCTCCACAACCCTTAACCTGTAGAGCACCTACTCTCTGTGTAGAGATGTGTAGGACTAGTTTTACATGGCCAGATAGCTTTGTGTCATTTTTCAGAAAAGGAGCTGTGACTTCCCCTCTTAGAACACTTCACAGTATATTTATAAAAAGATAAGAACTTTTTTTGGAAAGTGGCTGGTGGCTCAGTTGTTAAGCATCTGCCTTTGGCTTGGGTCATGATCCCGGGGTCCTGGGATCAAGTCCCACATTGGGCTCCCTTGTCTGTGGGGAGTCTGCTTCTCCCTCTCCCACTCCCCCTGCTTGTGTTCCCTCTCTGGCTGTGTCTCCTCTTTCTGTCAAATAAATAAATAATATTTTTAAAAAAGATAAGAACTTTTTTCCTCAGTGTGGACTAAGGATGGCTTTTTATCCTCAGGGTAGGAAACAGTCACTGGGGGTTTCTGAGGAGCAACTTTTGGGGAGAGTACTGTAGAACGTCAGTGTGCAATGAACTAGAAAGTTGTTGAGAAGCAAGAATGTGGGAAACCCTTAAAGTCAAAGAAGGAAGAAATTTGAATTTGAACTTGCCTGTATTGACTGAAGTTCACTCTCCACCTTGACTCTGTCTGCAGAAATGTCCATTTCTGGGGAACTGGCTATTTCTTCACACCGCTCTAACCAGGTTAAAAAGGTTGATAATTCTTTCTCCAGTCTAAAGAAAGCAGAAATGAGAGACAAATTTATCAAAATTACTATGCCAGAAAATGAAACCTTTCCAAATTTGAAGGTCCAACACTAACCATTGAGAATAATACAGTGTTGGTTCTTATTCCTAGATATGAAGGTAAAAAGAACATTCCCTTCACATTCATATGTATTTGTCACCTGTGTTTATATCTATGTCATAGGAAAGGTACGCATACATCCTCTCCATTTTAGGGGTCTTCACCTTCTGACACAGACCAAGATCTTCTCATATTAGACGCGTGAGTTGATGTGTTTTACATCTGGGATGATTATTTCCCAAAAGCTGGTCCAGAATTTCCTACTTAAGAGTGCCAGTTGAAATCCATACTGCCAACTTGGGAAGGAAGGCTGCCCACCTCTGCCAGTGGGCCAGCAGGGTCTCCAGCGCAGTCTGCCTCTCCTTGGCCCGAGTCCGCGTCTCCTCATACCTCTGCTGCAGGGCCGCTGCCTCCTGGACGGAGGAACCTCCGTTAGCCACCTTCTGGGCGCTGGCTGAGGTAGTGGCCACCACACTACTCAGTGCCTCTAGGGCTTGGCAGAGATCCTAACGGGAGGCCAAGAAAGCACAACATCAAGAAACAAGGCCGACAATTCTTTTGAGACCCATCATCACTAAAAATTTTCCCTCAATCCATGATCTTCTGCGAGACATAGTCAAAGTGAGGAGAGTTACTTCATGAATGCGGAAATCAAAAACGAAATGGAAAGGCTCTTCCCCAAATAAGAATTTACTGCTGTATATCAGAATAATTTCAACTTTCCTTTCATGATTCAGATCATTTGTGAAAATTATTATTCCTTCTATGCCAAATATGACTTTTTAAAAAAACTCTGTTTAATTTACAAGAGCTATATGAAGCATGCTATAACCTCTATAAAAATATATGGGGTGTGCCTGGGTGGCTCAGTGGGTTAAAGCCTCTGCCTTTGGCTCAGGTCGTAATCTCAGGGTCCTCAGATTGAGTCCCACATCGGGCTCTCTGCTCAGTGGGGAGCCTGCTTCCTCCTCTTTCTCTCTCTCTGCCTGCCTCTCTGCCTACTTGTGATATCTCTCTGTCGAATAAATAAAAATCTTAAAAATAAATAAATAAATAAATAAATAAATACCATATATATATATATAGAGAGAGAGCGTGCGCACATTATGGCTGACATAGTTGCTATCAGGAATCAGTGATAATCATATCATCCTGTCTCAGGATGTGGCAGGTTCTATGTTACATCCATTTCATATAGTAACTCATTTAATCTTCATAAGAATCTTGACAGTTATGTTCTTTCATTATTCGCATTTTAGAGATCAGACAATCAAGGCAGAGAAAAATAACTTGCTTTACAAAATCTAAATACTAGAAAAAATAGTATCCTTTCTGGTACTCAATTATTAACTTAGTAAACTATTAAAAATAATTCCATGAAATTCAGTTTTCCCACCTTTCCTCAGGTTTTGGGTATTTAAAAAGAATTACCTAGGAGCACAAACACATTTTTTTAGAAGATTTTATTTATTTATTTAAGACAGAGGGAGAGAGAGGAAGAGAAAGAGCACAAGCGGGAGGAGCAGATGGAGAGGGAGAAGTAGACTCCACGGAGCCCAATGCAGGGCTCGATCCCAGGCCCCTGAGATCATGACCTGAGCCAATGGCAGAAGCTTAATGGACTGAGCCACCCAGCCCCCCCCCCCATTCTTGTTGTAAGTATTCAAACCTATAAATTCCACTCCCCTTTCCAGATGTGCTTTTGTCAGCCCATCGCTTTCTATCACTGCAGCCCCTTCCCTCGGCACACGTGCATATAGATAGGGGTAACAGAGATGTTTTTTTAAATTAGCACATTTCTTCTGGGTTTTTCTCTGCTCCTGAGTCTCCCTCTTTGCTTCTTTCCCTAAATTACACCAAAGGCATCTGTCGCTCTGTGAACACCCATCAATAGTCACTAGTTCAGGCAGCAGACCAAAAAAGGTAGCCATTGGTAAAAGGTTAGTGAGGACATATTCTTTGCACATCTGACTGTTGTGTGTTAAAAATCTAAAATCCGCCATTGCGCATGTATGTTTTTATGCACAATTAATTTTTTATAATGCTTGCAACAAGTAACAGAATTTACTAAAGCTAAAAATCAGAAAAAAATCATATCTTAAGTATGAGAAGGAAATGCTGTAAGTGAATATTCCTTTAATATGCATTTTTAATAAAAACTTATTTGTAAACTTACACTTCTTGTGTTAGACGAACATGTTTGATATATGTCATTCCTCAAGTAACATAAAAATCCTTTCAATTTTAACCATCATAAAAACATTTACTATGTTTTCAAGCAGGAATTATCAAATCGCTCTTACCATATGTTCTTGGAGGACTTTGTATGTTTCTGTGGCTGAAGAACATATTTTAAGTGGATCAGCAAGTTTGTCTTCAAATTCAGACACAGACTTCTGGATCTAAAACATCATTGAAATATAAAGATAATGGTGGGGAAAACGTATATTGAGGCAGAAAAAGTTACCAAGGAAGCAGCATGCTTATCTCTTTTGATAGCTTTCAATAAAATTATTAAAATACACATTTTTAAAAAAAATCTAAAATCAGTGTATCCTATTATTTGAAAGGAATAGATAAGCCTTAATGCCTGTCTGAACACAATGGATAATGACATTTTTATATTCTCTCAAAAAAGGTATCACATGAATAATTAAAGGCTTAGTCATCATTGACAACTGGGTCAATGATTAGCAAATTGTGTCTTCCTTAGTTCACTATTTCTGGATTACTTACTGCATTTCATTATAAATGCAATAGGAAATAATACCTTTCGCATGCAAGGTCCCGTTCTTACCTTTCTAAGATTTTCCTCAAACTTTTGCTGCTGAGATAAATGTCCCAGAATTGTTGCTTCCAAACACTGTGCATGTTCCCGCAGCTCCTCCCAGTACCTTCTTATTTGCGTCAGCTTCGCTTTGATTCGAGCAGATTCTCCAGTGGTGACAAACTGAGCAAAAGACTGAGCTGCTTCTTCTAAGTCTGTAATGCTGCTCATCTTGCTTTCTATTTCCTGAATTGTGACCTAATAGTTAAAACAAGAAAAATGACAATATAGGCTGAGTAAGCTTGTCTTTCTGAAATAACAGCTTCTCTACATAGAGAGAAAATCAGGAGAGGGCTTCTTAGCTGACATTTCAACACACTTGGACCATTAGAGACCAGCTAGGAACAAACACAGTAAGTTTCCAGACCTCATTTGGGGAGGAAAGATAATGCAGATAAATGTTGGAAAATATGAAGTGATGGTGGTCGTGTTCTGTGCATAAAGAATCAGAGAAAGACCTACCCCTGTTGCAGAGAAGTAAACAGGGAGATGTCCCTATGTTTCATATTTTTCATTTTAGTATTTCATGTTTTACCAAACAAGAAGTATCTCTAAAGGTAAAGAGAATTCCTTGCTTATCCTCCGAGTCATGCCTTGTACCAGCGGATCTGGGAAGCAGTGTGTTCCAGTACCTCATAGAAATGCTAATGTTGACATTCGTTTAATTTTCCTCAAATGTAGCTGAGTATTTCATCTTTACCAAACTAAAAGCTTGTCTGATTCCACTCTTGCAAAACCAGTCTTTTTAAATGTATTGTCTTTATGCCAGTCGTTTCCAAATTTGGAATACGTTAGGATCACCTGGCTGCCATCCTCAGGGAGTCAGGCTCAGCAGGTCTAAGGTGAGGCCAGGATTTTGCATTTCTAAAAAATACCCAGGCGATGCTAATCCTGCCCATGCTGCTCTGAACCACTGCTTCCTCATTAGTTGTGGGCACACAGTGAAGAAGCTACATAGTATCATTTTTATTTGGAGCAGGAGACACTGTATCTATCGGCCAACACATGAGAAGTACTGAAAGACACCAAGGATGTGTGTGGGCGCAAGGAGGCATGTCTGTCATAAACACAGAGGCTTATTTATGTATAAGAGAATAAAAATGATTTCTCTGAGAAAAAGAGCCAAATCTTCCAATCCAGTAAAGCCAAAAATTCAGACAAGTCTCAGTTACCTTACGGAAAAAAAAAAAAAAATGTGACTTATGTCTACATGAGACAACATAGTCAAAAATAAATGCGGTCTAGATGAGACAATCAGGAATAATTTAGATTAGTGCCAGGTGCTTGTTACTTTATTTTTATTTTTCATAGGCAGGACTACCGTGGTATAGCTAATAGATATGTTATTTGAACATGAATACAGCCTTTCTTTTTTGTTTTTCAAGATGGTTTTTTTTTTTTAGAAAAATCACTCATAAATTCAACAAATATATATTTGGTGTCTCCTATGTGCCAAAATTGTTCTAGGTGTTTGCACTAGCTTAGTGAAGCAATCTAAAATAAGACAAAATTTCTTAGTTTTTAGAGTAATTAATACATGTTACCAATAAATTCATAGATGTAAACTATGTAATCATATTGTTGGATTCTAATCCAAAAAGGGAAGATGGAAGAGGTACCCACTGTATGTTCTTATTATTTGTAAATTATCAATTAAGAATAAGAAAACCGGTCAATTTGGAATAGGATGCAATGAAGAATTAAACGTGGGCTTATAGAAAAATGTCTTCATGACAAGCAAATGCTTCATTCATTTTAATTCAAAGGTTGTTTTAAAGTGAAACACCATGACAATTGTTACCTTATTTCTAATGTTTCCTATAGTGTGGTCTTCTGAATGTAAACAGAATATGAATTATTTGCCTAAATTTCACAGCACCAGTGTATTCCACACCATCTTTGCTTATTTCTAGCAAATACTTTTTTTTCCTATTGCTCATATTCGTTTAATACATTTTAGATGTTTTCAAAATACTATATTGGAATATTAAAACGTATTTCTAGTCTACTGGCATGGAAATCTATGACTGAATGTTTATATATTTAAAAATAAAACGTGTAATCATTTTGTTTCCTAAAGAGTAAAGAGGCGGTGACAGTTGATCACTGATATATTTCAGAAGTCCTGGAATTGAATTAAGGTTTAAATAATAAGATGAATTGTAGCAAGAATAAACACATTAAAAAGTGTATACCAAAATTTTTTGGAAGAAAATTTTTGATAAAGTCATTTTTGTTTACTTAGGATGTAGTGAAATGATCAAATGACAACTTTTAAAAACAGTTTTAGAGATTAAACATATTTCATGAATATGCCTTAGTGGGTTGACATCTATTTTCCCTAGTACACCACACAAGACATAAGCAGACTCCATATATACCAGATTCCATGTAACCTTGATTGCAAAAGATGCACGAAAAACCAGGATAATCTGCCCAGCAATGTAATCGTAGCTAAGTGACATAGCACCCTTCCACCCTTCCAGAATGATTTTTTCTGAGCAATAATGTGAACTACCTGGTATTTATTTTACTATTTTTAACTGCATGAAAAAAAAAAAAAAAAGATTAGATAGGAAAGTGGCTGCATTTTGAAAGTGTGTTGCGTAAAAACTATAAAAGAAAGAATTAATTTCTTCCAGCCCACTTTTTTTAAAACTATTTGAATGAAGTGAACAATGACAGTCTACGCATGTGGTCATGTTGGAGCTGGGATAGCAATAAGTATCAAAGTGTCTCAGTTTGTGCCCAAATGCAGTCTGTGCGTTTGAGCAGTGGAGTCTGAGGTCTTCCCCTAAAGAAAGGAATTGCTCCCCCCTGTGGTTTGTGAGGGTAAATGCCACTAATACTGGAGCCAGACATTTGCATGACACTTACAAAGTAAAGCTGTAGGTGATGAATCCATTTCAGGTGGTATAGATGAATCAACAGAACACTCCAATGGGGTTAATTCAGAATCAAGGAAAAGAATGATATAACCATAGAAACATTTTAATGATATTGCACACAATACTGACTTTGAATGCATAAGTCAGAAAATATTAATACATAATTCCAGTTATAAAGTGTTGCCCAGTATCAATCAAGACCTCTCAGCTCAACATTTTGTGTGAATTGAATTTTAATAGAGTCACATAGCAGTGAAAGATTAATCGTGGGGCCAACTAGCACTTGATGAAATGTAAGAAAGGAGTTCTTAAAAGCTAGACATGGATTATAAATGTAACGTGTGAGCCGGTCACCTTGATCTGGTGGATTTGCATGTCCATGGCAGATGACGAAGTTTCCAAGGCATTGAGTTCTTTTTCTTTCTCAGTTATCCAGTCGGACAGGGTCTCAAAATTATTGCCAAAATGATCCCACTTGTTTTTCACCATTTCCATGGTTTTAATACTAAAATTAACCAAATTAAGTAAATAAAATGCAGCACTTTGATAGAAAACAACAACACATTTTCCTTTAAATCACCAGATGAAAAGACAGCAAAGGCATTTGTGATGATGTCAAAGTTGAAACTACTGGAACAGGAAAAAATACACATTCGATCTGAGTATTTAGTCCTCAAGTCTTCCTCTCTATCTCCTCTGAGAATGAGCATTTAACGAGGTAGTATCTACACTATGTTATGAATGGAACTGTGCTTCGAAAAAATATAGCTGGGTCCAAAGGGATTTGAATCCAGGTGTAATCCAGGTAAACTCTGCATGTGGCCAGTAATTGCCAGGACTTTTAATAAGGCTGCCTACACAGATTCCAGTGCACGGAGACTTTTAGCAGTCCGGCTTTCATGGACAAGGTCCTTTTGCTCTCAGAGCAGAGATACTGCAGGGATGCTCTAGACTCAAAGATCTTTATAAAATGTACCTTTATGAGTCAAGACAGAGCTTATACTCTGAATCCCACACTGCCTTACAGGAACTGTTTCTATCATTAAAGCTAAGCCTGCAATTTATGATCTGGAGCTGTTATGATTTCAGCCGTTCTCCCATGTTGGTCCAGTCTTGATTCCAAAAGACTCTATATACAGTCTTGTACATGAGCACCCTAACTGCTTTTAGAAAATCTGGGCTTTATTTGTTATAAATCTAGTGAATAAAATTTTAACTAGAGATGTCCAGTTTGTTTTAGCTATGTGTATATAACCAGATGATTATGGCTTTCAGTTAGAAAAAGACTACGAAACTAATAGTATATCATTGAACTGATACATCCTTGGGTTAAAAAAAAAAAAGAAACAATTTCCCTGTTTACCAAAAGGCACTTGAAGACAGCAGAAAGAATGCAATGGCATCACTGAATATTAAATTAAATACTATTGCAGTCTCAAATGTATACCCTGGATGTGCCTAATGCTCCTATCAGTACAGGTAACACAAGCTAAAATACATTGCAAGCTTTCAAATGAAATAGATTCAAATGGATATTTCTAATAAAAGCAGCTTTTCTAATAAACTCTTGAGTTTCATTATTTCCAGAGCTTGATGGATATTTAATATAAAGTTCACAAAGTTTTGAGTCATAATTTCCTTTAAATTATTTAACAAATTTTAAGGTTTAGGCAAAGGTACAATGTTAATTTTAAGTTGTTACTAGTATTAAAAACAAATTTTACAGTTTAAAAAATCCACCTTAGAAATCACGTTCTATATCTTAAGAATAATACGTATTGGTGATTTGCCAGTAAATCTACTTTAATAAAAATGTATGGCCATATTATGTTGAGGAACATTGGCCATATCTTCATATATTTATTCCCTGCAATTCTTTTGTGTGTTCATTTTGCATGTAATAGGATACCATAAGCTAAACTATTTTTTCTTTCATTTTCAATAAGCAAATATTAGATGTTAAAAAGTAAAATAAATTTTTGAAGTTAATTTTTGGAAACAGCATATCAATCAGTGACAATTCAAATATGGAGGCACTATAAACAAGCTCTGTGAGCTTCTTGGAGATGGAGACACTTGGTCTATGTCACACATATTTAGGCCCAGCATCTACACAACCAAAATATCTCTTCTTCCCTCTAGCTGGTGACAACAGAACAATACAGTAAAATAAAAAAAAATATTTTAAATATTGATTCTTTTTCAGATTGTATGAAGGCCACAGAATTGAATAGATATGGCTTTCTCATGAACCAAGTCAGTTTACAATGCAAAAACCACATCTTTTATATTTTTCTGCTCTGTTATATAGACGATAGTTTCTGTCTTGGTGATACTTTCTTTTGAACTGTAAGTGCTTCCTCAAAACATGCTGAAATACACAGACACTTTGAGATTTTAAAGGAATGCTTTGAATACAATATACAGGAAAGACTGTATGAAACTTTATCTCAGAGAAGAAAGTTTAGGACTTGTCAAGCACATACTCTTCTTCAAGTGTGTCTTCTAATTTTTTGACTTGCTCTTTGATTGACTTAGCCTGCTGCTGAAGCAGCTGCTTATTCTTGGGCCCAAGGGGTATCTCAGAAGCTTCCTTCACAAGATTTTCAGCCTGGACTGCAATACCTTCTGTTCGTTTAGAAAACTCCTAGAAAAAGAGATTATCATTGTTAGGAAGACATAGTTACCCTTCTATCCTATCTACCTTCATAGTTATCCAACAATTCTCACAAAAATCTTTTTCCATGGTTCCCTAGATTGGATTTACTGCTTTGAATTCTCAGCTGCATTATAACTAACTAACTGCTCTATAATCATGTTAGTTTATTACAGGCCCCATTCAGGCAATGATTAATGGTGATTGATTTTTTTTCAGTCATATAGATAAGAGATTTCTAGGCCAATTAATATAAATATATTTTATTTAATGAAGGATATCTTAGTCAATACAGTGTATCACTGATATTTACCTATAAATAAACATATTGTTAACTAGTTCCCTGAAAAGAGAGATCATCTGATCTTAAATCTTTATTGTTAAATCTTATTGTTAAATCTTATTCATTACTGTCAAATCTTATTCACTGTATACCTATACTATATGATGAAAAGAAGATAAGTTCTTAACCAGTTAAACCTGGACTAGAGCTCTAGATTTGCTAATTGCTAGTTCTTTTGACTTTGGTGAATTATTTTTCAGACTTTCATATAAAATGCAAGTAGTAATGGTTTCTTGTAAGGTTGCTATTAGCAGCTCATCAGCAATTTCATTTTTAAGTGTCTGGCACTCTAGCAGGTGCCTATTATCATTTTTTAAATGTCCCTCATAAATTTGAGGACAAAAAGATTTATAAAATTTACCCATTGATTTTCATTAATAGTGAACTACTTCAATTCAAAAATGAATTTAATATGGGTGAGGCACTGGTAAATTTTAGCTGTTACCTGAATTTTGTCAGGTAAATGTATTGAAAACTGAATTAAAAAAGCTAATTGCGGAGATAATCTTTTGTGAAAAAAAGTATCTTAGTGTCTCCTTTCTTCTCATGTAAGAGACATTCATGGGAGGTTTAAATTTTGATCAGAAACTCCTCTTTCCAAAATAGGTAATGAAGAAATCCAAAGGAAGTATTTTCAAAGGTGAGACTTCTGACAGCCACCTCTTCCCACAGAGTATCTCCCAGAATTATTACATAATTCCAATGTAAGATAGTTACTACATAATACTATTGTATCTTCATGTTTGAAAGACTTAAAGTCCACATAGAAATATCAACGTTACTTCAGAGAAGGACCCAGCAATTTGATAGAATAAAAATGGGTAAGTGCAGCTTCCTTTTCATGATAGATTTATAATATTCCAAAAATTGGTATTTGCCAATGTCACATTAAATTCTGTGGTTATAGATGTCCACTGTTGGTGTGATGGGCTTAGAGTCATGGTGAACTCATTTGTGAAGCCTGATTCACAGCATAATCTCTCCAAACCCTATGAACAGAATCAGAAGCATAAAATAGTATTTTTTCCCCAGTGTTTTCCAGAGCTCAAGAAAATCATGAAGAAAGTGGTGTTAAATCTAAAAATGCTTATATACCTTCACTCTAAGAGCTTTCTGTCAGAGCTAGGTATGGGGAAAGCACAAGGCAGAGGAATTCAAAGAACAGAGTGATATTGATAAAAACCAAATTGAACCAAAACAGAATAATATTATAAGGCTTTATCTCTAAGTCCCAATAAGAAGACCCATGAGTGGCAGTACAATGCGGCAGGAAAGGACGGACTCTGGCTTCAGGTAGGTCTAGAGTTGAACCAGGCTCTGTCCTGCACTAGCTGTGTGACCTTGAGTGTGACCTCTGCATTTTCATTTCCTCATCAGTCAAGGCTTGCTGTAAAGAATAAACATGATATTGCTATGGACGTCTTACCCCACAGTGCCAGAATGCACTCAAGTTCTTGAGCACAACCACACGAGGGCTACAAATGGAATGAAGGCTGTGTTAACAATGTGGAGCGAGCAAAAAAGTAGAGAACGATTATTCTAGACAGCATGTGCTTGTGCGACAGTATACAGAAACAGTAAAGTAGCTCAGTTTTTCAATGAAAAACCTAGTGGCTGAAGGTGTGTGCTCTGGGCTCAATCTCGTAGGTTTGAATCCCAACCTCACCAGTTAGTCATCCTGAGATCTCAGATAAAATCATTTAAAAAACCTTTGTACCTTATATTTCCTCCATACACAACTGGATTCATCGTGACACCTATTTCTTAGGATTGTTTTAGAGTTTAAAGATGATAAATACCATATGAATAGACCAGCATATGTCTATACCTATATATGTGTGTGTGTGTGTGGTGTGTGTATATATATGTGTGTGTGTGTGTGTGTGTGTGTGTGTGTGTTCAGTAAATGTTAGCTCTCATTATTAAACCAATCGCAAAGTATGCAAGATTGTTAGCTAAAGAAAATTTTAATACTAAGACTAAAAACATTACATTTGCTTCATCTACAGCTGTTAAACCTATTCAGAGGGATCAGAACCACATGGTATCAGAAACTCTGGATGTAACCTGGTGGAACACCCACATAGTAATTAACCCAATAGATTTGTTTGTATTTATAAAAGACACCTGATATAGTTTTAATACATAAAGTAATTAAAATTAAAATTTAAAATGATGTTTATTTAAATGGATGATGAAAATCATACAGAATTGAAAAATTCTATGGCTTTATAAGACTTCAAACTCCCCAGTGAGTTAATAATAGGAGAGAGAATACAAAATTGGCAGGATGAGAGACAGAAACCTTTTAAGCCTTTTACTGGTAAGAGAAAAGCAGCACAGGGGTATACTTGCTGAAGGTTACTACCTCATGGATAGGTCTTCTTTCTTATTCATTGGCTAACACATTTCTATACTAACTCAAGTCATTCTGTAAACCCAAAATATGTACAAAGGGAACCAAAACAACCTGTACAACTCTCTAAATGCTTCAGACAATGTATTGGTCTGCTCTGACTCTCTAAGGTCTTTGGGCATATAGGCTTGGGCTCGTGAAACACGCCTACTAAGTATTAGCTGTTGGATGTCCCACCGGAGCCTCAACCTCGATTTGTCCCAAACTGAGTCCGTCATCTTCCTCAACTAACAGCCATTCCTCCAAGTTCCTGTCTCACTCCCAGGGTGTCTGTCGGGCTCAGAACCCGGGATAGCTTCCTTTCCTTTGCTCTCTCTCTCTTGCGTCTGTTCCCACGGCCATCCCTATTGCCCTGATTCATGTCCACATTAATACTGACATGCAATAAATTTCTAATCAGATCCCGTGGCGCAAGCCCTGCACCCTTTCAATTTTCTACACTGCTTAAAAATCTCTCTCCCTGGGAGCACGTGGGTGGGTCTGTCGGTTGAGGGGTGTTTCTTGATTTTGACTCAGGTCATGAACTCAGGGTCCTGGAATGAAGCCCTGCATCAGGCTCCATGCTCAGGGCGGAGTCAGCTAGAGGATTCTCCCTCTTCCTCTGCCCCTCCCCTCTCTTGTACATACGTGCACGCACGCTCTCTCTCTCTTAAATCAATCAATCTTTTAAAAAAAATGCATCTCTGTAAAGTATAGCTCTGATCATGTGACTCTTTTTCTTAAAAACCTTTAAGGGTTCCATGTGGCCTAGACCTTCCAGTATCTTTGTAATATGTCCTTTATAGCTCTACTTCCATTTTTCTGCTTTAAAACAGAATCTCCATACAGTCTCATACTTCATGCCATTTCCCATTATAGAAATGCTCATGTGTTGTTCCACATTCTGCTTTTCTATGTCTTACCTGCCCTTCAAGGTTCAGTTAAAAATATTACTGCCTTCAGAAAGACTTTTTTTTAAAGTATTCATCTATGAGCGAACTAACCATCTCCCACTTTAATAAAAATTTTTCTTAGTTCTTGATATTTAAATCTTATTTATTTCATTCCTCAAAGCAACTTGACCAGCGTGTTGAAGAGTGGATGACCAATAAACAAGAGTACTGATTAAATGAATAATTATAATAATTGATTGTAATAAGGGATGAAAACAGGTTCAAAATAAAAAAAATAAAGAAGAAGAAAGAAAACAGTTTTGCTTCGGAATAATGAGCACCAAGGGACTGTACGCTCAGACTGATATACCTTTGTCTGTTCCAGTTCTGAAGATAAACTTTCCAAACTGCTAAAACTCAAAAAGCGCTCATGGCTGGAACCTGTTTGAAAAAGGTATCTGACCACTGTCTCTTTGTTTGTTTCAAATCGCTCCCATTTTCTTAATGTGACCTAAATTTGAAAAAAAAAAAATGCACATATCATGTTATGAATTATCAACACGTATCACCAAATCTTGTTCACGTTTCCATTCGTTTGTTGGGCTGTCGGCCTCCAGTTAACTCGGTCCCAATTTCACGGACTTCTGCTGAACAAAGACGGTGCTAATGTCTCCTGCAAGAATTTCACTCACCTACAAAAAAGAGGATGTGTAGACCAGCATTCTGAGTTTTCTATCAGGAAAATAGAGCCTCCCAGGCTCTTTCAAAACAGAAAAGGGAGAAAGAGAAAGGAGGAGAGTGGGGAGTGGGTAGGTGGCAAGAGCTCAACACTTTTGAAGAGTGTTAAGATCACAATACAACGTAAACATGTGGGGGGGCCTGGGTGGCTCCGTGGGTTAAAGCCCCTGTCTTCAGTTCGGGTCATGATCCCAGAGTCCTGGGATGGAGCCCCATATGGGGCTCTCTGCTCAGCAGAGAGGCTGCTTCCTCCTCTCTCTCTCTGTCTGCCTCTCTGCCTCCTTGTGATCTCTGTCTGTCAAATAAATAAATAAAATCTTTAAAAAAATAAATAAATAAACATGTGACTGTTTGGACCGCCCAGAAGAGCGAAACGGTCCAGTGTTAATTCCCGGACTCCGACAAGTGAGCATTTAACATTCTGGCTTTATCACTGATCGCTGCTCTGTGACTTTGGGTAAAGTCCTCAAACTGTTTCTGCTTAAGCTTCCACTCTGGCAAAATGTGCTAATTATAGCGCCTCCCTGCTAAGCTTGACGAGATGATTAAAAGAGAGAACTCGTGTCAATACTTAGCACAGTGCTGGAGCGTCAGAGGCGGGAACCAACGCCCGATCCCATGAGGAGACGCCAGCTGAGACCTGGGGGTGAACAGGGCCCTCGACGTCCGGTCTCCCACCTGGATGCGGCGCTCCTGCTTCTCCCTGCTGTGCTCCATGTGGTCCAGGGTGCTCTCCAGCTTCCGCAGCTCCTCCCGGGCCTGGTCGGGCAGCCCGCCTTCTCCCCGCTGAGCCTGCGCTACCTGCTGCTGCACGTCTCTCTTCTTGGCAGAAATCCTCTTTGTCTTTTGCTGGAGAACAGGTGCATAAAAGATCCTCTGTGAGCGACTAAGCAGGATAGAAACACCTACAGTCTAATGGGGTACAGAGAGGTACAACCTCGCAGCAGCGTGGGCCCCAACTGTCTTTTTTTTTTTTTTTTTTTAAGATTTTATTTATTTATTTGACAGGCAGAGATCACAAGGAGGCAGAGAGGCAGGCAGAGAGAGAGAGGGAGGAAGCAGTCTCCCTGCTGAGCAGAGAGCCCGATGCGGGGCTCAATCCCAGGACCCTGGGATCATGACCTGAACCGAAGGCAGAGGTTCAACCCACTGAGCCACCCAGGTGCCCTCCGCCCCCCACAACTGTCTTTTAACAGTTAATGTGAACAGGGGCGCCTGGGTGGCTCAGTCGGTTAAATGTCCACCTTCAGCTCAGGTCATGATCTCAGGGTCTTGGGATCAAGCCATCCTTCAGGCTTCAGGCTCAGTGGAGTCTGCTTGTCCCTCTTACTCTCCCTTTCCCCCCAACCTCTGCTTATGCTATCTCTCTCTCTCTGTCTCTCTCTCTCAAGAAAATAAATAAAATCTTAAAAAAAAAAAAGTTAAATGTGAACAGTTAAAATGGCAATGGGGACACTGTTAGTCAAAATGGGCATTATTTAAGAATATTTTGTGTTTTTAATGGTAAACAACATAATTTGATATTGGTGTTTTAACTGTGTGCAAATTTAGGCACTTAGCATTTTATGGAATATTCCAGAAGGAATCTGACAAAAGCGTTCATTTGACATGATTCTCCTTAAAGAACTATTTCTGCCTAAAAATGTGAATTCCTAACTCTAATTTTTTTTTTTAAATCGTTTGTGCTATAAAAATGCTGATACTAAGAGAACTTAATTCCTGGGTATAGTCAGACTGATAAACCTGCTGAGACACATGGGCAAAGTTATCTTTTAAAATCAACTTTTTATTGAGGTATAATGTACAAACAATGGTAGACAGCTCTCAGGTGTATACATATGAATTTACATGAAGTAAGCATACATAAAACCAAGCACTGTTCCGAGAAATGTAAGAGTTTTAGAACATTAATGTAAATATCTATAATTACATATTTCCTTGACTTAAGTTGAACCCTAACACAACTTTTACAATGACTGAGAACAATGTAATGCCAAGCATTAATGTTTTTGTACTCAGCCTTTTTATAATTATTAAATAAATCTGTAATGCCTAGAGGCTGCTGTTTTATGCACGCTTTTAATGCCACTTCCATTTAATATATTATTATATACAAAATTAGCTAGCATTTTGCTATACATTACGTTAGCTAAGGTTTTGCCATTAAAATACTTGAGTCATACTTCTACTTACATCGAGTTTGGCAAGTAAGTTTGTTAAAATTGTTTATCATCAATACATGTACCAGAATTTCTTTACTCTCAGTTCTAATCCTTCATAAAAGCGTATTATCCTGAAAGGTTTCGTACTTCATAGAAGGTATCCTTCTCCCGACTGAGACGTATTCAAAGTTGTAAACTGAAGGGCAGGCTGTTATCATAACGGTAAAGAAGAGTGATCTCAAATATGGATCATTTTATCTCTACGCTTTCCTTCTCTGTTATGAAAAGGACAACTGAGCAAGTTTTAGGAAGGTTTTCGTAGCTAAATTATTCCTTGAATTTTTTGACGTCACCAAATCACTCAGGCTGGGATTTTACCTGGCAGGCTCTTCTGAAATACCTAATATTTAACAGAGAACAAAGGTGCCAAGATTTTTTTAAACCATTCGCATGGACTCCCCCCCTGTTCCCCCTTTCCCTTTGTCTTTCCTCTTGGACATACAGTTCTTGTCACCGCTCTGGCTCTGCCAGTGGCTAACAAGCTTTGCACGAGTGCCCCGGGGAACGGGCCTCCTACCTGGTGATGGAGAAGTAACTGCTGTGCTTCAAACAGGTTTTCCGTGTCCAGGATCTTCTCCGCCTGCTCCTGGACTTCTTTAGAGCCAGAAATTAAGTCTTCAAGGGAACTTTGCACTATTTCTTTGTACTGGACACAGTCCCCAAAGTTGCTTAACATCTTTTCCACCTGGATTTTCATGAAAAAATTACAACTCATATGATGCTCATGGAATCTTAAATATTCTAAGAACATGTGTAAAGTCCATCTCAGTAACTCTGAAATATATACATGGATCTCTTTTATTTTTTATATTTTTGAGGTTTATTTAGTTATTATTAACTGCATAGCCATTTATGGGGATTGTAAGCCTCAAGGGATACAGTGCTCTGTGTCCACTCAACCTGACAGTCAAAGCAAGGTGATGGAAGTGGCTATGCTGTATACCTTATTTCCTGGATCCCTTTAATGACAGTCCCACAACCAAAATCTAATCATAAATTTAAAAAATAAAGTATAATAAAGCTGAGTCCCTCCTGTTTAAGTAAGGAGAAAAACTGTGGAGGGGAAAAAATGAGAAGAATGAAGAGTATCTGTTGAAAATGCACTTCCAATATTTTTACATAAAACACGATACAATGGCTAATTCTGTGGTTCTTTAGTAAATTCTTTTCCCTGAATTTTCTGTGGTTCTTTAGTAAATTCTTTTCCCTGAATTTTCTGTCTCATTTCTGCTTCCACTAGTTCAGGGTCACCAGCCTCTTCTGTATTCAAAGTCTATCGCTCTCCCTTTTCATTAAGATCGTCATTTTCACACTGCTGGTCTTTTGCGTTCCACGGAAGCCTTTTCATTTCTCCTACTCTTATCCCATCTTTTCCTCTGATCCTCTTCTCCTCTGAGTTTGCCCCCGGCGACGTGAGTGTGCTCTGCTCCCAACTAACAGCAAGGAGACACGGTGAAAGCCACAGACTCCACATCTCAGTAAATCACAGCTTTCGTTGAAAGAAGTGACTCCTCCTTCCATAAAGCCCGTCTAACCACGGCCTTTTCTTAGAATGGACAACAGCAAACACTTTGTGTTCAACACTCATTTAAATATTAAATGGATTATAATCAAAGTATGGACTGAAAATGTCAAATTCATCCTTTAATATAAATTCCCTACGTGAACAAAATGAATGTTTCCCTTCCTCTTTCTTTGGTTTTACTAATGATTGAGTAGCATACCAGGGTATGAGTATAAACTATGACCTTTACGGTAGCTAGGGTTCAGGTTCTGAGCTCACGGTGGTGAGGTTCTAAGCTCAGCGTTACGTCGGCTTGAGACCCTCTCTGTCCTTCTGCCTCTGCCCTGTGATTGTGTGCTCTCTCTCTAAAAAAGAAAAAAGAAAAAAGAAAAAAAAAATAGAGTGGATTTATTGAAAACAAAAATCTTATGTTCCTTATAAAGAGACATACAAAAATAATATTCTTGGATATCTTATGTTACTGGTGCAACTGTAAATGTATAAATTCCTTGATCTTTCTTTCTGCTGCTTCCTTATTGTTGTATGTAAATGTATTAGATTTCTCTACCTCGATTTTGTATCCTGCGATGTTACTGAGTCACTATATTATACTCCTGAAACTAACTTTACACTGTATGTTGACTAACTCAAATTCAAATAAAAACTTTAAAAAACTATAAAACAAAACAAAACAAAAGGTAGATAGGTATGCTAAGAATTAATGTCTGTACTTTTTAGGGGCAGATTGTTGCTACAAGTCCCAGGGGCAGTGTCATGAGAGTACTTGGAAGATAAAGTAAATAAACAGCCTTGGTAAAGTGTTAGGGAGACTAGTAATTTCTAATTTTAAAGGCTGACAAAGTGCTTTATGTGTGGGGGGGGGTGCAACAAAATATAAACTCATCTATCAATGTGACTAAAACTATTTGTTAAGTCTTGGATCAAAGCTCACCTGCATGCATATTTACTTTTTTTTTTTTAAGATTTTATTTATTTACTTGACAGAGAGAGATCACAAGTAGGCAGAGAGGCAGGCAGAGAGAGAGGGAAGCAGGCTCCCCGCTGGAGCAGAGAGCCTGATGCGGGGCTCGATCCCAGGACCCTGGGATCATGACCTGAGCCGAAGGCAGAGGCTTTAACGCACTGAGCCACCCAGATGCCCCACGTATTTACTTTTTAAAGCTGCAATCCTTACTTTTCTCCTTACCTTCTTGATCAAAGAAAGAGTAGAGAAGAATAATGTCAGAATTTTACTGAAAGGGTGGTAGCGGCTACGCTTCCCGGACTAGTGCTGTGAAAGACGGACATGGAAGGACTGAGGTAACTCACATCCCCCAATCTGATTAATCCTACCACTATTTTCATTTTGTCAAGAACTGTTAAGAAAAAATGATATATCATATCAAAATTCACAAATAAAACTAAAATCACGTGCACTTTAGAGTATTTTCGGCTTATGTAAATTCACTGCTAGGGTCGTAAGCAGATCTACATGCATTCAAAATATAAAAGGTTAATTGACCAAATTATGTTAGATTAGGGAATTCTCCAGAGAATTCCAAATCTTCAGAATCAGGGAACTTTAAGTCACCTAGATGATCATTTTGCCATGCAAGTTCATAAATGACTTCAAGAAATAATGGTAGCTGTCTCTTCAACTTTCCATTCTTAGTTATCTTCCCATGCACAGACTCATTAGACATGCATGACAACCTGGTCGGTAAAAATGTTCTCACTGAGGGTAGAAGGGGCCTACTAGAAATGAAGTAAATAGGTTTGTCTATTTTAATTAATATAGGAATATAAACACTGAAATGTATATCAAGAAGTTTAAAATGGGTAAGTCTTGCATGAAATAGATTTTACTGGTCTGTGAACATTGAATATTTTATTATTACCAGAGTTAAACTGTTTACTTTATTATTACCAGAGTTAAACTGTGTTTTATTTTTATATCAGACTTATTTACTTTATTATTATCAGAGTTAAACTGTTAACTCTAGGTTCATCTGACTCCTAAGCCTAGGTTCCTAACCTCCAAAATATACCTTCAACTGACCATGAAACAATGCTTTTAGTAACCTTAAAAAGTGTAGATCTGGTAAGTTTCATACTTTAAATACTGGTTGTTACTCTGAACTAACATATCCGATAATGGCACACACCATAGTTCAAATATCTTCCCCACCAATCTTCATATGAATAAGTATCTTAACTGTTGTGTTTGAACTATACTTCCTTCATATAATTACAGTGTAATCCCAACCCAAAGCAAAGAACCCTCCAGATTCCTCACCCAAAACTATCTAGTTAGAGTGTAAGCAAATGATCTACCTCTGACAACAAAGCTGCAAGAGCCTTGAAAGAACCAGATAATTTTGCCAGCTCGTCTCCTTGCTTTTGGGCTTCATTCTCAGAAGAAACTTCAATTAAAATTTTAAGCCTGGATTTCAGCCAGTTGAGAGTCTCGCCCTTTGTGGTAATGCCATTCCTGATCTCCTGGAATGAAGAGAATACACTGTGAATCCAGAATGGACACAGAAAGTGGATACAGTGGAGCCAAGAGAGCCCTTCACTCACCAGTAATGCCTGCTTATTTTGCTTTTTGCTTTTTGTTCACATCTTTAACAAAAGTTCACAAGTGCTAGAAAAAAAATATTTCCCCAATGCCAATACCTAATATGTAAAATCAATACTCTGTATCGAAAAAGTTAACTAGATGGTTAGTTCATAATTAGATGGTTAGATATTTACAGATATTCCCTTTGAGCACAAATAAAGATGCCTCTAAAAGTACTGTAGAAGAAAATGAGATACCAAAATGGGGAACTATAACACATATTATTTTCTGTTAGTTGGTAGGAACATTGTATTTTTAGAAAAAAAAAAAAAAAAAGGTTGAAAGAATCCCTTTTTTAGAGAGCAGATTTCTTTTTATTCGAAGAGTTTAGTTGTTGAATACTATTATGGATGCCCTAAAAATTGATCTTAACTTCAGGAACTTATATTTTATGCCTCGCTTTTGTTAGCTTGGAAGTCAATAACCCACTTAGTACGATGTGCAAAAAGGAGCACAGCTCCAATCTGGGAAGGGAAGGCATATTGACCAGGACAATGCTGGAAAGACTCTGGGGCCTCAGCCCTTGTGAGGTCTGGGAACCGTGCGAATGCTGACTGGGACAACGTCTTCCTCCTACACAGCTCTGGGAAGCATGAGGAAACCATGCAAGTTGCTACAGAAGACCATACAGGGTGAATTCACACCCACAGAAAATGACCGCTTCCAGAACCAAGTGGTCTCTTCATTTGAAGCTGTGCATTTTTTTTTTAAATATAACAGCAACCAATAGCCAATAATAGTATCCTACTATAGGTATAATATATTACTGAGCATCTCTAGTATTTAATGGTATTATAAATTTAAGAGAATAACATGAAACTCAGAGGATAGGAATAAAAAGGAAATATGTCCTCATTAACAGCAGCTATGTGACTTACAAGTGTTCAAAATGCTGAAAGATAAGGATTTTCACCATGGCGTGTGTCTACAAAACAGAGCAGAGCCACGCTAAGAATGAGAGGGTTGCTGTATGTCATTCACAGAACGTGAACTGGGTTCGGGCTTAGGGTTCTGTCACCTGACTTGGTTTATGAGGCTGTGCCCATGCTCAAAGAGCTGATCAATCCAGACTAACTGTGACAGAGAAATGAAACTTAGAA
The DNA here is from genome assembly GCF_030435805.1 of Mustela lutreola. Lineage (NCBI taxonomy): Eukaryota > Metazoa > Chordata > Mammalia > Carnivora > Mustelidae > Mustela > Mustela lutreola. The sequence continues at coordinate 14,258,588 of NC_081295.1, read as the reverse complement.
ACTTTGCCCAATTCTGTGATCTGTGGCTGAAAATGTATCAAAACCTCCAGTGTTCTTGTTTTCCATAACAATTCTTAAATCTCTGCTGTGTTATATGCCCATGCATGCAATTTTCTTCTCAGGATTTTCCATTAGCTAAAGACATATGAGAGGTACAACTAAGCAGGACTAAATCTCAAAGCTAAGAATGATTCAATGGTGAAGTCCCCGTTCTTCTCCACAGTAACATGAGGATTCTTAGGATTGTTTTTTTGGCAATTTAATTTTTTTACAAATAGAAAACAATACATCAGTTAGTCAGACTGTCTACCATTAATTTTTTTATTATGAAAAATATGGCCCAGAACTAACCTCTACAGCACGTTTAACCTCTCCGTGGTTGGCAGTATCAAAGGGTTTACTCTTAAACGCTTTCAGCTGTGTCTCCTTTGCAGATATCCAAGATGAGAACTCGGAAATTCTGAAATATCAAAAGTATTCTCTAATTAAAGGGAGACATGCCTTGGCATGAAGCTCAAGGCAGGGGTGGCTCTCCTGAGCGGTTACTTGGAGGAAAGAGAAAGCAAAGCAGATGGAGTTCAGCTAAAGAAAAAGGTGTGTTCCCGGGGCCTGAGCACCTGGGAGTGTGGAAGGCACCACCTGGGGTCTGGCCTCATCCATCTCCCCCAGACTGAGACAGAACCCAGAGGCAGAAGTTGCCCTCTGGGGATATGAGGATATCCGGGAAGAAGGAACTGCCAAACGTGCTCCAGAGAGATAATATCTGGGCCCCTTGGAAATAAAGGTTGTTTTTTTTTTTTTTTTTTAAGATTTTATTTATTTATTTGACACAGAGAGAGAGATCACAAGTAGGCAGAGAGGCAAGCAGAGAGAGAGCAGGAGCAGGCTCCCTACTGAGCAGAGAGCCCAATGTGGGGCTCGATCCCAAGACCGTGGGATCATGACCTGAGCCGAAGGCAGAGGTTTAACCCACTGAGCCACCCAGGCGCCTGAAATAAAGGGTTTGACCCTGTTTCTGACTGAAACCCATTCTTTTTTTTTATTAAATGAAGCATTTTTATATAAGAGCACGGGCAAGGTCACACAATCTGATTTTCTTTATTGCTTTGGAGGAAACACATGTCACTTCTTGTTGGGCGATGATCTCTGAATTCACAAGTATTAGGACAGACCATGTCCATCTCTGTTCCCCAACTACCTGCTAGAGTAGTCCTTCCACTTGTCTGGGTCTTCCACGAGCTTCATGTAGGTGGCATCGATGGCAGCTCTGAGCTCTCTCAGAGTGGCATGACAGGTTTCCGGTGTGTTCCTTACCGGGTCCCGGACTGGGAGTTTCAGACACAGTTCTTCAATAAGCTGTAGCCTTTTCTCACAAAGATGATGAGGACCTTTGTCACTGAAGAAAATCTAATGAGCAAAAACCGTTGATAAACTGCCTGTGAGAATCCACACAATACTTCCATATTTTCATAGACGATTCCCCTTTAGTCTACTAGTATACAGTAATTAAGCTATTTCGTGTTTTCAGACCCAAACCAAAGTATCAGGTATAAATCTTTTAAGTAACAAGGTGACTTTGCATGCCTGCACTTGGGGTGTGTCAGACGTACCCTGTGTTCTTTAATGATATTTTCACTGCCTTCCTGGGCCACCAGTTTGATCTCCCGATCCAGCTCAGTTCTGCATTCTTCTACAGAAGCTAAGAACCTATTCTTCTCCACACCAATCTTCAGATGAAGCAAGTGATATGGGGCTTCTCCTTGAAGATCCTGCATTCCATAGGAAGATTCAAAAATATGATGCCATTCCAATCATACACATTTTCAACTGGAGTGACAAAAGTCCAAAAATATTCCCTTTGGGGCCAATGTGATTTAATCACTATCGACTGCACCTGGCTGCTGTGATTTGTACTTTTCCAAAGACTGGGACCACAATGAATTCTCTCAACCTGCACGGTCGGATTTTTCACAATAATTATTCTTTTTAATTTTTACCATAGCCCCACACAGTATTACTATTTCTACTTTATACGTTAGACCATTGAGGCTCAGGGGTAAGTGGAAAAGCTAGATTTGAATCTATATGTAAACCATGCACTGATTCCACATACCCTCTCCCTGGCATATGTCCTTTTTAATTTTGTCAACGACCCTGTGAGGTAGGAAGAACATAGGTATACTCACTACACAAAGGGCAAAGAGAAAACTTTACTAGTCAAGAAGCCAGGATCAAACAGGCCACACTTTGGACCACCTGCCTTGTCCTTCTTCCTTAGAGCATTCCTTGAGAAAACAAGCCAGCCTCATCAAACATGAAATGTTTTATGTTCTTTTTTGATATAAGCATAAACTACATCATTATCTACATTAACTACAGCTTTCCATTAGAGTCTCCATTCCACAACAGATTTATGATACGTTAGGCTTTAAAGACATCTCAAAAAGCTTGGGTTTCTTTAAGAATCTCTTTTTTTAATTTTCAAATTTAGCATGTAAACAAAATATGTCCTTAACTGTGTTTTTTCTGTGCTTGGAGTTGATTTTTTAGCCTATGTTACTGAGATGAAAAAAAAAAAAAATCAAGAACTGATGGAGAATATTTTAGCTGTCTATCTTCCAGACCCTGTGAGCACTTCACGTAACGCACATGAAGTTCGTCACTTGCTATTCCCTTGTGATAGCACTCATTAATCTGCTGCTAGGGCAGGCTTCCTCCAACCTAGCTAGAAGACGACAGCCTTGGGTGGGTCTCCATTACACTGCAGCTCTCCCCTGGCATGCAGCTTCTAGTGTCGGCTTCCTGTGACAAGCCCAATGTGGGGCACTCAGGTTAGACAAGTCAAGTGAACCCCTACGTCCCCCACTCGCACATGTACCCCAATGTTTACAGCAACACTGTCCACGGTAGCCAAACTGTGGAAGGACCCAAGATGCCCTTCAACGGATGAATGGATAAAGAAGATATGGTCCAGATACACAAGAGAATATTATTCGGCCATTAGAAACAATAAATACCCATTGTTTGCATCAACATGGATGGAACTGGAGGGGATTATGTTAAGTGAAGTAAGTTAAACAGAAAAAGACAATTATCATATGGTTTCACTCATATATGAAACAGAAGCAATAGCACAGAGGACCACAGGGGAAGGGAGGGAAATCCAAAGAAATCAGACAGGGAGATGAACCATGAGAAACTATAGAACCCAAGAAACAATCTGGAAGAAGGGTGTGGGGAGGGGGTAACAGAGTGACGGGTACTGAGGAGGGCACATGCTATGATGAACACTGGGTGTTATACTTAACTAATGAATCACTGAACACTGCAACAAGGACTAATTATGTGCTATACAGTGGCTAACTGGTCATAATAAAAATAAATAAATAAATAAATAAATAAATAAATGAATAAAATCCTAGCTCACAACTAGTTACGTGATTCATTCTTTTCTACTCTCCAAGTGGGGCCACTTCTCTCTTCCAAAGCTTTCATAAGTATTACCTATATTTGGGGGGACTTATTATATATTATACTTTCATTATCTGCAACTAATTATCTCCTGCTGGAAATAATTAACTCCTACTGGAGATAATTAACTCTAAGCTCTTTGGAGAAATCGATTGTGCTTTTGTGTTTGTCACTGAGCCCTTAAACAATAAATGTTCATATTTATATTTTTTAGATCATAATAATCTAAACCAGATGGTAAAATCCTTAAAAACAACAAAATGTTAGTTTACCTTAGTATAGTACATACTTAGTATATAACATGTTAGTATACCTTCGTTACTTCGATGAGAAGAGTTTACCAAATGTTACCGAGTAAGTAAAATGCCCTTGTCCATTCTTATCCCCAAAAATACTCAGGAAAAGAGAGCACTACTGAGTAATATGAGAAAATCAATGCTATTAACAAATAAGAAAAACAAAATCCTGTCACGTTTTTTTCATTGTTTTATTCAAGTTCAGTTTTTTTTTCAATGGGAGAAGTAGGTGTGGTGGTTTTCCATGAATTTCTACATTTCTCTTTCAATTGAACCTTAACACTCTCAGGCTCTCTCTCATCACACATGATACCTACGTATGCGTGTGTCCCATTACGTCCTGACTCACCTTCCACTGTTTATGGAGCTTTCGAACGGCTTCCTGCAGACCCTGCTGCTCCTGCTCAGGGAGAATGTCGGTGAGCTCGTCGCAAGCTTTCAGGAAAGCATTGAGCACTCTCTGATCCAGCTGACTGAAAAACTCCTGGCACAGAGAGGAGGAAGTGGGTAGGAGTGTCGGGCAGAATAAAAGGCAGCATCAGACACTACCCAGTTAAGCAATCGTGCCTCTACACAAGCCCCTCAGCCAGCTGATGCCCTCTTCAAACCTTCCTGGCAACTACTCTTCTTTTTTTTTCAGGAATGAACTATAATTATCTATAGTTATGAGTCAGAAGCCACCACATCAGAAATTCAACTAGTGCTTTTCATTTTTTTTAGAAAAAAAAAAAATCTTTGCAGTTTTCAAATTTGGTAGACTATTCTGGAAGGCCAAGGGGTCTAAAACCTTGATTCCATAGGAATAGAGTTTGCATTTTCTCTTTGGTAAAGTCAGAAGAGCAGAGTAGAAGCAGCCTTTAGCCTCACAATTCCTCATACCCTAATTTAATGTGTTTCAGGCCCTGCTGATTCATTATGAGCCATTTCTACATTCAAACAAGTACAACATGACCCCACATGCTATGGACAGAACTGTGCCCCCCCCCCACTAACTGCCCAAATTTATATATTGAATCCATAGCCTGCCGATGTGATGATATTTGGAGATGAAGCCATTGGGGTAATCAAGTTAGATGAGGTCATGAGGGTACGACCCTTATGATGGAATCAGTGCCCTTATAACAAGTGACATCAAAGGTCTTGTTCCCTATGTATCTCTGCCTTATGAGAACACAGCAAGAAGGTGACTACCCACAAGCCAGGAAGAGAGTCCTTGCCAAACCCAACCATGCGAGTACTCTGATCTCAGACCTACAGTCTCCAGGACTGTGAGAAAATAAATTCCTGTTGCTTAAGCCACCTAATCTGTGTATATTTTAATGGCAGGTCAAAAAGACCCATACAGCACATGTGTACCTATGTGCATGACCAAGTGTCAATGAAGGAGATGCTGAGTGACCAGAGACATCAACCCGAACTTCAGCCAGCTACGGCACTAATACATTGCGGTCATCATATGACAGCATGGTTTATACCAGTACCCACTGGAATTTCAGGAAACGGAGCTCAAAATACATGATATCAGAGGGCTCCTAATCTCTACCGAGCATTTAAGAGATTGCTAACATTTTCAATACCCGTATGTTTGAAACGAGTATGATTAACAGGAAGATGACTTCACAACTGGACAAGTTGTGGATCAGCTACCAAGCTTCAGGGGACGTGGTACTCACACTTTGATACGGCGGATTCATGAAATGAGCACAAAGACTTAGCCATCCACCTAAAATGATCTCTTAAAGGGAATATGTTGGTTATACAAGAATTTCTCAGCGAAATAATTCAGGAGAGCCTCATTATACATCCAGTAACTCTCTACCACTTCAGGGGCTTTGGAATGTCCAATTATAAGGCAGCTCATCAATTGCTCTTAAAGGTTGTTTTGTTGTTGTTGTTTTTGCTGCTGCCATGTTTTGGGGTCTAATAATCTAAAATGTCTCGGCCTTCCTAACTCACCTCTGCTTCCCCACTGCCTCAAAAACTTAATACTAGAACAGAGGTTTTTTTAATTTTTGTTGTTGTTGTTGTTTGTTTGTTTTGTTTTGTTTTTTTAATTTCTCACTCAAGACCACTTGTCCGTGTCCTCAGGTCAAGTGCCCCAGGAGGGACAAACTCACGGTGTGTCTCTTCAGGAGGTCCTCCGGGTTTCCCTTTTCCTCCAGACCCTCCTGTGCCATCCGCAGCACCTTCTCCAGCTCTGCTCGAGACTCCTCGAATTTCTTCATCAAGCGACTATTGGTTTCCACATGTTTCTTCCAGTCTCCAATTTTCTTCACCATATGCTTGATTTAAGAAATAATGCCAACGTGATGCTGCTTTCTCGTTACTGAAAGCATCATTTTGTTAAAGAGAACTGTTTCTTTTAAAATAAACAACAACACTTGGAAGGAATACATTTCATTATTATGAGAGTAATCAACTTCTTTTGACATGAATGAATATCAGCAAAAGAAGAAGTAAATGATTGCTTCCAAACTTCAGCAGGAGAGGCATTTAGCAAGAGGGGAAGCATGGAACATGAGGACGACACATCCTCTTTGCATTTTCCCTCGCTCAGGTCTCCGTAGCAGGGAGCAAGCTTACCTGGAAAGCACCATGGGCATCGGCAATCTGTCTGTGCAGCTTTGTCTGATCAAAATGCTTTAGCACACTGCTCAAGGTCACGAATTTTTGAACATTTTGACTGCCTTTCTCAATTTGTGTCATGGTTTTCTTACAGCTTTCTTGACAAGCTGACAGCTCCTACAGGGACACGAAGCCCATAACAATAGTATAAAAGGGTGAGAAAGAGGAGGAAAGAGAAGAACCATTACAAAACAAGAAGAACATTATAGAGCTTTTAGGCATTTAGTCAGCTGTAAGTAAAACCAAAAGTACAGGGAAGTGTTTCTTTTCATTGAGAAGATCTGAATTTTAAGAAATCACTAAAGTCAGTGCTTTTTATATGAGGCATTTAAATGTCACATTGAGTTTTTTTGAGTTTTTTTTTTTTTTAATTTCATGCCTGTGTTACTAACATTAAGAAACCAAAAGGCCATCAAAATTGTTATTTGCCTGCAATGTGTCCAACTCCCAGGCCTAAGATTTAATGAGAGAACAATCACAAAATCAGTCAATGTATTAGGTTTTAATCTGACTCAATAAATTTAATGCCAGTGCACATACTTCACTGACAGAGCTGCCGCAAATGATGTATTATTTGTGTATCCCCAAATGCACAACATTTGAATTCCTAAGGTTCATCAGTTGTCAACCTCATTAACAAAACGGTGGACCTCATATCCTAACCACAAAGGCAGGTGGGTGTGGGAGGAGCGGCAGTTGTCCCATGTTCACAGGATGAGAAACCATGGTGACCCATGCCTTCCACCTCTGCTTAGTAACCTGGCATCATAGTGATTTCTGCAACTGGCAGCACGGAAATCATCTGGCCCAACCCAAGGCCAACAGTCATTTTCTAACTTGAAGCCAGATTATCTGTATTTCGACATCCTCAACAGCTTTGGAAAAATATTTCAAACTGTTCATTTGGATACCAGTTTTGGTAACCAAAGGCAAGTACTAAGACCAAGGTTTTATTTGTTTTGGCAAAAGGAAGTCAGGACATATTTCTCCTTTTGAAGATTTAGGACACAAAAGAGTAATATATGTTAGAACGATATTATTAAATATTATCAATACTATCATTACTAAATACTAAATTACTAAATACTATTACTAAAATATCAAATGTTATTTTAATTGTGGAAGGATTCTTTGATGGCAATTTTTTTATTAACGTATAATGTTATTATTTGTTTCAGGGGTACAGGTCTGTGATTCCTCAGTCTTACACAATTCGCTGCACTTACCTCTTTGATGGCAATTTACAGCAATTTGAGAATACAAGAAATGGCACTGTGACTCAGAGTGAAAGACAATCGTTATCTAATATGACAAGAACCCACTAGAATAGGGTTTGGTGGTATAAGCATTATGGCTTTACTATGAACAATAATAAGAAAATAAAAATAAAAATAATTGCTACCAGTTATAGAGTGCCAACTATGTGCCACTGTGTGTCAGTTACATTGTGGAACAGATAATGTAATCTCCATAATAAGCTCTCAACTAAGGAGAGGAAATAAAAGCTAATCAAGGCTTTGTAATTTATTGTATCAGATCTAAGATCTGAATACTTGTCTGACTCATTTCAGATACTCTCTGCCCTTTCTGCTAAGTGATGCCACCCTTCCTCCAGGAATCTGTTTCAGGGAATGCGTGGTAGACCGTTTGCCCATTAAATTTCACACTCCTCTGATGGATAGGGTCATTTATAATAAGCCAACTAAATAAGTCAATTAACTGCAAGAGTGCAAAGCTGTTCTGCATAGAGATCTGCTTACTAAAAATGAGACATAAAGAAAAAGGATTATCACGCGACACGCATTTCCAGAATTTTGTGACTCTATAATCAGACTTAATCTTAGATGCAAAGAAAAGATCTCATAAGACACAGATTACAGACACTGGATAGAAATGGAATGCAACTGTTTGCTTTTATATATATCTAAGTATCTAAATTAAAATTTACTTATAAAAAGTTAACTCTATATAAATTTAATAGACAGATAAAACTTCTGTTCTCTTGTTAGGGGAAAGGGGTTTCATCTTTGGACAGATGTATATTTTTGTTTTGAGATGCCAGTGCTATTCTATTTTTTTAAAAAGATTTTATTTATTTATTTGAGAGAGAGAGAGAGAGTACATAAGCAGGGCTGGGGGAGCAGAGGGAGAGTGAGAAGCACACTTCCCGCTGAGCAGGGAGCCCAGTGATGCGGGATTCAGTCATAGGACCTTGGAATCATGACCTGAGCCAAAGACATGATTAACTTAACTGACTGAGCCATCAGCCACT